>NC_140502.1:7151733-7751733 GCF_964271855.1 Acomys minous
TTAACCCATATTAACCTGAAAGCTATGCTATATATACAAATGATCAGATTCAGACCATATAGGATCTGTGATTTCAGCTTGAGCCTTTTTGAGTGCATATGAGATTTTCTCAGTTGATTTAGAGGCCTTATGAAGGATATGGATTTTCTTTGATAGCTGTTTCAAGTTCTATGATTGAATCTTCTAGTCCAAGATTTATTACTCCATCTCTTGAATTCTCTACGCTGCTTGTTTTCTTATCTAATTTCTCTTGTTCCTGCTTTTCTTCTGTCTGGGCTTTTATGATTGTTTACACTATCATCTTCAGTTCTTGAACTGTTTTATTGATTTCCTTCATCTGATTGCATTATCCTGAACTTCTTCCAGTGGCTCTATATGGGCCTTTTTAAGTTATTCAATCTTTTTGGGGGCATCTTCCTGCATTTGTTTATGTATTTTATTCATTTTCTCCATTATCATCTTCATTACTAAGGATTTGTGGTCATTTTCTTGTGTTCCAATTGTATTTGAGATGTCAGGGTTGATTTCTTTGAGATAGCTATTATCTGGAGATGCCATATCGTTTTGGGTTTTGTAATTTCTATTTTTACACTGGAGTTTAGTCATCTTGATGTCTCTGACATTGGGAGGTAGTTATTCTTGTCCTTTCCTTGATCAGGCAGGTGACCTGATTGCAGCTCCAGGGTATGTTACTCCACACCCAGGATTACCCACTGGTTCAGAAGAGACTGGTGCTGTTGCTCTATACCCTAAGGATCTGTTGGAGGTAGTATAGATGAAGCTAATTATTCTACCTTTGGCTGGGATTTGAAAATTCTGCCCTCAGCCACTGGTCTTTGTGAGCCAAGGTTAAATGTACCTAGAGTTTTGGATCCCCTGCTGGCTTGTAATGGTTGGTTAGGATTTTACGTGATCCATCCAGGCCATGGGGCCTAGGTTGATTCCTGCTTGAGAGAGCATATACTGCTCTCTGGCATATGGTAGTTAGCTGGGCTTCCACCAGATCCCTTCATGCTGGTTCAGTCACATCTGAGTGTGCACAGGCACACCTGATGTGTTGTGTCAGCTAGTCAGGCTCCACCATAGCTTGCAGGAATTGATCTCTGGGTTGTTGCAGGTGGCTAGGTTCAGACCCTCACTAGAGCATGGGAGGCCCTGCTGAACTGTGTTGGCTAGCTAGGCATTTGCAGGATCTGTTCAGGCCAGACAAGTTCTGCCCAATTGAGAAGAAACATTCTGGTGGGATGGCTGGCTTGGCTTTTGCCTCCTCCATCCAGACCAGGGCTCCATAAGATTCAAGCTGAGTGTGTGGCTATGAAGCTGTAGCTGGAGTGCGTGTCCACAGCCACATGGGCCGTCCTGTGGGCCTATTGTCCCTCTGTAGATGGGCAGAGATATCTGAGATCAGATCTATCCCATATCCACACTCTCAGGTCCCCCTGTGCCCACTGGTTCTGATACTATTGTGTGTTCTAAGGGTCATTCAGAAAGGGAGAGAAACAGCTTTCTGTGGACTTATGGCTAGGTCTGAGGTCAGGTGAACCTGTTTTCTTGAGATTTCCCTGGGCAAGCAGATCTGGAGGTCAGCACTTCACCACCCTCCCTTCAGTGTCAGGTACAAAGTCCATGCTATAGAGCATGACTGTAGATCACCAGAGTAGGTACAGGTTCAGATTCTGGGGACAGGAAACCTGTCCTTCCTGGGCCTCTTGGAGGAAATGAGGTTGGACACACCTGTGGTCCAGACATTGTGGTCCAACTTGACTTAAAACTCTTCAGGTCTTGTGGTCTGTAGATCCAAGAAGGATCCCTACTCTCCATCAGGCAGTGTTTGGCACCACCATTTATGATCTTTGCGAAAAGCAGTATCCTTATGCAGAGTGTTTAAAATATCCTCCTACAATATTCTTAATGATTATACATATTCATATATATATATATATATATATATATATATATATATATATATGTTAGTGTGTGTATGCATTTGTGTCTGTGTGTGTGTCTGTGTGTGTGTGTTCATGTCTTGTTTTGTGCACAGGTGAGTCCACGTAATCATATAAGCCAGAAGAGGACATCTTATGATCTTATGCTTTGGAGCTATTCTATCATAGGGTTAATAACATAATTTTCAGGGTTGAGCAGTGAATCAGGCCTTACTAAAAAGCAGGACATGCTTTGAGATACTAAAGATAAGACACAAAACCTTATTCTTTAGTATTCTTTATGTTTATCAAACCATCACTCTTCCAAGTTTAAATCATCTACTTCCTTGGATTATATTAAGATTCCCTTACCTTCCCCCCTGTAAGGAGGAAAATTGTTTTACCTTCATGCACAAACATGAGTTCATTCTCCCACAAACTTCCTAAATGTTTTAATCACATTTCCACTGGCATCAAAGTCATTCACACAGATATTAAAAGAAGTTTGATTTTATTTTGAACGTTTTTTATTCTAAAGAAGAAAAGAATATTTACACTGTACACTATGCCCCAATTGTTATAAATTGTGAAATAAGGAGATCAGGGCAAGATTATATGGATAACATAAACAACTCTAATAGCCACGAGACTGCTATGCATCATCGTTAAAGGAAGCAGTGAGCATCATTCTAAGAAGAGAAAGATCATGCACTATAGCCTAATATTTGGTGGTTATATATCAACTTTATATTTGTCAGTTAGAATTCATTTACCAGTCAGACTAACTGGCACAAACCGAGACACAGTCCATGGACAGAGCCAATGCCTGAGATTATCAATGATACTCTGCTGTGCTTGTAGACAGAAGCCTAACTGTGTTGTCCTCTGAGAGGCTCTGCTTAACACAGGTTTAAAACAAATGCTGAGACTCTCATCCAAACATTGAGTGATAATAGAACTTCTTGTGGAACACTGTAGAGGAAGGAGAAGGAGACGTTGAGGTGGCACAAGCTCCACAAAAAGACCAAAAGAGCCAGCTAAACAAGGCCCTAAGTCGCTTGCTGAGACAGAGGCAGCAACCAAGGACCATGCAATACTAGACCTATGCCCCCTACACAGATGTAGATGATGGGTAGCTCAGGTTTCATGTGGGTCCTCTACTAAGAAGTATGGGTGGAGTTACTGACATGTATTGTGATACCAGCTTTGATCACTTCCTCCTTGTTGGACTATCTATCCAGGCCCCATGGAAAGAGGAAATGGTATGTTCTGATGCAACTTGGAGAGCTGGCATGCATAGGAAGGTGGTCTCCACTAATCTGAGGCATAGGGCAGAGGGGATGGAGAGAGGGAGGAAGGGTGGGACTGGAAGGAGAGAAAGGATGGGGTCTGTAATCAGGATGTAAACTGAGTAAACAAATTAATTTAACACAATGCATTCATGAAATATGATTTTAGGAATATGATTTCTCCCTGATCTTCTGAAGAGAAATTTTGTCTGGTCTTACTAAAATTATGTAGCACTTGGGAACAAAGATGCATCCCAGCATGCCTGCACTGGAAGCCAAGATGGAAAAAATCTCCACAGCCACCATGACCTTGCCCTTGGTGCTATGGTAGACAGGGAGGAATGTAATCCAAACACTGCAAAACACCAGCATGCTGAATGTCAGAAACTTGGTTTCATTGAATGTGTCAGGCAGGTTCCTGGCCAAGAAAGCTACAGTGAAGCTTCCCAGGGCAAAGCAGCCTAAGTATCCTAGGACACAGTAAAATGCTATAACAGAACCCTTGTTCCAGACAATTATAATCTGGCCATGCTCAGAGTGTGCATCAGTATCAACAGAGGGAGGAGAAGCTCCTAGCCAGATTGAACAGAGAATAATTTGGATGAGTGTACAGAGAGGAATGATGTAGTTAAGTGCTCCTGAAACCAGAATGTACCTCTTCCTTCTTGCAGGAGCTGTGACTTTGAAAGCAAGAACCACTGTGATTGTTTTGGCCAATACAGTGGAAATAGCCACAGTGAATACAATCCCAAATGTGATTTGCTGCAGGATGCAGGAGAATGAGTTTGGACGGCCAATGAAGATCAAGGAGCAGAGGAAACAGAACATAAGTGCAATGAGTAAGATGTAGCTGAGAGCACGGTTACTGGCCTTCACGATGGCTGTGTCATTGTGCTTCAAAAATTCCCCAAGAACCAGAGCTGTGAGAGCAGAGAAGTCCCAGGCCATTAAGGCCAGAGCCATCCCTAAGGGGTCTTCATAGCTCAGAGAGATCACAGCTTTTGGAATGCAATGATTCTGCTCTGTATTGGCATAATGGTCCTCTGGGCACTTCACACACTGGTCCATGTCTGAATGAGAAAGGAAAGATTTGTTAGTGCAGCTTCAGCAGTTTATTGACAAGACATTTCCATAAGTCTGTTGGGAAAGCTTTGCAATACCTCCATTTTATTGCTGGTAATATAAATGAAGGACATTTCTGTACAACAATGATTCTATTTATTAATTCTTATTATTTATATTAGTGTTTCCAAATAAATGTAGCAGATGTGCTGAAAAAGTTTAGTAATCATTTGAAGGAAATAGGACTGTAAGTATAAGAAGTACAGTTTACCAGTATATAAATGTAATATAAAGGTTTTAAAACTGTAGAAAAATAAAAATAATGATTGGTATGTCCTTATTTATATTTGTGTTCTAATCTGGCAGTAGTGAGAAAGAATTCCTGAGTCTTGATCATGAGAAACACTAGATCTATCACTGAAGGTAGAAACCTCTCTACAGACTGAGCACTACAAAGCTCTTCATCTTGACTCCACCTTCATGGGAAGCATCCAGCACATTCCCACTTCCCTCATTTCAATCTCTTGAGACCCAGACTCTGTGACTATACTCTGAGGTAAATACATATATTGATAAGAAGCATAGGAAAAGTTAAACAAAATCCCACATACAAAAATGACCTAGATTTTTTTTCTGTTTTTCATTTTCTTTTGTTTGTTTTTTTCGGGTCAAGGTCTCTCTGTGTAGCCTTCACTGTCCTGGACTCACTTTGTAGACCAGGCTGGCATCAAACTCACAGGGATCCACCTGCCTTTGCCTCCCGATTGCTGGGATTAAAGGCATGTGCCACCACGCACAGCAAATGTTCTGCTCTTCCAAAAAAATCCTGAGTTCAGTTCCCAGAACCTGTGTGAGGTGTTTCACAACAGCTTCAAATTAATTGTAGAGGTACTGGTTGCCTCTCACCTACATCTGCTCTTATGTACACACACACACACCTATAAATAATATTAACATTTTTCTATTTATTGAAGTAATTACCATTAGTTCTTATTCAGTTTTACATTTAAAACAATTTTATTACAGTTTGTTTAATAATTATGGATGTGATTTGAGTGCATAGATGTCAGAAGCCATTTCTGAGAGTTCTTTGCCTCCTCTTACTCTATGGGTCCTGGGGATGAACTCCAGCTATCAGTCTTAGAGGCAAATGATTTAAATGTAGAGCCATGTTATTGGCCAGAAATATCTTTTAAGAACTTAATTTCATTGCATAGTATGACAGGCAAATGTGGAAAAACTATTCATTGTCCATTTCTATTTAGCCAAACATAAATATATAATCATTTTACTTAACTGGCTTTGTAGGTTGCAATAAAATGTTACTGTTTGTGATTAATTGTTTCAGTACAAAAGCATTCTAATCTATTCTTTCATGAAATTATTAATTGGACTCTATAAAATTTTTGACATAAGACTCCCTATATTTTGTATACTATGAAAAACTATCCTCACTCTAGAAAAAAATCACATCAGACATTTGAAAATGGGTGAGGGAATAACAATTGGGATGTAATCAGAATAAATTACAATAAAGAAGGGGGAAAAATAAAATGGCCCTCTACAAATCACACCAATTCGGTCTCATACTAAGCAGTTTCTGATAATTTTGCAAGTAATTTTTTATCTCTACACTAATTTTTCTAAGCATACTGACTTGGTTACTAGCGCATCCATTACACAGTCCATCAGATCTGGTGACATAGTCTGTCCTCTGTTAGATTCTGTGCATATGCAGTGTACATAAACATATGTAGGGACACATATATGCATGCAAAAAGAATAAATACACATGTTAAAACTTTGTGACTGGAATCTGCCATTCATTTAGCTATAGGGGAAATTAATAACAAAGACAGATCTCATACAGAATGTGCTCACATTGCAGTTTGATTTTGTTTCTTTGAGAAAATATGATGTGACAAAAATTGAATCAAAATATACATTTAGGCAAAAGGGTTTTTTTCTTGTTGTTTTTATGACATTGTTTGTGTTTGCATTCCTATGACTGATAATGGAGACAATTTTATTATTTTTGAGGTTGCTTTTTAGACTCCTTCAGCATCCTTTTGTTGGTTCAGAGGATTATTAATGTAAAGTTTACCACAGCAGCAAACACTCACTTGTTCCATTAGAAATTTCATTTTCTGGGCAGTGGATACAAATAAAACAGCAGGCTGACATTCCCTCCTGCCTGAATTTTCTGAATCCAGGATGACAGTCAGCACTACATACAGAGGGCACCATCTGAGGAAATAAAATTCATATTAAGTTTTACCTACTCCATTCATAATAATATTATATAAGGATGTTGAGATATCAATAAGCTTATTTTATATACAGAAGCTGAGGTACCACATGTCAGTTAGCACTTTATATAATGCCAAATGTGTGAATATATTAAAACAAGTTGATGAAAAGTTGAGTTCTTTAACAAATTTTAGACATTATGGGAACCATATTTTACTGTACTTTGCGCAGACACTCCAGAGCTTGCTACCTGGTCTTCTTGTTGATTTATATCAAGCTGACACAAAGTCCAGTAAAAAGATAGGGAACATGGAATGAACCTTCCCTTAGAAATTTTCCCTATCAGAATAGCCTGTCTTTCTAACACTAATGCATTTTACTACTTGGTATTCATTGTAGGCATGCCCAGTCTACTAAAGGCAATGCTCTTACTAAGCAAGCATGTATGAGAAATGACACAGAGCAAGCCAGTAAGCAGTGTTCTCTCAAGGGCCTGTGCCTTAGTTTCAGTCTCCCTTGTCTTCCCTTGTCTATAACCCATGAGCCAAAAGAACCTTTGTCCTTAGCCAACTTTTAATCAAAGCAATGACTTAGCAGGATAGGACTAAACCACATTAAAATGGGAAATATCTCAATTCTAAATTGTTATCCCATTCCTTGAATCCTAAGATTCCTCCATCCCTCCCACTTTCACCCTAGTCTCTGCCCCTATGTCTGTGACTGAGGGGGACCTCCTACCTCTCTATACGATCATAGAGTATCAAGTGTCTTTTTGAAATCCTGTTATCCTTCCTCTGAGTGCCACCAGGCCTCCCCATCAAAGAAACCTGGTTAAATATGGGGCTCTAAGGTTCATGTGAAACTTAGTCCCTGCTCTCCACTCAACTGTGGAAAATGCCCTGTCCATTCTCTAGATCTGGGATGGGGTTTGATGATTACTGTACATATTGTCCTTGCTTGGTGCCATAGTTTGAGCAGAACCCTTGGGCCCAGATCCTCCCATCATAATATTATTTTTGTAGGTTTCTAGGACCCTCTGGATCCTTCTATTTCTCCATTCTCCCATACTTCTCTCGCCTAGAACCGCAAGAGGATGTCTTCACACCTATCCCATTTTCCTGGTAAGTGAAGACTTTCGTGGTATATGCCCCTTGGGCTAGTGTCCACTTATAAGTAAGTATATATGCCTTTAGTCATCAGGGAAATGCAAATCAAAACAACTCAGAGGTTCCATTCTACAACCATCAGAATGACTAAGATAAAAAATTCAAGTGATATCACATGCTGGTGGGGATGTGGAGAGAGAGGAACACTTCTTTATTGCCGGTGGGCATGCAAACTTGAACAACCACTTTGGAAATCTATCTCAGAAATATGAGACCCAGCAATTCCACTCATTGCAATATACGTAGAAGGTGCTCTAGCACAAAACAAGGGCATATGCTCAACCATGTTCACATCAGCCTTCTTCATAATAGCCAGAACCTGGATTCCTCAGTAGAAGAACGGATAAACAAACTGCAGTATATCTACACTATAGAATACTACTCAGCTATTAAAATCAAGGAATTCCCAAAATATGTGGACAAATAGGAGGAACTAGAACTGATCATACTGAGTAATTTAACCCAGAGGCCGAAGGATTCAAATGGTATATACACACTTATAATTGGACAGTTTCTCTTTTTTTAAATATATTTTCACAGTTATTTTGGGACATGGTAAAATTTCTTTATTTAAGTAATTTATTCATATTAAATCTCATTTTTATCCCCTCACTTGTATCTTTCAATTCCCCATCCTTCCCACTTTCATCCTATTCCCCTCCCCCAGGTTTGTGACAGAAAGGGACCTTCTCCCTCACTATAAGATAACAGTCTCAGGCTGGAGAGATGGCTCAGTGGTTAAGAGCACTGCCTGCTCTTCTAAAGGACCCGGGTTCAATTCCCAGCACCCACATGGCAGCTCACAACTGTCTGTAACTCCAAGATCTGAAACCCATGCACATAAATTTAAAAAATTAAAAATTAAAATTAAAGAAAATAATGATCACAGCCTATCAGGTCTTTTCCTGGTAGCCTGCTTACTTTTCCTCTAAGCACGAACAGGTCTCCCCACCAAGAGGATGTGGTCAAGTAGGGGATACCAGAGTTCATGACTGAGTCAGTCCCTGCTATCTACACAGTTGTGGAGATTGTGGTGTCCATTGGCTAGATCTGGATAGGGGTTCTAGGTTTACTAAACTCATTGTCCTTTGTTTGTACAGTATTTTAAGCTGACTTGCCTGGGTCCAGATCTGCCAGCCTTAATTGTCTTCTTGTTGATTTCTAGGACCCTCTGGGTCCTTCTATTTCCCCATTCATCCTTACCACTCTCAACTAGGGTACCAATAGGAAGTCCCAGTATCTATCAAAACCTCTGGCTAGGCACTTGGTAAGATTTTAATCACCATTTTGAAGAAGAGTGGAGACAGTGTATATTGCTGCCCTATTTCTGTTCAATATTTTAAGACATGGTCTCTATGTCACACTGCATGCCTTGGATTAGCTATCTAGGCCAAACTGGTCACATATCAACAGAGAATTTTCTAAATCTGTCAACAAACTGTTTGTTTTAAAACATGCACCACATATACCTGTCTTCATTCTTAGTTTAATTGAATTTTTTATATATTTTTCCCTCCATCTAGTACAAAGCTTTCAGTCTGCTTGACATAAAATATTTATTCTATCAAGATATTACCTGTTCTTTGTATTCTGACATTTTTTTACTCTGAATAGAGAATGGATGTTATAATAAATTTATGAATATTTTATATAATCATATAATTCCATCTTAGAATTTTACATGGCTTATCTCACTTAACTGCATTTTTGAATCTTGCTTGCATTTATTGAGTGAACCACAATGAGTGTAGAGAACAAACATTTTGGTGTGTTGTTGAACTGTCTTGATAGGTGTTTATTTAAGAATTATTCCATCCATGTCCATCAAAGTAAATGTTTTCATGGATTTTGTTTGTTTGTTTGTTTGTTTTCACTTCATAATGATGTATCACCCACATTTTTATAGAAGGATTCCACTCAAGTTAAAAATAACATTTTTCCCATGGAAGTAACAAAACATTTTTTGGCGCATTGTTGTTGTCTTATTGAACCAATCTTGTTGTCTATTGATTTTTATTAGAGAATGTGATCATTAGCAATAAATTATTATTACAGTTTATTTGGCGAATATTGTCTACTTGTTGATATTGTAGTATTTGATCATTTTCTAATAGTTGCTTTCGTCTGGAGTTTAGTTCTTTCTATGTGTTCCTTTGATCCTTGCACTCATCATGTGAAGTGGTCCAACTAGCATCTTTCATGGTAATTTTTCTGTGCTTATAAATTCCTGTGATTGTGTCTATTATTGAACACTGCTCTGTATTCTTCTATTATGAGGAATAACTTTTCTATTTTAGTTACTGTGGTTGTCTGTTAAATGTTTGAAATACATCACTATTACTCTCCTCCAGCAAGAACGTCCATAGTGAAATTGACTGATATACAGATGGGAACTTGTGATGACACAGTCATCTGTACTTCTGCCTTCAACTTTATGTCTTTGTTACAAAATAAATTTTAAGTTAAATATGACAAGATGTGTTCCTTTACTGATCTTAAATGTTTGCTATATAAATGACTATTGTATCTCGACGGGCAAACATCTCACTTGAAATTTATGATTACATTATACTGGATATAGTGCTGATGATTTGAGTGTGTCCTTCTTTTCCCCTTGTGACTCTGGGCTGTAAATCTATTCTTTTAATCAGGAACCCTCAAGTCTCCTATATCTTGACTCTTATGTTGTGTTTTATTTTTGTTATAGTCTGAATTTTCTAATACTTATGCATAATATTCAAGCTTTGCCATCCTGTCTTTATCCTGAACTATTGTCTTGCTGAGAATTTTTATTTAGAATTTTATTTCATTTATTTTATTTTTTTCTTTACATATTTTCTGTTTGAATATTTTTATTATTTTGTAGTTTCATGCAATTCCTTTTTCTCATGCTTTTCAGTGACTTATTTTATGTTAGTTTTTTTGATCCCTTTTATCCTTCCCGAGGTAATTTATGTCGCTTCTTCACACTTTTCGTAGAACATTCAAAAATCATTTTTTCAATCATATATTAAGCATATCATTGAACATGCTTTCATTTAAGACTAAGACTGTCACATTTTGAGCTAGGTAGATTTGATATCATCATTTTTATATTTGTTTGTTTCTGCATGTATCGTCATATGCATATCTGGGAGCAGAGCAATGGGTCTATATTTTTTTTTGTATTGAGCATTGTTCTGGTGCATGTTTTTGTAATACTCAATCAGGCTGTGTTTGGAACACACGTGATATTTCACTGCTGCCTTTGAATACATATGTATTTCAGTAGCTAAACTTCAGATCCTGTGTTCCATTACATAACAATGATTCCCCTCATCACTCTGAGAAGGACTATTAACTGCAAATGCCAGAGTACATGAGCAACTGGAATTCCTGGACTTAATATCTTTAAAATTTAAACAACTTTGTGCCTGCATAGTTCAAATAGAATACCTTAAAAGATACCACTTCAGAATTCACACCTATAACATACCCTGAACATATGATGGAATTTTTTATTCACAAATTTCTGCACAGCAAAAATATATTACTAACAATACCTCCAAACACAGAGAAGGAAACTAGATACCGCTTCATTAGTTTGAATGAACTATACAACAATTAAGAGGACCAAGCAAGGATACTGTACGAAACTGTTTCTTTACATGGCATAATTCAGAGCTGAGGCATGGACAAACTGTGAATAACAATTGATTTCTTGCACCCAGTTTGCACATCGAAGCTGGCTCACATTCCCAGGAATCTGCATCACCCTTCTAATGTCCATATACACCACATAAGCCAGTGTTGCATGGACATATATCCAGTCAGAAAACCCATAACATATTTTAAAAAAGAAAATACAAAGTAATAATTTGTAGAATATTTAATATGTATCAAAAATTATTAATTTGTGATTAGAATGGTTGACAATTACATAGTCTTTGGCAGAAGGCTTAAGCAAGCACATAAATTGAAACTGTTGCCTTCTCTTTGATCACTTTCCCTTGATGGGGTACCTTATAAAATCAAAAAGGAAGAGTATGCAGGCAGTCCTTATGATGCTTAATAGGCTGGGGTCAGTGAGTAGGGGAGAAGGGTTCTTCTCTCTGAGGACTAGGGAAGAGGCATGGGGGAAGGAGGAGAGACGGTTGCCTGGAAGGGCACAAGAGATGGGGCTAAAGCTGGAATGTAACATAAATAAAATAAAAAATTAAGATTAAAAATATAATTAAAAATAAAAGACATGATGAGTTTGTTTTCTAATGCCTTTGGATTTTTAATTTACTACATCATTATACTTAGCCTCAGTCTCTTTAACATTTTTATCACAGATTCATAATAAGTGAGGAAATCACTATATGGTAATAAGAATGGTACCATGAGTGTATTGCTCACTTTACAGAAATATTATAAATGAGTGGTCAAAAGTTGTTTCATATTCATATTAAAAAACAAAAACACAGTTATTTTATAGTAATATATAGTGTAACTATTGCATGAACTCCTCAAAGGACTAATCAAGGTCACATAAAAAATAGAGAAAATAAGAAACGTAACATAGGAGAATAGAAGTAGGTTCCTTATGTGACAATTTATTTCATTTCACTAATGTATAAAAAAGCATAAATGGACCAACTAAACACACAGTGTTTACTGGTATGGAGTGGAAATCAGTACAGCTATTTCAACCCACCTGTTGACTTCCTGTGGACCACTCTAGCATGTCTTCAGATAAATGCAGCTGTTGACCATGTGGAAAATCTAGGCTAAACTTTCCTATCTTCACCTTAAGTTCAAAATCAGGTGGGAGATTCCAAATGTAGAAAATGCCATACTCTTTGTGAACTTTTTCTTTCTTGTTCATGGTCACTTTGTCTCCATTAGGGCTAGTGAAGTGGGTCTTTCTCATCAAGGAGTGCATCTGAAAAACAGAGAGTATTATATAATACATATACCCTTCCTTAATGGGAGAAAATGTATAATGATTGTATCTGAAAAGCAATTTTATTGAAGGTATCAGGTAGAAATTTTCAATGAAATCAATATGATATATTAATTTGTCATAATGTTTGCAAAATTTTAGTTCTCTGAAAGGAAATTAAGAAACACAAGATTAGAAAAGTATATATACTTCAAACATAGATGTGCAACATACACATGCATCTGCACAAAGAGAGACCCACATCTATATAGAGATACTCACATAATATAGCCATATATTTCTTTACACACATATTAACATACATGTCCAGACACACATCAGAGCATACAGGCACAGACAGACATATACACCCAAACAGACACACAACTACAGGCATATACCAAGCACATACATAGACACACACATGCACAGACAAATGCACACAAAAAGACATAATGAAATACAAACATTCACACAGAGAGACATTGACACAAAAACACATTTATGCTCACAATATCAAGGAGATACAGACAAACACACACACACACACACACACACACAGATCAAGAGATATATAGATATGTGCAATCCAATATACAGAAACACAGTACACACAGACACATGCACTGACAAATACAATCAGAAACATACACAAAAGCAGAAACAAACACACATGGGCATTGAAACACAGACAACTTATGCTCACTTCTACAAAAAGACAGATAGTCAGATGGACAGAAACACACAAACACATAAACACATACACACAAGTGCACACACATCTGTGTACACACATAAACAGAGATATATACACAGACACACAGAAACACACATAGAAACACAAATACAGTGAGAAATATATATTCAAAAATGAGTGTGTGTGTGTGTGTTTGTGTAATAAACTGATTCGCATAACTCTTTCTGTGTAATTACACTAAGCCTTTGAAGAAGGTGAACAGGGACTACATTTGGAGAGAATCAATTGAGAAAACAATCCCCTGAACTTATTACCTCAATTTTCAGAATTAATGAACAAACAGTCATCTCTTCATCATGGTGACAATTAATGAGAAGGGACTATCTCTCCAGTATTAGAACAGGAATGATTATATTCAGTTGCTCTGTTACACAATCACTTATTTTCACTCATAAATGGTGTCTTTCAATCCAATACTTGTGTATTAAATTCTATACAAAGCTCCAGATTTATTGTGACAGCATAAAAACATTTAGAAACCTAGGTTTTAGGGAAACACTTCCTAGTTCGCTCAGTTAGTCATCTGAGAGACTCTTAAAAACTATGACATTGATATATCATGTATAATCCACTAGAAGAAACCCTACCTTTGAGCAGCTATGATCACATTTTTTCTCATTGTCAGTTGGCTGATTTTTTACCTGTTGAAGAAGTATCTCATGAAAGACATGGGCGAAAACATATGCAGCATTGTATATATCATAAATGCTATCACTGAGGGCCATGTCAAAAGTCTGTGCCATTAGCCATTCAGATGAGGCACTGGGTGAGCAGCTCATCATTGTCTTACAGTTAGATCCTGAGGCTTCACAGTGAAAGTTCATCCAGTCCTGGCTTGCCAGATATTTATCTGAGTATTTGAGAGGGTTCAATGTCTGGACAAAATTTTTAAAACCTGAAATCTTACCATGATGGTGTGCAAAAGTAAGAGTCCCATGGAATGTGTCAAGTGTGAGATCTCTCTTACTTGTAGGAACATCCCACTGTGAGGTGGTGATCCATGTTCTTTGTATACCTAGAGACTCCCACATTCTAAAGGCCACAGCAAGAGTACTATCTGTGTCACCATAAAGGATAACAACACCTGTGGATCATGTCATGATTTGGTTATAATACACATCAGCTCTTGACATGTATACCTCAATGTTCACTGGGCTCATGTTCACAAAGGCAAAGCAGACCATATTCTTTTCCATTTCTCTTTTCAAATCTGAGAGAAACTGTGTACCCTGCTCATTGTCAGAGATGGCCAGCCCTACCCAGTTGCAGTTTAAATAAAGTAAGAAGTCGACAAGAGACATTGCTAGAGATGTATCCTCATGGGCCATCTGATAAATATAGAAAAATTGTACATGGTCATTCAGGAGAGGATGGAAAGGCCCATAAGTAAGATGGAGAACCTAGGACACAAGGAACAGCATGAGGTAGCATGTACATTTAAGAATTGTAAACACATTTTATCTGTAAAAAGTTCTAGAAATCCCCCTTACCAGTTACTTCTCCTCTTATCTCTATTTCACACAGAGAAATTCCATATCCCCATCAAGTACCTGAATAACACCATTGAACTACAAGGTTGACATAAGGCCAGTAAGACCAGTCTCCTCCTTACACCCTTTTTTCCATCTTATCAAAGCCACCAATGGAGACACAATTTCATTATATTGTAACCCGACAAAAATCTCACCTGCTGAGGTTCACGGCTGTACATGAATGTGTGAAATAGTACAGATGCTTCCCAGTTTGGTCCTGTAAGAAGTATTGTACAACCGAAACCTTTGGTACAGTCATAATTAGGATGAGACCTTTCAGGTGGATAAGAAAGACGCATGAGATCTTTTACTAGTCACACATTTAGACAATATGGTACTCGAAATACTAAAGACGTATTTGGTAGAAGATAAGGGTTTCTCTTTATTTCATCCAAGGAAAAAGCCAAAACCAAGGGAAACAGGCTTTCAGCTGCTGTTCTGTAAAATGGTAAATATTTATTATGTACAGAAGTATACACATAATCATTGGCATTCAATACAATGACTATCCTGTACGTGGAGATATTGTCTTTATCCCTATGTTTGGGACAAGAATCCCATGTAATAAGGTTTACAAATGTAAAAATATGGAATCTTATAACACCTATAAAATTTCATGTGAGTTCATCTACACAAAACATGCATATTCCATGGAAAGCTTTGTCATCTGTGGTTGTTGAGTACTTGTTCAGAAGGGAAAGACAAGGCCACAGGTTTTGAACGAGCTGTAAACCTGATCATGCATTCATTTATTAATTACAGAGAAATATCAAAATTACACATGATGTTTGAACCACTGAGTTTCTGGTATTTCCATTTGAAATTAACTGAATTGGCTAAGGTAGTGAAAGAGTGAATTATGAGTGCACACGAGTGTTTCTGGGGCAATATTTGGTACCTGTACTAACAATAAATTATAATTAGTTGGAAATATTTCGTATTCTTCTCTAACCCTCTTCATATTGTTGTTTTTCTTTTTAGATTATTTTTCAGAGAGAGCATCTTTTTACTGGTTTATTTTCAAATACATTCACACAGGAGACGCATATTTAAATAGATGTATGTCTAACTTTGGAAATCAATCTGTTTCATTATCAGAAAACTGGTAAAAGCTTAACTTTCAGACATAATTATACCGTACCTGGACATATACCCTATGACACTTGCTCAATTATGTTCATAATAGCATTATTCATAATATCTAGAATCTGGAAAAAATGATGTCACTCAAACAATGGAGAATAAACAATGAAATACTACTCCAATATAAAACAAAGAAAATCACAAATTTTTCAGGCAAGTAAACTAGAGAACATCTGCTGAGTATGAAAACCCAGACTAACAAAAACACACATGGATGTATTTTCTTAGCCATATAGTACAGTATAAAAAATACTAGAATTACTGACCCAAAGATAAGGAGTAAGAAGGACCCAGACAAGATGCTTTATTCTAACTCAGAAAATGAAATATAATAGATGGCAGAAGAAGTTGAAGATAAGGACAATGTAGGTGAGAGAGAGCTCAGGTAGAAATGAGGGTGGATGTTAGACCTGGGGAGAGCTGATGCAGCAGGTCAGAGGGCCTGAATAGTAAGAATAAGGCAGGGGTGGAGATATCTCTCTGACAAGATGGATAAATGAGACAGTTCTGGGATAATATGGTGGTGACTCAGTTGAGAAGACATCCTCTAACTAGACAGAACTCCTAATGGAGAGAGGGGAATACCAGTCAATCTACAAGAACTAGGACTCAAAATGTACCTTCCTAGAATATATGCATCGATAAAAAATAGAACAGAGTTTTAGGGAATGTCCAAGCAATGCCTGGCCCAAACTGAGACTCAGAACACAGGAGAGAGACAACCTCTGACACTATTATGGATACTCTGCTGTGCCTTCAGACAGGAGCCTGGCATAGATGTCCCTAAGGGTTCCAGACATCAGTGAATCAAAACAGATGCTGAGAATCAAAACCAAATATTAGACAAGGAGTGTTGGGAGTCTTATAGAAAAGTAGGGGCAAGTATAGAAGGAAGAAGAACTAACACGAACTGCACAAGAAAATCAACAGTCAATTTATCAGGGCACAGAGGGGGTTGTGGAGACTCAACCACCAATCAAGGATCCTCGAGAGACTGGACTTAGGACCCCAAAACAGATGTAGGTGATGTGTAGTTCAGGCTTAGTGTGGATCCCCTAGTTAGAGGAAGTGGCACAGTCTCTGACATGAACTCTGTTGCTGTCTTTTTACTCTCTTTCCCTTGGTGGGGCTTCTATTTCAGGCAACATGAGAAGAGTACACATTCAGTCCTGATGAGATTCATGAGTTGAGGTGACTTATTCGGGGGCTCCCCTTCTTTGAATAACAGAGAATGCACATGGAGTAGATGGAGAGAGCATGTGACAGGGAGTAGAGGAGGGAGGGGCTATGATCAGTAGGTAAAATACATGAACAAATATATTATTTTAAACTGATGTATGCCTGTATGCATCTGGATGTATGGACCTAAGCAATGCTCTTTTATGACATGAGCAAAAAATAAATTGAGGTTTTTTTTTTATTCTCTTTATGGGAAAAAATCATTCCTGTCTCTTGCTAGTTATTTCCTACCATCTGAACTATAAGTATCAAATATAATCCTTCGCTTGGAATGATTCACTCATATTTAAATATAACTAGATTTTCATTTAGAAATTGTACCTTAGAGTTATCTGTCTCTATAAAAAATAGCTCCTTTTAGAAGACCCTTTATACAGCACAGAAAAAATTGGCATTGGAAATTTCAATAGAACACATTAGAAAGTTGAGATTAGAACTTGTGTGACACAAACATTAACTCTTGCATACTAAACATAAACAGCATCAATTACTTGAGCTACCAGAGGGCCTAGTAGTCTAAAGTGCTTGCTGTGCCTGGAAACAACAGTCAGAAATCCACAGAGTAAAAGTGTGTAGAGTATTCACATGGTAAAATATGCAATTATACTTAGTAAAATTACTGAAAGAGAAACATAATTGGCAAACGTGATAGAAATATCAGAAAATAAACAACTTAGACTTAAAAAGGAATATACATAATTCTTTTATTATTATTATTATTATTATTATTATTATTATTATTATTATTATTATTATTATTATTATTATTATTTCCATCATTCATATAACATCTCAATTATTATCCCATGCCTTGTATCTTCCCATTCCTCCTTTGCAATTTCATGTTATTCCCCTCTCCTATAACTGTGACTGAGTGGAACCTCCTCCCCCTTTATCTGTTCATGGGGTATAAAGTCTAATCTTGGTAGCCTGCTATTCTTCCACTGAGTACCACCAAGCCTTCCCATCATGGGGAAATGGTCAAATATGGGGCATGTGAAAGTCAGTCTCCACTCATCACTCATCTGTGAAAAATGTCCTGTCCGTTGGCAAGAACTGGGTAAGGGTTCGATGGTTACTGCATGGATTGTCCTTGGTTGGTGCCATTGTTTGAGCAGAAACCCTGGGCCCAGATCTGCCCATCAGAATCTGCATAATTCTTAAATAATTGAAGAGATGAGCTACTAGGAAACTCCTCTAATCATGTTCTCAAGTACTGTCAACTACCTACACATGCTACAAATGTAACCCAGTCAGATGACAAGGAAAGTAAGTGGTCACCACAATTAGAGGTAGCCTCAATTTTCAAACATAAACTTTAGTCTAAGCATTCCTTCTTTTTCCTAAATGGAAAATGAAGAAAATGAAGAACTGGGCTTTCTAATACTTAAAAGCCAATGACTGTGGATATATACAAGTTAAGATAGAGATATAAGGACATATTTAAAGTTCACATTGGACAGAAATCCTACTTACATTTTTGATGCAGGTTCAAAAGTCATATAGAGTGACCACATCCAGATAATTTTAGAGAGTAAATGAACATCTATGTGAAAGCTTTCTGTGTCAAGGTGTACTCCAAATATGAAGTGCCCAAACACAGGAACTGAGAGATACACACTGACAGAAACACACTCTTTGGCCATTTAATTTTACTTTCTCAGGATGAAACATATTGAAATAACATGGGGTATCATTTGATAATAAAGCACTGGGTACTATGCAATGGAAACTGTCAAAAACCGGGCTAATCTTTATGATCATGGTAGAGATTGTTTGTCCACTCAACTTCTGTCCTTGAAATCAGGAGGCTAACTGGAAGAAACATAACAGTTTATTGACCACTTTAAATTCATAAAATAGCATTGAGTTTATAAAAGAATTTGGTTTTCTTTCTTTGTGTGCATATTGGAAGAAAAAGACAACATTCAAAGCTTTGTTCTGTTTCTCATCTTCAGACCTCTCCAAAAATACTTGTGATGAAATTTACAAGAGAATTTAAAAAGCACTTACAGCTTATCCGGAATGTTGCTTAAATATTCTTTCTCCACAGACCGTTTCACTGAATAAAGGAAGATAATACACACGTCCCTTAACTCTCTGTCCTTTTCTTCATTCTTCATTCTCCAAAAGCACCCAGAAGGAGTGAAACTCGTCATGAGAAGTGGAGTGTTCAGAAGCAAGGAGAACAAAATCAAAGTAAACATCTTTGTCCTACTATAAGCCTCGGTGTTGTGGATTGTGAAGTGTCATGCATATATGCCTAACAAATGAGCACCCATGTATTCCTATCTTCTTTTATGTTTTTGGACAATGGAAAGTTTACTTGCACATTCATGATTCCTTTTTTCCCTTAGGCCCTTCCTCATTCCTGGAGGAATCTTCCCTGGGACTTGTCATCTGAGGTCCACCGTCCATGTGGTAAACATGAGTTGATAAATATATTTGATAATAGTTCTGTCTCTGGTTCCATGACATCATTCAGGTTTATGGATATTAAAATCCCTGAGCAGGGGCTGTTTAGTGAAAGTTTTGTTTCAGTGTTATCTTATATATCTGTTTATGTGTACAGCAATAGAAACTATGTCAGTATATATTTCTTAGATTATGCACAGTGAAATATAAGTTAATGATTCAGAAGGGGCATATAAGATGATTCATGACTACATGGTGAGCATTGTATCACCAAGTCTATATGATGCACAGGTACCCACTTGTCTGGGCCATCTGAGAACCTCAGAGCATACACACTGTGAAATATGTCACACCAGTGACAAATAAAGAATATCTACCCAAAGTCTGTTTCTAGTTTTGGAGAACCAATAATCAGGTGAAATCCAGAAATTTCTTGACTCCTGTTGTACCATAAACCATCTCACTCCTCACCCAATAGCAGCTCATGCACACCCTCAACCAATACCTACATTATTAGTAATAAACTAGGTTAAATATTTTAATTCTAACACATGATCTCCATCCTAGAGCTTCAGTTCTCACAGAGCAATAAAATGTGATAACCCATTTCTTGTACTGAATCTCTGCTTTTCAGTATTGTTTTATACTCATTTCTATTCAAGTAGTATCTGTAAGGAATTCTTGTGCTGAGTATCTTAGAGGCAAATAATACCTGGGGAACAACTGTGGTTTTAATGTGTAAACTTTTTCTATACAAATTGCAGAGTAATCTATTCTTCGTTGCAGTGTAAAATCTGCATTGCCAGTATAAATATATACTGCTGATATTTTCTTCCCACTAGTGTCACAAGATATTCCATCCCTAATTCCTGTAGGCCTTTGCACTTCTCAAATAATGCCTGACCTAATTTTTGGTGTAAAGTAGTGTGTGTCACACAGACAAACACACACACCAACAAACACTCCTACATACGTAGATACAAGACATACACTGATGAAACTGGAGTCTATGATAATTTAGAATTTCAAAAGTCTGCATGTGTAGCTTACCGTAATGACCTTCTGTTCCATTCCAAATTCCTGATAATAACCTCATTATTTTTTCCATGTTGAGGTCAAATCCGTTATTTACATATAGACTACCATGTGCTTTTCCTATGAATTCAAATAGGTCTAAGTAAAGTATGGACCCAATAATTGTATTTCTTTAGTTTCTTCTTTGATTTGTGGTTTCAATCATTTATGAATTATATATAAGCTAATTTTAAACATCTCTCTGTTATATCATTTAGTTAAAAAACAACACTATATGTATTTAAAATATAAGGGATAATATATATTTAATTTTATTTAAGTAATTCATTCAGATTACATCTCAGTTGTTATTCCCTCGCTTGTATCTTCCCATTACTTCCTCCCTCACTCATTAACCATGTTCTCTTCTACTAGGCATGGGACCGAAGGGAACTTCCTCATCTACCACATGAATATGGCCTATCAGGTCTCATCTGGATAGCCTACTTACCCTTCCTCTGTGTGCCACCAGGCCTCCCCACCAAGGAGAAGCGCTCAAACATGGGGCACCAGAGTTCATGTCAGACTCAGTCCCACTCTCCATACAACTGAGGAGAATGTGCTGTCCATTGACTACATCTGAATAGGGAGCCTATGTTTATCGCTTGCATTCTCTTTGCTTGGTACAGCAGTTTGAAAAGACACCACTAGGTCTCAATCTGCCATCCTTGATGGTCTTCTTGTAGGGTTTCTAGAACCTTTGTGTCCTAATATTTCCCCATTCTCCAAGACCCCTAGCGCCTGGGGTCAAAATAGGAATTCTCAGCATCTGTCCCCATCTCCTGCTGAATGAAGACTTTCAGAGGACATCCCTGTGGGGCTAGTGTCCAGTTACCAGTGAGTATTTGCCATGTGTATCTTTCTGGGTCTGTGTTAACTCACTCAGGACGATCATTTCAAGTTCCATCCATTTGCCTGCAAATTTCTATATTTCCTTGTTTTTAATACCTGAGTAGTATTCCACAGTGTAAATATACCACAGTCTCTTCATCCATTTTTCGACTGAGGGACATCAAGGCTATTTCCAGAATCTGGTATTATGAAGAGAGGCTGCTATGAAGAAGGTTAAGCAAATATCCTTGTGTGGTGGAGGATATTTTGGGTGTTCTGAGGAGTGGAATAGCTAGGTCTTGTGGTAGTCCTATTCCTAGTTTTCTGAGAAAGTGCCTGATTGGTCACTTGGATGAAAGTGGTTGTACAAGTTTGCATTCCCACAAGCAATGAGGAGTATTCTCCTTTCTCCACATGCTCAGCAACCTGTGCGGTCACCTGAGTTTTTTATCTTAGCCTTACTGATAGATGTAAGATGGAATCTCAGAATCATTTTGATTTCATTTCTTTGATGACTGAGGACATTGAGCATTTCTTCAAGTGTTTCTTAGGAATTCAATATTTATCTGCTGAGAATTCTTTGTTTGACTCTCTACCCCATAACTTAATTGAATTATTTGCCTTGGTGGTATTTGGTTTCTTCTGGTCTTTATATATTTTGGATTTGGACATTTGTCAGATGTAGAGTAGGTGAAGAACTTTTCCCGATCTGTAGGCTGTTGCTTTTTTCGGTTCACAACATCTTCTGCCTTACAGAAGCTTCACAACCTCACAAGGTCTCATTTATTAATTGTTGACCTTAAGTCCTGAGCTATATGGTCTCTGACCAGGAAGTTGTTTCTTGTGTCAATGGGTTCAAGGCTCTTCACCAATTTTCTCTTTTTTACTCCTTTATTAATTTATTCTTGTTACATCTCAATGATTATCCCATTCCTTGCATCCCCCCATTCTTCCCTCCCTCCCATTTTCCCCTTATTCCCCTCCCCTATGACTGTTCCTGAGGGGGATTACCTCCCCCTGCATATGATCATAGGGTATCAAGTCTCTTCTTGGTAACCTGCTGTCCTTCCTCTGAGTGCCACAAGGTCTCCCCCTCCAGGGGACATGGTCAAAGGTGAGGCACCAGAGTATGTGAGAAAGTAATATCCCACTCTCCACTCTACTGTGGAGTGTTCTGTCCATAGACTAGATCTGGGTAGGGGTTTAAGGTTTACCGCCTGTATTGTCCTTGGCTGTTGGCTTAGTTTGAGTGGGACCCCTGGGCCCAAATCTGCCTATCATAATGTTCTACTTGTAGGCTTCTAGGACCCTCTGGATCCTTCTACTTTGCCATTCTCCCATGAATCTCTCATCTAGAGTCCCACTAGAATGTCCTCCCCTCTGTCTCAGTTTCCTGGTAAGTGAAAACTTTCGTGGGACATGCCTCTTGGGCTAATATGCAGATATAAGTGAGTATATACCATTTGAGTCTTTCTGCTTCTGGCTTAACTCACTCATTATGATCATTTCTAGCTCAATCCATTTATCCACAAATTTCGGGAATTCCTTGTTTTTAATAGCTGAATAGTACTCCATAGTGTATATGTACCACAGTTTCTTTATCCATTCTTCTATTGAGGGACACTTAGGCTGTTTCCATGTTCTGGCTATTATGAATAAGGCTGCTATGAACATGGTTGAGCAAATTTTCTTGTTGTGTGCTGGAGCATCTTCTGGGTATATTACAAGGAGTGGAATAGCTGGATATTGAGGAAGCCCTATTCCCATTTTTCTGAGATAGCACCAGATAGCTTTCCAAAGTGGTTGTACTAGTTTCATTCCCACCATCAATGAAGGAGTGTTCCTCTCTCCCCACATCCTTGCCAGCATGTGGTGTCACATGAATTTTTGATCTTAGCCATTCCGATGGGTGTAAGATGGAATCTCAGAGTTGTTTTGATTTGCATTTCCCTGATGATTAAGGAGGTTGAGCATTTCTTTAAGTGTTTCTCAGCCATTTGATATTCCTCTGTTGAGAATTCTCTGTTTAGTTCCAAGCCCCATTTCTAAATTGGGTTATTTGGTTTGGTGGTGTTTAATTTCTTGAGTTCTTTATATATTTTGGATATTAGACCTTTGTCAGATGTAGAGTTGGTGAAGATCTTTTCCCAGTTTGTAGGCTGTCGCTTTGTTCTCTTGACAGTGTCTGCTGCCTTACAGAAGCTTCTCAGCCTCATGAGGTCCCATTTATTAATTGTTGACATTAATGCCTGGGCTGTTGGTGTTCTGTTCATGAAGTTGACTCCTGTGCCAATATGTTCCAGGCTCTTCCCCACTTTTTCTTCTAAGTGACTTAGTGTCTCTGGTTTTATGTTGAGGTCTTTAATCCACTTGGATTTGAGCTTTGTATAAGGTGACAAATGTGGGTCCAGTTGCATTTTTTTACACATAGACATCCAGTTAGACCAGCACCATTTGTTGAAGATGCTATCCCTTTTCCATCGAATGGATTTGGCTTCTTTGTTGTAAATCAAGTGACCATATGTGTGTTGATTCATATCTGGGTCTTTGATTCGATTCCCCTGATCAACTAGCCTGTTGCTCTGCCAGTACCATGCTGTTTTAATTACTATTGCTTTATAGTACAGTTTGAGATCAGGCATGGAGACTCCTCCCGAGCACCTTTTATTGTACAAGATTGTTTTAGCTATTCTGGGTTCTTTGTTTTTCCATATGAAATTCAGAATTGAACTTTCAATGTCTTTAAAAAATTGTGTAGGTGTTTTGATAGGGATTGCATTGAATCTGTAGATTGCTTTTGGTAGGATGGCCATTTTTATTATGTTAATTCTCCCGATCCATGAGCAAGGAACATCATTCCATCTTCTCATGTCATCTTCAATCTCTTTCTTTAGAGTTTTGAAATTTTTTTCAAACAATTCCTTCACTTGCTTAGTTAGAGTAACTCCTAAGTACTTTATGTTGCTTGTGTCTAATGTGAAGGGTGTACTTTTCCTAATTTCTTCCTCTGCAAGCTTGTCATTTGTGTATAGGAAGGCTACAGACTTTTTTAAGTTAATTTTGTATCCAGCCAATTTGCAGAAGGTGTTTATCAGCTGTAGGAGTAATCTGGTGGAATTTTGAGGGTCACTTATGTAGACGATCATATCATCTGCAAATAGGGATAATTTGACTTCCTCCTTTCCCATTTGAATACCCTTCATCTCCTTTGTTGTCTTATTGCTCTGGCTAGAACTTCGAGTATTATATTGAAGAGATATGGAGAGAGTGGGCAGCCTTGCCTTGTTCCTGATTTTAGAGGAATTTCCTTGAGTAATTCACCATTTACTTTGATTTTTGGCTATTGGCTTCCTATATATAGCCTTTATTGTGTAGAGGAAAGTGCCTTGTATTCCCGATCTCTCTAAAACTTTAAACATGAATGGGTGTTGGATTTTTTCAAACGCTTTCCCTGCATCTAAAGAGATGATTATGTGGTTTTTTATTTTCAGTTTGTTTATGTGGTGGATTACATTACCGTATATTAAACCATCTCTGCATGCCTGGAATGAAGCCTACTTGGTCATGATGGATGATATCTTTGATGTGCTCTTGTATTCGTTTTGCAAGTATTTTATTTAGTATTTTTGCATCGATGTTCATCAGAGAAATTGGTCTGAAATTCTCTTTCTTTGTTGAGTTTTTGTGAGGTTTAGGTATCAATGAGACTATGGTCTCATAGAATGAATTTGGTAATGTTCCATTCCTTTCTATCTTTTGGAGTAGCTTGAAGAGTATCGGTATTAGCTCGCCCTTGAAGGTCTGGTAGAATTCTGCACTGAAACCATCTGGCCCTGGGCTTTTTTTTTTGTTGTTGGGAGTCTATCAATGATTACTTCAATTTCTGTAGGGGAAATGGGACTATTTAGCTTGTTTATCTGTTCTTCACTCAACTTTGGCAAGTGAAATTGATCATGAAAATCGTACATTTCCCTTAGATTTTCAAATTTTGTGGCATATATGCCTTCAAAGTAGGATCTTATGATTCTTTGTATTTCTTCAGTGTCTGTTGTTATGTCTCCCTTTTCATTTCTGATTTTGTTGATTTCAATACTGGCTCTCTGCCTTTTAGTTAGTTTGGCTAATGGTCTGTCTATCTTGTTGACTTTCTCAAAGAACCAGCTCTTGGTTTTGTTGATTCTTTGGACTGTTTTCTTAGTTTCTAATTTGTTAACTTCACTCCTGAGTTTGATCATTTCCAGACGTCTACTCCTTTTGGGTGTTTCTGCTTCTTTTTTTTCTAGGGCTTCCAGTTGTGTCGTTAAGGTGCTTATGTGCGATGCTTCCAATTTCTTTTTAAAGGCACCTTAGTGCTATGAATTTTCCTCTTAGCACTGCTTTCAATGTATCCCACAAATGTGGGTATGTTGTTCCTTCATTTTCATTGAATTTCAGAAACCTCTTGATTTCTTTCTTTCTTTCTTCCCTGACCCAGGTGTCATTTAGCAGAGAGTTGTTTAGTTTCCACATAGGTGTAGGCTTTTTGTTATTTCTGTTGTTGTTGAATTTCAGCCTAAGCCCATGATGATCTGATAGGATAGAAGGTATTATTTCAATCCTCTTGTATCTGTTGAGGCTTTCTTTGTGAACTACGATGTGATCAATTTTGGAGAAGGTTCCATGGGGTGCAGAGAAGAAGGTATATTCTTTCTTCTTTGGGTGAAAGGTTCTATAGATACCTGTTAGATCCATTTGACCCATGGCGTTGGGTAATGATGTTATTTCTCGGCTTAGTTTCTGTTTCAATGACTTGTCCTTCAGAGAGAGTGGGGTGTTGAAGTCTCCCACTATTACTGTGTTGGGATCGATGTGTGGTTTAAGCCTTTGAAGCAGACCTTTTACAAATGTGGGTGCCCTTGTATTGGGAGCATAGATGACCAGAATTGTGATGTCATCTTGGTTGACTTTACCTTTGATGAGAATGAAGTGTCCATCCTCATCCCTTTTGATTGATCTTGGTTGAAAGTCTATTCGTTCGATATTAAAATGGCTATGCCTGCTTGCTTCTTGTGACCATTTGCTTGGAATATTTTTTTCCAACCTTTTATCCTGAGGTAATGCCTATCATTATGGGTGAGATGTGTTTCTTGAATGCAGAAGAAGGTTGGATCCTGTTTATGCACCCATTCAGTTAGTCTGTGTCTTTTTATTGGAGAATTGAAACCATTGATGTTGAGAGATATTAATGACCAGTTACTATTTAGAGTCTTAATTTTGATGTTGGTTCCAGTCAAGCATTTGTGTAGTTATGTTTTTGCCATGGTATAGTTATCTATTTCCTGAGTAGTTTTGGTTGTAGCTTGACCCTTTGGGATGGAGTTTTCCTTCTAGTATCTTCGGTAAAGCTGGATTTGTGGATAGGTACTGTTTGAATTTGGTTTTATCATGGAATATTTCATTTTCTCCATCAATGGTTATTGATAGTTTTGCTGGGTAAAGTAGTCTGGCCTGGCATCTGTGGTCTCTTAGGGTTTGCAGGATCTCTGTCCAGGCCCTTCTGTCTTTGATGGTCTCTGCCTAAAGTCGAGTGTAATTCTGATAGGTTTGCCATTAAATGTTATTTGTCCCCTTTCCCTTGCAGCTTTTAATAATTTTTCTTTGTTCTGTTTGTTTTGTGTTTTGATTGTTATGTGACGGGCAATTTTTCTTTTCTGGTCAGTTCTATTTGGTGTTCTGTATGCCTCTTGTATGTTTATAGGCATCTCTTTCTTTAGATTGGGGAAATTTTTTTCTATGATTTTGTTGAGAATATTTTCGTGGCCTTGGAGTCTGATTTCTTCTCTTTCTTCAATACCTATTATCCTCAGATTTCTTCTTTTCATGGTGTCCTTAATTTCTTGGATGTTTTGTGTCAGGAGTTTTCCAGATTTGGCATTTTCTTTAATGGTTGCTTCAAGATCTGTTATTGTATCTTCTAGACTTGAGATTCGTTCTTCCATCTCTTGGATTCTATTAGAAAAGCTCAGCACTGGGTCATTCTCCTTCCTCTCTGAGGCCTCACGTTCTCGTTTTTCTTCTGTCTGTGTGTTTATCATTGAATCCATTTTCATCTTCATATCTTGAACAGATTTTTTTATTTCTTTCATCTGGTTGTTTACATTTTCCTGAAAATTTTCCAGTTCCACTCTATGTGCTTCGTTTATGTCTCGCACCTGCTTGGCTGTGTCTTCCTGCATCTGACTTCGAATTTTATTTGTTTCCTCCTTTATCATCCTCATTACCAAGGATTTGAGGTCATTTTCTTGTGTTTCCGTTGTATTTGAGTTCTCTGGGTTGTTTTCTTTGGGATAGCTGGGAACTGGAGATGCCATGTTGTTTTGGTGTTTTTTGTGTATGCTTTTAAGCTGTCCTTTAGACATCTTTCCATCTCTGTTTTTGTTGGGTAACTTCCAGATTTGGGTGGAGGGAGTCTGATGATAGATTCACTTGTTTTTTCACGATTTCCATAGGCTGGAAGCCCTGATACTTCACTGGTATGGATGTTAGGAGTTTAGCCCTGTCGTTTTGGGCTCTCACCGCCAGTGATCCTCAGCTCCCCTTTGCTGTGTGTCTTCTAATTGTTCTGGGTCTCTGAATGAGCATTGGATCAGGCCAAAGTATCCACAGCCTTTTGGGTTTCCTGCGAAGTCCAGCCAGGGATACTGGGCCCGAACCACGCATCATGCTCAGCTAGTTTCTCAGGGCCTGAAGTGTCTGCCACAGCAGGAGAACTGCAACTGCACTGAGCAAGCACCTAGGGTGGAAGTGAGTCCTCCGCCCAGCTTACGTCACATCAGGAGAACTGTGTCTGTGCTGAGCATTCACCTAGAGTGGAAGTGAGAGCTCCGCTCAGCTTGCAACACAGGAGGGAAAATGTGAATGTGCTGAGCAAGCGCCTGGTGGAAGTGAGCGCTCTACCCATCTTGTGTCACAGCAGGGAAAATGCGACTGTGCTGAGCAAGCTCCTAGGGAGGAACTGAGCACTCCGCCCAGCTTGCATCACAGCAGGAGAACTGTGTCTGCGCTGAGCAAGCACCTAGGGTGGAAATGAGCGCTCCGCCCAGCTTGCGTCACAGCAGGGAAACTGCAACTGAGCTGTGCAAGCACCTAGGGTGGATGTGAGTGCTCCACCCAGCTTGCATCACAGAAGGAAAGCTGCGGCTGCGCTGAGCTGGAGCCTAATGTGGAAGTGAGCACTCCGCTCAGCCTGTGTCACAGCAGGGGAGCTGTTCCTTGGGCAGAATTGCTTGCTGAGCTGAGCCAGCTTCTCCACGGCACAGCTCACTGAGAAAACCCAGGACTCTGGGGCTGAACTGTCTGCTGAGTCCAGTTTGGGTCTCAAGGCACCACGCGACCCAAATCCTGTCCAGAGTCCGCTCTCCCGCAGCAACTTCCACCATCCACCACACCAGTCGCCTCCACTGGAAGGCTCTGAGCTGCAAACCTCAGCCACCACTGCTGGTGCCGCTGATGGCACTGCTGTCTCTGCTGCTGCTGCTCTGATCCAAGAAAGTCCACGCTCCTCCCATGTGCAGGGGGAGGAGGTCCTTCGCACCTTGCTCCCTCCGAACCCAGGAGCACTTCTGCTGCCGTGGTGTGGGGACCTTGGTGTTCCTGGCTCAGAAATCTGTGCAGTTCCCTGAATTGTTCACTGGAGCTTTCAAACATAGTCCACACTGCTCCCCATCATCTTGGATCTCCTCCATCAAATTCTTTTATTGTAACTTCTGCACCTAAGATTCTTTACTCCATCTCTTGAATTTTGTTAAGAAAGCTTACCTCTGCATTTCCTGGTTTCTTCTATAATTTCTTTTATTCCCAGCTTTCTTCTGTCTGTGCTTTTATCATTTTTTCGATTTTCATTTTCAGGTCTTGAACTGTTTTGTTGATTTTCATCATCTGATGGTTCACATTTTCCTGAATTTCTTCTAGTGATTTCTTCATTCCACTGTATAGGCTTCTGTCATGGCCTCTCTAAGGTCCTCAATCTCTTTGTCCACATCTTCCTCTATTTCTTTAGGGATTTTGTTTGTTTCCTCCATTATCATCTTCATTACTTAGGATTTGACGTCTTTTCTTCTGCTTCAGTTGTGTTTGAATTCCCAGGGTTTAATTATTTGGGATAATTGTGTTCTGGAGATGTCATGTTGTTCTTGGTTTTGACGTTTGTGTTTTTATGCTGGTCTCTAGCTGTCTTGCTGTTTCTGATACTAGGATGTAGTTTGGGTGTCCTTCACTGGTCATTGAGAGTAGTTGGCTAGACCCCTCACCTGTGGGTATCAGAGTATCCTTCAGTGACTTGTTTTCAGCTCCAAGGGACTTTGCCGCACACCTTGGGATTGCGACTCGGCCAACAGAGGCTGATGATGGTGCTCTGCTGCCCAAGGTTCAGTCTGACATAATGAGGGTAATATCTGCCTTTGGCTGGGTTTGGAGATCATTCCCTTGGCCACAGGGGACCTAGGACCTCAGATTAGTATGTCTGAGACTGCGGAGCATTCTATCTTGGGCCTTGCTCTTCTTGCTCCAGACCTGGCCATGGGACCTAGGTTCAGTCTGACAGAGTATGGAAGCTGTCCGCTGGCCTGAACTTCTTCCTGCCCATTCTTACTCCTGCCATCAGATCTAGCTGAGAATCTGTCAGTATCCATCAGGGCCTCTATGTGAACTGGCAGGGTGATCTAAAGTCAGATGTATCCCATATACATACTGTGCTCCCTTCTGGGCTAGCTGATACTAAGGTTAGAGTGTAACCCACATTTCAGCCAGAGTGAGTGTAGGTACCACCCACGTGTCTTTGCTGGGCTTTAAAGACACAGGATAGCATGTGTGTTGTTGGGGTCTGATTCACACATTCTACTGGGTTCTCCCTTGGGCCATCAGATCTAGAAGCTGGTGTTTCATCACCCACAGTTCAGTCCTAGATACACAGACCAAGATATAGAGCAGAGCTACAGCTGAAAACCTCATATGCAGCCAGTCTTTGGAGACTGATCACCCATCCTCCCAAGAGCAGTTGGTTGGCCTGAGGACAGACCCACCTGTGCTCTGCACCACGTCCATATCTCTCATCTGGGCATCTCCAGGTCTTGTGGTCTCTGGCTCCCATCCTATGTCTAGGCTCAATTCTGCCTCTCAAATACAGTGAATAATTGGTACTGCCATCTTTGATCAACTCAAGAGATAATACATTTAATGAAACTTTTAAGATTCTAAAAATGTATTACAAATAACAAATGAATATGCTATGAATAGGATATGAAGGTAAAATCACAAAATGTTGGATGCTATTTTTTATTCATTTTATCATCTGTTGTGAGCCATTAAATTTGATTACATATATTGTTTATTCTGAATAATGCTGAAATAAACACGGCAGACAAGTGTCTATGTTCAGTGCTAACTTATGAAAACACAAAATGTGCCATAAGAGGTTTAATGGAGCAAAACTGACTCCTACATTTGCTAAATAAAGTGGCTATATTCTGCTTACCACACTGGAACCCTCAGTTTCAACTCACACTAATAATTTTCTTCCTCTCATTGACTTATTTGTCATTGTTATTTTTTTTATAATTCATTTAGATTATATCCAGAATGTTGTGTCTTCACTTGTACCTTCCTGCTCACCATCCCGCTTTTACCCTATTCCCTTCCCCTAGACCTGTGACACAAGGATACCTCCTTCACACACCCTAAGATCATAGCCTATCAGGTCTCATCAAGATAACCTGATTCCCCTTCTTCTAAGTGGCACCAGGCCTCCCCAACAAGGGGAAGTGTTCAAAATGGGGGCACCAGAGTTCATGTCAGAGGCAGTCCCTACTATCACCACAACCATGGAGAATGAGCTGTCCATTGGCTATATCTGAAAAGATGGACTAGATTTCCTACATGCATTGACCTTGGTTGTTATAGCAGTTTCTGAAGCACCCCACTCCCTGATCTGCAAGCCTTGACAGTCTTCTTATGGGGTCCTAGAAACTCTGGATCCTCTGTCTCTACATTCTTCCATACCACTCTCACCTGGAGTTCAGTAGAGAGTCCCAGCATCTGTACCAATCATCTGTGTGTGAGCACTCTCAGAGGATATCCATGTTGGGCAAATATCCACTTATAAGTGAATATACACCATGCATATCTTCTGAGTCTGGGTTACCTCACTCAAGATGATAATTTGTAGTTCCACCCACTTGCTTGCAAATTTGAGGATTTCCATTCTTTTTTAAAAACTGAGTACTATTCCATTTTATAAATGTACCACAGTTTCTTTTTCCCTTTTTTTAATGAAGGATATCTAGGGAGTTTCAACATTCTGGCTATTATGATTAAGGCTGCCATCAACATAGTTGAGCAAATTTCCTTCTTGTGTGATGGACCCTCTTTTGGATATTTGCCAAGAAGTGTAATAGGTGGGTCTTGAGGGAGCATTACTCCTAATTTTCTGAGAAAGTGCCAGATTGATTTCTAAAGTGGACCCACAAGTTTGCACTCCCACATACAGTGGAAGAGTGTTCTTCCTCTTTCTACACATCCTCAGCACTGTGCACTGTAACTTGAATTTTTGAACTTAGCCATTCTGTTGAGTATAAGATGGAACCTCAGAGCCATTTTGATTTGCATATCTCTGATGACTAAGGAGGTGAGCATTTCTGTGTTTCGCAGCCATTCAATATTCCTCTGTTGAGAATTCTCTTTTTAGATCTTCACTTCATTTCTTAATTATGTTGTTTTTATTGGTGGTGTTGAATTTGTTGAGTTCTTTGCAAATCTTGGATATTATTTGTCAGGTGTAGGATTGGTGGCAAACTTTTCCTAAGATGTAGGCTCTTGTTTTGTTCTGTTGGCAATGCCCTTTGCCTTACAGAAGATTTACAGATTCATGATGTCCCATCTATTAATTGGGACCTGTTTGTGGCATCAACAGGAATTTTTCCACTGTGACAATAGATTAAGGCACTTCCACAATTTTTCTTCTAACAGATTTAGTGTGTCTGTTTTTAATGTTGAGGTTTTTAATACACTGGGCCTTTAGTTTTGTACAGGGTGATAAATATGGACCTTTTTGCATTTTTTAATGTGTAGACATGCAGTTAGAGCAGCACCATTTGTTGAAGACCCTATGTATTTTCCATGCTATGGGTTTTGCTTCTCTGTAAAAACTCAAGTGTCCATAGGTGTGAGGATTTATTTCAGGGTCTTTGATTTGATTCCATTGATGAACCAGCATATTTCTATTCCAGTACCATGGTGTTTTTACCACTGTCGTTGTATAGCATAGCTTGAGATCTAGGGTAGAGATTCCTTCACAAGATATTTTATTGCAAAGGATTGTTTTAGCGACCCTTGGTTTTCTGTTTTTCCATATGAATTTGAGATTTGATCTTTCAAGGTCTGTAAAATATAATATAGCTGTTTTGCTGGGAATTGCATTGAATCTGTTTATTTCTTTTGGTAATGTGGCCAGTTTTACTATGTTGATTCTACTCATCCCTGGACAAGGGCAATCTTTCCATCTTCTAATATCTTCTTCTATTACTTTTAGAGATTTGAAGTTTTAAGTTTGTTTTGCAAGGGTTCACATGTGTTATTTGATCCAAACGTTTTTTAGTAGGATATCTGGGTTCTGATGAATCTGTATTTCCCTGGGTTTTGAGGAGTGTGTTCCTATGCTATTCGTAGCCACCTAGTTTTCCCTAGTGGAGCCACCCTTGAAGATCCCTGGTAGTCCTTGCTGGCTGATGCCTCTGCAATTGTACATAGAGTTGAGCCCTTGGAATTGGCATGATGTGCTGCTGGTTGTTAATTCCTGTTGGGTACTGTGAAGGAAGTCCCTGATAGCTGCCACCTCTGGGATTGCAGGCTGACCTTGGACCCTGAAGACAGTGCATGGAAGTTGAGAGGTAGATCTCACAGTTGCTGGCAATCTCCTATGAATGCTGACTCTGGAGTTGCAGACATAGCTGGGATCATGGTAATAATGCAGAGAGGACACAGGGAAGTCCTCATCTCTACTGATAGACCCCAAAGATTGGTTTCTCAGCAATTGCAGACAGAGATGGGGACAGGAAACTGGCATGCAAAGATCAAGGACATGCCTCACTGCTGCAAGTAGTCTCCAATGGCTGTCACCTCTGGAACTGAAAGTGGAGTGATCCTGAGATTGCTTAAGTCTGCCACCTCTGGTGTTCTAATGGGTGCAACTAGAAAAGATCATTCAGTGTGAGGTAACTTACCCAGAAAAAAAGACATTGTATATAGTCATAAGCAGAATTAGCCATATAGTTCATGATAACCATACTGCAATTCATAGACTGTGGATTGGAGAGGAGATATGAGATCAGATCCACACTCTAATATCCCACTGGGCCCACTGGCTCTGATGCAGATCATCAGAGTGGGTACAGGTCCAGACTCCAGGGACTGGCCACCTGCCCTCAGTGAGCCAGTTGTAAGACCAGAGGCCAGACTCACCTGTGCTCTGCACTTTAGTGACCCATTTCACATAAGACTCTTCAGGACTTGTGGTCTGTAGTTCCAAGCCGGGTCCACCGTCTCCACCCTGCAGTGCTCAGGATCACCATTTGGATCTTCCTGAAAAGCAGCTTGCTTATGCAGACTCTTTAAAATATACTCCTACGTTATTTTAAAGACTATGTGTTTTCAGTTATATATGTCAATGTGTGTATACATATTTGTTTTTGTTGTGTGTGTTTTTTTCTTTATGTTTGTTTTGTTTTGTTTTTTGAGACAGGTTTCTCTGTGTAGCCTTGGCTGTCGTAGACTCACTTTGTAGACCAGGATGGCCTTGAACTCTCAGATATCCACCTGCCTTTTTCTCCCGAGTACTGGGATAAAGGCGTGTGCCACCATGCCCGGCTGTGTGTGAATTTTCATGTCTTGTTTTGTGCACAGGTGAGCTCAGGTAACCATGTAAGCCAGAAGAGAACATCTTACTCTTTGGAGATATTGTAACATAGTGTTGATAACATAATTTTTTTCAGGGCTGAGCAATGTATCAGGCCTTATTAAAGAGCTAAGTATTTTATTAACTGCTAAGGCTAAGATATGAAAACATCTTCTTTAGTATTCTTTATGTTTGTCAAACCATCACTCTTCTAAGTTTAAATTTTCGACTTCCCTAGATAACATCAATATTCCCTTACCTTCCCCTTGTAAAGAAGAAAATTGGTTTACCTTCATGTGAAAACATGAGTTCACACTACCACAAACTAAATCAAATTTTTAATCACCATTTCACTGGCATCAACGTCATTCACCCAGATATTAAAGAGTTTGGTTTTAGTTTGAATGTTTTTATTCTAAAGAAGAAAAGAATATTTCCACTCAGCACTATGCCCCAAGAGTTATAAATTGTGAAATAAGTAGATCAGGACAAGATAATATAGAAAACATAGAACTCGAGTAGCCATCATAATGCTATGCAATTAGAGGAAACCGTGAGAATCATCCTAAGAAGAGACATATCACACACTGCAGCCAAATATTTTGTGCTTTTTTTTACCAACTTTATATATGTCAGTTAGATTTCATTTATCAGTTTGACTACCTGGCACAAGCCAAGAATCAATCCCTGGACAGAGCCAACCCTTGACATTATTAATGATACTCTATTGTGCTTGTAGACAGAAGCCTAACTGTGTTGTCCTCTGAGAGGCTCTGCTAAACACAGGTTGAAAACAAATGCTGAGACTCTAAGCCAACATATGGTGATAATAGGGAGTCTTGTGAAACAGTGGGAGGAAGGAGAAATGGACTTGATGTGACAGGAGCTGCAAAAAAGAACTAATAGTGCCAACTAACCAGGGCACAGAGAGGCTTGCTGAGACTGAAGAAACAACCAAGGACAATGAATGAACTAGACATATGCCAACTACACATATATAGATGATAGACAGAAGAGGCTTCATGTAGCTCCTCTAGGAAGAAGTACAGGGGCTGTTACTAACACTTATTGTGATGCCAGAGTTTTGAACACTTCCTCCTTGTGGGACTATCTTTCCTGGACCAAGAAGAAGAGAAGAGGCTCACTCCTGATGCAACTTGGTGAGCTCAGTGCATGGGAAGGTGGTCTCCACTAATCTGAGGCATAACGGAAAGGGGATGGAGAATTGGAGGAAGGGTAGGACTGGAAGGAGGGTAAGGATGGCATCTTCAATCAGGATAAAAGTTGAATAAATAAATTAATTTAAGACAAAATATTCATGAAAAACGACCTTACGAATATGATTTCTCCCTGATTTTTTTAAGAGAAGTTTTGTCTGGCCTTAATAAAATTATGTAGCACATGGGAACAAAGATGCATCCCAGCATGCCTGCACTGGAAGACAAGATGGAAAATATCTCCACAGCCACCATGACCTTGCCCTTGGTGCTATGGTAGACAGGGAGGAAAGTGATCCACACAGTGCAAAACACCAGCATGCTGAAGGTCAAGAACTTGGCTTCATTGAATGTGTCAGGCAGGTTCCTGGCCAAGAAAGCTACAGTGAAGCTTCCCAGGGCCAGGAAGCCTAAGTATCCTAGGACACAGTAAAATGCTATAACAGAACCCTTGTGGCAGACAATAATAATCTGGCCATGCTCAGAGTGTGCATCCGTATTAACAGATGGAGGAGAAGCTCCTAGCCAGATTGAACAGAGAATAATTTGGATGAGTGTACAGAGAGGAATGATGTAGTTAAGTGTTCCTGAAACCAGAATGTACCTCAACCTTCGAGCAGGAGCTGTGACTTTGAAAGCCAGAACCACTGTGATTGTTTTGGCCAACACAGTGGAAAAAGCCACAGTGAATACAATCCCAAATGTTATTTGCTGCAGGATACAAGAGACTGAGTTTGGAAGGCCAATGAAGAGCAAGGAGCAGAGGAAACAGAACATGAGTGACATGAGTAAGATGTAGCTGAGAGCACGGTTATTGGCCTTCACAATGGCTGTGTCATTGTGCTTCAAAAATACCCCAAGAACCAGAGCTGTGAATGCAGAGAAGCACAAGGCCATTAATGCCAGAGCCATCCCTAAGGGGTCTTCATAGCTCAGAAACATCACAGCTTTGTGGATGCAGTGATTGTGCTCTGTATTGACACACTGGTCCTCTGGACACTTCACACACAGATCCATGTCTAAATGAGAAAGGACAGATTCGTTAGAACAGCTTCAGTAGATTATGGACAAGACATTTCAGTAAGTCTCTTGAAGATTATTTGCAATACCTTCATTTTATTGCTGATAATATAATTGAAGGACATTGCTGTACAGTAAAGCTTATATTTCTTAATTCTTGCCTTCTCTGAGAACAAAACTGAACCATCATTTGTCTATTTAACTGTGTTGATGAGAACATTTACCAGATTCTCATAAAACACGGATTTCTTACATTATTTGGAATGCTGTCATGAGATGACTTATCTGGTAAATTCATAAAATCAAAAATTAACCACAGAATGGTTGAGTGTGTTTTAAAACCACCAACCCCATACATCCATTGCCTCATAAGTTCATTTACTGTTTAATTAATGCTGTCTTTAAGGGAGATGGAGACTGTCTTCCACTTGGACGAGACCTGACATAGCTTTTCTTATTCCAATTGACCAACCTTAACTTATTGATATAAAAGGAATAGTAAAAGAAATTATCAGGGTTATTGGGGTGTGTGTGTGTGTGTGTGTGTGTGTGTGTGTGTGTGTGTGTGTGTGTGTGTATTTCCATATGAAAGAAACAGGTGAGCTAATAAATTTGGAAAGAATTTGATTTATATGGGAGAAATAGGAATGTGAGTGTGAGAAGTAAAATTTATATAAATGTAGTATTAATGATTGAAAAATGTAAAAATGGTTAATATACCATTCTTTATGTTGTCATAGTCTGTGTGAAGAACTCTTCAATTTAGTTTATGATAAACACTAGGTGTCAACTGAAGATCGATACCTCTACAAAATGAGCACTACAAAGCCCTTCATCTTGATCTCATTTTCGTGGGAAACATCCTGCACATTCCTACTTCCCTAATTCCAATCTGTATGACACACAGACTTTGAGTATACGCTGGGATAAAATATATATTGATAAACATCATGAGCAAAATGTAATAAGTACCATTAAGCAAGAGTTGTGGCCCAGATTTTGTGTGTGTGAGTAGAACAAAATAACTCATTCACAATATGCTTTTCGCAAATGGCATCCTCAGGAAACTTGATAGCAATTGTGTCGATTGAATTGATAAATCAGAGACTTATGGTGTTCTTCCAGATTTAAAGTTTTTTTATGTAAAACAATAGATTTCTGGATAACAATAATTTGTTAATTTGCTTGAAAAGCTAGAAAGTTGGCTTAACAGTGAAGAGAATGTTCTGTTCCTTCATTAAACCTGTGTTCGCTTCCAAAACCCATGTGAGGTGTTTATCAACTCCCTGCAAGTATAACTGTAGCTTTCTTAGTTGCCTCTCATCTGCATCTGCTCTTGAGAACATATGCCCTCCCAACTCATACATAACACTAATAATGAAATAATAAAATTTTTTGGAGTTATTGATGTAACTACCTCTAATTATTGTTATTTTTATGTTTAAGACAATTTTATTACAGTCTGTTTAATACTTTTGCAGTATATTGGAATGCATAAATGTCAGAAGCCATTTTCTAGGAGTCGTTTGACTCCTCTTGCTTTAAGGTTCCTGGGGATGTAGTACAGTCATCATTGTTAGTGGTAAAAGATTTAAACGTTGAGCCATCTCACTTTCCAGAAGTGTGTTTTTAAATCTTGCATTTCATTACAGAGTATGAAGGCAAAGGGTGAGAAAAAACTATTCATTGGCCATTTGCATTTAGCCAAGCATAAACATATAATCATTTGATTAAAGGGGCTCTGTAGGTGGCAATAAAACTTTAATATTTGTGACTAATTGTTTTCAACACAAAGCCACTCTAATTTATTATTTCATGAAATTATCAATTGGGTGCTGTATATAAAATATTTTTATAAGACCCTTTATATTTTGTAGATTATGTGTCAACACTCACCCCTAATTTACTAGAAACAAATTACCTCAGACACTTGAAAATGGGCTTCTAGATATTAAATGAATTCTCTCTCTTACATATCAGTTTCTGATAATTTTATAGGTACTATTTTTTTTTACCTCTATGCTAATTTTCCTAAGGATACAGATATGGTTTCCCAACCCCATTACCCAGTCCAGGCAATCTTTTGCCCTATCTGTTCTGCATGATGCTATGAACATACATGGTGTGCATAGATATATGTAGGGAGACATACATGTGTTCAAAAAGAATATGTGCATATTTGAAAGATTAGTGACTGGAATGTTTCCTACATGTAGTTATAGAGATTAATCACAAGGAAAGACCTTGTGTAGAATTGCTCACAGCACAGTTTGATTATGAAAATTGTTTCTTTGAGAAAATGTCATACGACATAAATTTTCAATGGATCAAAATGTAGGTCTAGGCATAAGGTGTTGTTAATCTTTCTACTCCTATAAAGAATAATGGAGGAAATTGTATATTTTATTTTTGCAGTTGCTTTTTAGACTCCCTCAGCATTTTGTGTGTGTTTGTGTGTGTGTGTGGAGAGGATTACCATTGTGAAGGCTTTACCACAGCAGCACACACTCACTTGTTCCATTAGAAATTTCATTTTCTGGGCAGTGGATACAAATAAAGCAGCAGGCTGACATTCCCTCCTGCCTGAATTGTCTGAATCCAGGACCACAATCAGCACTGCATACAGAGGGTAGCATCTGAGAAAGTAATATACATCAGGAGTTTTATCTACTTCTGGCATAACTATATTATATTAGCATGTTAATATATCAATAAGATTATTTTATACACATGAACTGAGGGATCACATTTCACTTAGCACTTTGTATAATGCCAAACATATGAATCTATTTAAGAAAATGGATGAAAAGTTGAGATTATTACCAAATCTTAGCAATCCAAGAAAAGAGAACTTTTAATTTACTTTGTGCTTACAGGACAGAAATTGTAACCTGGTTTTCTAGTTAATTTTCATTGAGCTGACAAAAAGAACAGTGAAATGACAGGATTAGGGGAATCTTAACTGAGGAATTCTCTCTAACAGACTAGTCTCTTTTCATATCTGTGAGGCATTTTATTAATTGGTATGCATTGGAGGAATGCCTAGTTTGCCATGAAAAATACTGTTCCTAGGCAAGGATGCATGAGAAATCAAATAGAGCAAGCCAGTAAGCAATGCTCCTTCAGGGTCTATGCTCTAGTTTCAGTCTCCAAATTCCTTCCTTATCTTCCCTTAATCAATGAGCCAAATCAATCATTTTTCATCATTTTGACATGGTCAATGCTTAATCACAGTAATGGTTTAACATGTTATGAGTAAAGCAAATGTGAAAGGGGTGAACTATCTACTCAAGTCTCAGACTGCAAATATGACAAACTGAGTGTAAAGATAGTGAGAATGTGTGAAAATACAGACCCTGGTGTATTGCTAGTGACAAAGTGCTGAGTTGATGTGTAGGAAGCTAGAGTGTGAATTGTTTCCTGAAATGAGAAGACTTTACAGAGCCTGTGAATACTGGGTGAAACTGAGTACAACTTAGTTTGTGTAAAGTTAGTGAATGATTTCTTAAGTTAAAAGAAAAATGTATTTGCATTATACTGAACCTGATGATGGGACTGTATATGCTACATCAGAAATTTGCTGATTCTTACAGGCTCACTTTGAATCCTTAATTCAGTATTAAGGTCTGTGTGAAAACCACACTGTCGCTCATGCATAGTCTAACCTCAAATTCTCCCTAGACACAGTTAACTACAACTCTTCTTGTGGAAAAGAAAAGGGTCTCACTATGTGGCACTGAGACACCTCAACTCCCTATGTAGAACAGGAAACATTTCCTTCTCCCTTTGCATATATTTTTGTGAGGACCACAATTTAGTCATGCTAATTTCAGCCATGTGAGAAATTCTGTGCTTAGGCTGCAGGCTGTGACCTTTGAGTTGTTGACCCTTGCTCAAGGAGGTCTTGTGTTCTAGGCTAACTTTGGATTATCTATCTTTGCAAGAAATAAGGAAGTCCTTACAGGAAACTACCCAGAGATTTAAGCAAGTTCTTACAGGGAGCTATTCAGGAGATTGTGATCTTGCTTGAGGGCTAGGGAAAGTGGGATCCTGTTGACCTTGCTATATAAAGTCTTACTCCTCAGCATTAAAGAGAGTCTTGATCAGAAATTTCCAGACATGTTTCAATTTTCTTGTGTCTCTCTCCCCATTTTCAATGCCCACGCCATCTTTCCGGTGAACCCTGGTTCGATTCGTTCCATGGGCCAGGATACATTTTCACATTTATTTTGGTACTTGGTAAGATTCTAATGACAATTTTGAAGAAGAGTGGAGACAGTGCATATTGCTGTTCAAATTCTGGTAAGTTTGTTAAGGCTCTTCAACATCCTTTTCAAAGGTTCTCCATAAGTGAGAAAATCACCATAAAGTAATAAGAATGGTACCTCAAGATTATTGCTTATATTATAGAGACAATATCTATGAATCTTCAAACATCATTTTATGTTCATATTAAAAACAAAACAGGTTCTAATAAAGTAAAAAACTGTACACATTGCATGATTAAATTCATTAAGGAATTAATAATAATGTCACATCAAAATAGAAAAAAAACCCATGATATACGAGGCTAGAAAAAGGTTCCTTATGTCACAGTTCATTCAATTTCACTAAGTTACAAGAAGGCATAAATTCAAATTAGTACAGTTATGTCAAACTTACCTGTCTACTTCCTGAGGCCCACTCTAGCATGTCTTCAGATAAATGGAGCTGTTGTCCATGTGGAAAATAAGGGCTAAACTTTCCTATCTTCACCTTAAGTCCAACACCATGTGGGGAATTCCTAATATGATAGATGTCACACTCTTTCTGGTTCATATTCACTTTGTCACCAACAGGATTAGTGAAGTGGCTCTTTCTCAGCAAGGATTGCATCTGAAAGACAGGAAGAATTCTACACTCAATATACCCTTCCTTGATGTGAGAAAACATATTCTGATTTCATCTGAAAGACAATTTTTTAAGGTATCAGGATGGAAATCTCAATGAGAGTGAAATGATATATTTACTTATCATAACACTTGCTGAATTTAATTATCTTAAAGGAATCTAAAAAACAAACGCTTAGACATACATGTATACATCAAAGTTCTACAACACACAAATAGGTGCATACAAAGACCTACATCCATACATAGATGCACACATAATATATCAACACACATTTACTTACACACACATCAAAATAATCACAGAACAGAGATATGAATATATGGACACAAACACACACACACACAAGTACAGAAATGCACAAAACACATTCATAGGCACACACATGCATGCACAGACATATAAACACAAAAGGACACAATGGAATACAAACACCTACACAGATATATTGACTCATACACAGATTCATGCTCACAACATTCAAAGACAGACACACACACACACACACACAGCAACACAGATATGCATATGTGCAATTGAGTACACAGAAACACACAAAAGATAGAGTGAGGAACATGCAGACACATGCACTGACATATACCCTCAGACAATACACAAAGACAAAAACAAACAGGCACTGAAATATAGTCCAATTTATGTTCACTTTTACAGGCAGACACACAGACACACAGAGTCAGTTGGCCAGAATCACAGACATGCATCATATATATATATATCTGTGTGTGTATATATGTGTGTGTGTATATGTGTGTGTCTGTGTATGTTTGTGTGTACAAATATACAGTCAGAAACATACATTCAAGCACATGAACATACATGTATGTACTGAACTGATTCACAGCAGTATTCTCTGTATAATTACACTCAGCCTGTGTGGAAGGTCCTCAGAGACTGCCGTTTAGACAGAATCAATTGATAAAAATTGAGAAATGCATCCTAGTACTTATTACCTCAAATTTTACACTTAATGAAAAAATCTTCTTATCTTCTCATCATTTATAGCAATAATGAGGAAGTTCCAATTATGTCTACAGTATTAAAAAAGGTGTGATTATATGGAGGTGCTCTATTACAAAATCACTGATTTTCATCAATAGTGTCTCCCATTCCAGTCTCTTTATATTGGAGATATATAAAAATTTCTAGACTAACTTTGTCAGGATCAAACAGTTTACAATCATAGTTTTTGAGGGGAATATTTCCTAGTCCATTTCCACTCAATTGGGATATCTGAGAGATTCCTAAATCTATATTATTTACACAATAATCATCCAAGAAGAAACACTACCTTCAAGCAGTGATAATCTGGTTCTTTCCCCTTGTCTATTAGATGATTGTTTACCAGATGAGGAAACATATAATGAACGACATGGGCCACAAAATACACAGCATTGTATATTTCATAATTGCTATCACTAAAGGCCATGTCTAAAGTCTGTGCCATTAGCCATTCCGATGAGGCATTGGATGAGCAGTTCTTCATTGTCTTACAGTTAGATGTTGAGGATTCGCAGTGAAAATCCATCCACTCCTGGCTTGCCAGATATTTATCTGAGTATTTGAGAGGGTCCGCTGTCTGCACAAATTTTTTAAAACCAGAAATCTTACCATGATAATGTGCAAAAGGAAGAATCCCATGGAAGGAGTCAAGTGTGGAGTCTCCCTTTCCTGTAGTAACATCCCACTGAGACGTGGTGATCCATATTCTCTGTATCCCTTCAGATTCCCAACTTCTAAAACTCAAAGCTAGAGTACTGTCTGAGTTGCCATAAATGATAACAACATTTGTGGACGATGTCACAATTTGGTTGTGATACACTTCAGCTCTTGACATGTATAACTGCATATTGACAGGGATTACACTCATGAAGGCAAAGCAGAATGTATTTTTTTCCATCTCTCTTCTCAAATATGAGAGGAATTGGATGCTCTGATCATTGTCTGAGATGGCTAGACTGACCCAGTTCCAGCTGTAGTAAAGTAAGAAGGAGACCATGGCCAAGGCAAGTGATGTATCCTCATGGGCCATCTGATGCAGGCAGGGAAATTGTACATGGTCAGTCAGGAGAGGATGAAAAGTGCCATAAGTAAGGTGAAGTACCTAGGCCACAGGGTTCAGCATGAGGTAGGATGACTTTCTTAGAACTTGTAAACATATTTTTATCTGTAAGAGTTCTATAAATCCCCCTTATCTATTACTTCTCTCCTTATCTCTCTTTCATACAAATAAATATAGGATTCCCATCAAGTCCCTGAATATTAGCTGCATATATTGAAAAAAGGTCACTAAGACCAGTCTCCTACTTACACCCTTCTTAACACCTTGTTAATGTCACCAACAGAGACACAATTTCATTAATTTTCACCACACAAACATCACCTTATCATATTTGAAGCTGGAAAAAAATGTGTGATATATCACAGATGTTTCCCAGTTTGGTCCCGTAAGCACTATTATACCTTTTACCTCATGGCCACAGTCATAATTAGGAAAACTGTTATGACTTTTTGAAAAAAGTGAAGGTTATTATATATTTTTGACCTGCTTAGACAGTGTGGTAAATTAAATATTAAAAACGTATTTGGTAGAAGATCAGGGTTTCTGTTGACTTCATCTATTGAAAAAGCCAAGGCCATAGCAAAGTTTTGGTTTTCATCTTCTGTTCTATAAAAGGGTAAAATATTTATTATAAATAAAGGTCTACACAGGATCATTTGAAATCAATACAGTGGCTATGCAGTGCTTGATTTAATTGTCCTCCTCCTCTGAAGTTTGAAGCAAACATCCATTATAATGACGTTGGGATGACATAAGAGTCTGGAATGTTGGAAAATCTATATATTTTTATGTGATTTCATCTCACCAAAATAAGTATTTTTCAGAAAAGGCATTATCCACCTGTGGTTGTTGAGTGCTTGTGCAGAAGGTAAAGATAAGGCAACACTTTGTTCAAACTTCAAATCTGATCATGTATTCATTTTTTAATTATTAAGAAATGTCAAAAATACACATGATCGTGACTCCCTGAGTTTCTCATATTTCCTTATGAAATTAACTGAATTGGCTGTGGTAGTGAATGAGTGACTGATGAATGAATGGACAGAATGTTTCTCCGGCCACATTTGGCTCCTGTACTAACAATTGATTATAATTAGTGGCCGTATATTAAACATATTCCCACACATCTATCTTCATATCTTTTCTTAATCGTGTAGATTATTTTTAAAGGCAGAACATTTTTAATAATTTCACACATCACAGATGCATTTTTAAAAAGATGCATGTTTGACCTTTGAAATCAAACAATCCTCTTCTCAGAAATCTCAATATCCAACAGTACAATACCGGGGGATAACCAAGGGACACTTGCTCAACTATGGTCATATCAGCTTTATTCATAACCACCAGAATCCAAATATATATATATATATATATATATATATATATATATATATCAAACAAAGAATGTACAAAAAACTGTCCTACATTTATACAATGATATACCACTTAGATACTCAAACCAAGAAAATCACAGAATTTACAAGTTGGTAGTTGTAACTAGAAAAGATCATCCTGAGTGGTAATCTGACCAAGAAAGACACACATGGTATATACTAATTTATCCATATAGTACAGGATAAACTTATTAGAACTCACAAACCCAAAGAAAATAAGTAAGAAGGAGGAGCCAAGAGAGAATGCTTAATTCTCACTCAGAAGCAGAAACGGAATAGACAGCAAAAAATATTGAAGATAGGGTTCAAGGTAGGAGAGGGAGCACAGAGAGAAATGAAGGTGGATGTCAGGCGTGGGGCAGCTATTGCAGGAGGACAGAGGTCCTCAAGGGAAGGGAGAAAGTGGGTGTAGACATCTGTCTGTCAAGATGGAGAACTAAGACAGGGTAGGTTCTAGGATAACATGGAGGGTGACTCTAGCTGAGATTTCTAGTTGAGGGTCATGGGACTTAGAGGACATCCTCTAGCTAGATAGAACTCCGAGTTGAGGGAGAAGGACAGCAATCTACCCACAATAACTTTGATGCAATTTCCCCCCCCTACAAGACATGCCGTGATAAATATGGAGCAGAGATTGAGGGAAGTTCCATCCAATGCCGAGTCAATACTGAGACACAGCCATCAGTGAATCAAAACTGATGCTGATAATCACAGCTAAATGTTGGCCAAAGTGTTGTGAGTCTTGTGGAAAAGCAAGGGAGAGTAAGGATAAAAGGACCAAGGAGTGACATGTGCTCCACAAGAAAAACAACAGTGTCAACTCATGAGGGAAACAAAATGTCTTGTGGAGACTGACTCACCAACCAAGCGCCATGCAAAGACTGGACCTAGGACTCATAAACAGATGTAGCAAATGGGCATCTCAGGCTTCATGTACGCCCCCTAGTATGAGTACTCTGGGCTACATCTAACCTGAACTCTGTTGCCTGTTTTCTAACTCTTTCCCCTGGTGGAGCTTCATTGTCAGGCCACAGGGGAAGAGGACACATTCAGTCCTGATGTGATTGATTAGTTGGGATGGGTTGGTAGTGCAGCTCTGCTCTCTGAAGAATAGAAATAGATATAAAGTGGAGGGAGGGAGAATGGGAACAAGAATAGAGGAGGTAGGAGGCTATGATTGGAGGTAAAATAAATGAATAGATATATTAATTAAACGACAAGGACTGGAAAGATGGCTCAGTGGTTAAGAGTGCCACCCACTCTTCCAAAGGTCCTGAGTTCAATTCCCAGCAACCACATGGTGGCTCACAACCATCTGTAATGTGATCTGATTCTCTCTTCTGGCCTACAGGTGTACACACACGGAGAACACTGTATACATAATAAATAAATAAATATTTTAAAAAGATGTATGTGTGTATTAATCCCTGTGAATAAACATTAGCAATGCTCATTTATGCCATAGTAATGTAACTGGTCCCATGGCTTTGAATGAGGTTTTGCTGTAGACTACATCTTGAAATCCATAGGAATTAACCTTCCCCAGACATGCATGCACAGAATAAGTGTAGGCACAAATATCCCAGGATCATTGACTTACTTTATTTCTAAAAAAGCATATGTGATTCACATTTGACAAATAGTGCATTTTTTCTTATCATAAACATATTTTGACCATACTTCCAGTTACACTATCAGAACACTAGCATTCGACTGAGAATTAGATACATCTGAAATTTACAGAAAGATTTCTTTGTGCCAACATTACATGTTTGTAAAATAGAATATAAAGAGTAAAGCATATTGTAAATCTTTCTGCTATCCTTTTAATAAAGGGGGCAAAAATTAATTTGGATTATAAGATCTTTTTGTTTATCTTTATGGGAAGAATAATCTTTCCTGACTTTTCCTAGTAATTTCATATCATCTAAGAACAAACATCAGACACAACCCCTCATTCTTAATGATTCATTCAGATTTAAATATAATTAGTTTTCCACTTAGAAATTGTTCCTTTGTGGTATCATTGTCTACAAAGTTGCCCATTTTAGAATAACCTATATTACCACACAGAAAATAGATATTGAAAATTTCAATGGCACACAATATGATTTTGAGACTAGAATTTGTGTGACTCAAATACTAACTCATGCATGTTAAACATAAGAAACACCAGTTACTTCGGCTGTCAGAGTAGACTAGTAGTATAAAGTTCTGTGTTTGAAAAGACCTAACAGAAACCCATAAATCCAAAATGTGTACAGTAACCACATGGCAAAATATGCAACTTTACTTAATAAACTAATGAAAGAGAAACATAACTGGCAAGTGTGATAAAAGTGTCAGAAAATAAGCAACTTAGACATAAAAAGAAGACATAATTTTTAAATAAATAAGAGATGAACTCCTGGGAAACTCCTCTAATCCAGTTTTCAACCACTGTCAACTAGACATGCTACAAATACAATTCAGTCTAGTGACAAGGAAAATAAATTGTCACCACTATCAGTGATAGCCTCACTTTTCAAGCATAAAATATACAGTCTAAGCATTCCTTCTTTATGTTAAAGAGAGAGTAAGAACTGGGATTTGTAATACATAAAAGTCAGTGGTTGCATATGTATACAAGTTATGATGGAGATATAAGGGGTAGTTTAAGTTCACATTAGACAGAAATCCTACTTACATTCTTAATGCAGGTTCAGAAGTCATAGTGTTACCACATCCAGAGAATTTCAGAGAGGAACTGAACATCTGTGTGAAAGCTCTCTGTACCTAGGTGTAGTCAGAACATTAGAGTCCCCAGCACAGGTACTGGTAGCTACACACTGACAGAAAAGTTACCTGTACCTTCTCAGATTGAAATTTATTGAAATAGTATGGGATAATTTTTTATAATAAAGCACTGAATATTGTGCTTTGGAAACTGTCAACAGGAGGGCTAAGCCTGGGGATCACGGTAAAGATACCTGTGTTCACTCATTGTCTAGCCTTGAAATCAGAAGGCTAACTGGAAGAAACATAAAATACTCTGTGTACCAAGTTAAAGTCATAAAATAGCATTGAATTATAGCAAAATTCAGAGTTGTTTAATGGTGAACACATTGGAAGAACAAGACAGAGTATTCAAAGCATTGTTCTGTGTCTCATCTTTACACCTCTCCTGAAATACTTGTGAGGAAATCTACATGAAAAAAGTACAAAAGCACTTACAGCATATTCAGAATGTTGCTAAAATAGTCTTTCTTCACTTGCCCTTGCACTGCGTCTAGAGAGATGACACAAGCTATCATAAAGTTGCCACCCTCTTTTTCATTCCGGCTCATTCTCCAAAAGCAACTGGAAGGATTTGAACTGGCCACGAGAACAGCAATGTTCAGAAGTAAGTATAACAAAGACAAAGTGAACATCTTTGTCCTAGTGTAAACCTGTGTGTTATGGATTATGAAGTGTCATGCATATCAGCCTATCAGATGGGCACCCATGTGTTCCTGCTTTCTTTTATATTTCTGGACAATGGAAAGTCTACTTGCACATTCATGTTTCGTTTTCTCCCCAAGGTCCTTCCTCATTCTGGGAGGAATCTTCCCTGGGGCTTGTCATCTGAGGTCTACAGTCCATATGCTAAACATGATTGATAAATATATATCACAATAGTTCTGTCTCTGGTTCCATGACATCATTCATGTTTGTGGCAGTAAGATCCCTAGGCAGAGATCCCTTTATTAAAATTTAGTCACAGAGATATATTAAAAATATGTTTGTGTGAATACCACTAAAACTATGTCACTAGATGTTTTTTAAATGACTCACAGTGAAACATAAGTTATTGATCCAGGAGTGACACACTGTTGAGTCTTGCTGTATCCAAAAATCATCCACCGACTCACAAAATGGCAGATAATTTGCATGTTAAATATTGATTTTTAAATGTTAAACAAGATCTAGAGAGAATTCCAGATGTTTTTGTATCATTCCAAGTATTAAATAAGATGTATCACTCCATTAACACCTACATTATTAATGAGAAACTAACTTAAATATTTGAGTTCTAACACATGATCTCCACCCTAGATCCTCAGTTCTCACAGAACAATAACTTTGGTGACCCATGTCTTGAATTTCATCTTTGATTTTCAACATTGAATTTGGTCTTTTATACTCAAGTAATATCTGTAAGGAATTCTTATGCTGAGTATCTTTGAAGTGAATAAGAAATGGGAAAGAATCATGGATTTCATTGTAAACTCTTCCTATGCCATATTCCTGTTTATTTGAATAATATTCTTGGCTATACACTAGAATCTGCATTGCCAGTGTGATGATGATATTTTCGTCCCATTGGCATCACTCGATACACCATCCTTAATTCCTCTAGGCCTTGGCATTTCTGAAATAATACTTGTCCTGCTTTATTTGTGTAAAAATGCATATGTTACACATGCACACCAACAGACACTTATACACATAGGCTATTGAATCTATAGTCTATGAAATCTCTGAATTTCTCAAGTTTTACTGTGTAGCTTAACATGATGACTACAATTGCTGAGAATGTTATTATTTTTCCAGATTGAGCACAACCCCATTATTTATAGTGAGACCACCATGTGTTTTTCATCTGAATTCAAATAAGTATAGAAAAATATGGACCCCCTAAGTGTATTTGTTTAGTTTTATGTTTGATTTTTTATTTCAGTCATTTATGAAGTAAATAGAAGCAAATTTTATGCATATGTATAAGCATTTACATTATTTAATTAAAAATAACATTCTGCATATTTAAGATATAAGATATTTAATTAGCTTTAAAACATTTTAAGAACGCATTTACAAAGAGCAAAAATTACTACATACATATGAAGGTAAAATCACACAAATTTGGATTACATGTCTTATTTATTTGCCCATCAGTTAAAAGACATTAAATTTGATATCATATCTTGTATATTCCAGAAATAAACATGGCAGACAAGTGACTTTGTGGAATGCTTACTTGCATACATACATAATTCATAAGAGGTTTGATATAGCAAAAAAATATTCCTACATTTGCCAAATGAAGTAGATGCATATTGTTTACCATATTTGATCACTCAGTTTCAACTCACACTACAAACATTTAAGGGAGCTTTCACAATTCCTCTATTTTCATTAACTTATTTGGTCATTATTTATCTATCCATTCTCATTATGATAAGGGACACTCCTCCTGACTATTATTTCATATTTCTATAACTAAACTAACATAATTTGAAGTTTTGCCAAATTACATAAAAGTTAAAAATGTAATTCTGGATATGAGGAAATATGCACTAGGCAGTATGGAGTGATGACCCAGTCGTTAAGAGCAGAGACTATCCTTACAGAGATCTAGGTTTCTAATCCAAGCATCCATATAGAGCCTATAACCATTTATAAATTCAGTTCTGGAGGATTTGCTTACCTATTCTAAACTCTGTTCACTCATAAGCAAAAGATGAATAAATTCTTTTTAACACAGAAGTATGTATTACTATCTCTTTAAAGCTATCAAAAGCTTTTATTTATTTTTTCACAGTTATTTTTTAAAAAATTAATATAAAAATACAAAACAAAATACTTCACATCAAAGGTGCACAAGTCAAAATAACAGAAGTGTAAACACTCAAGAGAAGGCACAAGAATCAGACGTACACCCATTCACACACACACACACACAAACACACACGTATTTTAACCCATATTAACCTGAAAGTTATGCTATATATGCAAATGATCTGATTCAGACCATGTAGGATCTGTGATTTCAGCTTAAGCCTTTTTGAGTGCATATGAGCTTTTCTCAGTTGATTTAGAGGCCTTATGAAGGATATGGATTTTCTTTCATAGCTGTTACAAGTTCTATGATTGAATCTTCTAGTCCAAGATTCATTACTCCATCTCTTGAACTCTCTTAGAAAAGCTTGCCTCTAAGGTGCTTGTTTTCTTATCTAAGTTCTCTTTTTCCCGCCTTTCTTCTGTCTGTGCTTTTATGATTGTTTCCATTATCATATTCAGATCTTGAACTTTTTTTATTGATTTCCTTCATCTGATAGTTTGCATATTCCTGAACTTCTTCCAGTGCCTCTCTACAGGCCTCTTTGGGTCTTCAATCTTTTTGGCTATATCTTCCTGCATTGGTTTATGTATTTTATTCATTTTCTCCATTATCATTTTCATTACTAAGGATTTGTGGTCATTTTCTTGTGTTTCAATTGTATTTGAGATGTCAGAGTTGTTTTCTTCGAGATAGCTATTATCTGCAGCCATATTGTTTTGGGTTTTGTTATTTATATTTTTACACTGGACTTTAGTCATCTTGATGTCTCTGACATTGGGAGGTAGTTTCTCTTGTCCTTCCCAAGACAGGCGGGTGACCTAATTGCTGCTCCAAGGTATGTTACTCCACACCCAGGATTACCCACTGGTTCAGAAGAGACTGGTGCTGTTGCTCTATCCCCTAAGGATCTGTTTGAGGTAGTTTAGATGACACTGATTGTCTTGTCTTTGGCTGGGATTTGAAAATTCTGCCCTCTGCCACTGGGTCTTTGGGAGCCAAGGCTCAATGTACCTTAGAGTTCTGGACCCCTCTGCTGGCTTGTAAAGGTTGGCTAGGATTTTGCATGATCCATCCAGGCCATGGGGCCTAGGTTGATTCCTACTTGAGAGAGCATATACTGCCCTCTGGGTTGTGGTAGTTAGCTGGGCTTCCACCAGATCCCTTCATGCCGGTTCATTCCCATCTGGGTGTGCACAGGCACACCTGCTATGTTGTGGCAGCTGGTCAGGCTCCACCATAGCTTGCAGGAATGGGTCCCGGAGTTGGCGCAGGAGGCTAGGTTCAGACCCTCTCTAGAGCATGGGAGGCCCTGCTGAACTCTGTTGGATAGGTAGGCATTTGCAGGATCTGTTCAGGACAGACCAGTTCTGCCCAATTGAGAAGAAACAGTCTGGTGGGTTGGCTGGCTTGGCATTTGCCTGCTCCATTCAGACCAGGGCTTCATAGAAGATTCAAGCTGAGTGTGTGGCTATGAAGCTGTAGTGGGAGTGTATGTCCACAGCCAATGTGCCTCTAGTGGGCCCATTGTCCCTCTGTAGATGGGCAGAGATATCTGAGATCAAATCTCTCCCATATCCACACTCTCAAGTCCCCCTATGCCCACTGGTTCTGATACCATTGTGTGTTCTACAGATCAGTCAGAGAGAGAGAGAAAGGGTACAGATGAGGTAGGCACTCTCGGCTGATTTGGGCTTTGGATTTTGTGCCTGTGTGATCTCTAGCACCTGGGGCTTTCTGTGAACTTATGGCTGGGTCTGAGATCAGGTGCACCTGTTTTCCTGAGATTTCCCTGGGCAAGCAGATCTGAAGTTCCGCACTTTACCACCCACCCTTCAGTGTCAGATACCAAGGCTATGCTATAGAGCATGACTGCAGATCACCAGAGGAGGTACAGGTCCAGATTCTGGGGATTGGAAACCTGTCCTATCTGGGCCACTTGGAAGAAATGAGGTCTGACACACCTGTGGTCTGGACATTGTGGACCCATTTGACCTAGGGCTCTTCAGGTCTTGTTGTCTGTAGATCCAAGAAAGCTCCCTACTCTCCATCCGGCAGTGTTTGGCACCACGATTTTTTATCTTTCTGAAAAGCAGTGTCCTTTACAAATTTGGGTGTCCTTGTATTGGGAGCATAAATGTTCAGAATTGTGATGTCATCTTGGTTGACTTTACCTTTGATAAGTATGAAGTGTTCGTCCTCATCCCTTTTGATTAATTTTGGTTGAAAGTCTATTTTGTTCGATATTAAAATGGCTATGCCTGCTTGCTTCTTGTGATCATTTGCTTGGAATATTTTTTTTCAACCTTTTATCCTGAGGTAATGCTTATCATTATGGTTGAGATATGTTTCTTACCAAGTGCCTAACTAGAGATTGGGATAGATACTGGGACTTCCTACTGGGACTCTAGGTGAGAGAGGTAAGGAAGAGTGGGGAAACCTACAAGAAGATAATTATGGCTGAGAGATCTGGACCCAGGTGGGTCAGTTAAAAAATACTGTACAAAGGACAATGAATGTAGTAAAAACCTAGAACCCGTATTGAGATCTAGCCAGTAGACACCACAATCTCCACAATTGTGTGGATAGCAGGGACTTACTCAGTCATGAACTCTGTATCCCCTACTTGACCACTTTGTCTTGGTGGGGAGATCTGTTAATGCTCAGAGGAAAAATAAGGAGGCTACCTGGAAGAGACCTGATAGGAGGCTGTGATATTATAGTGGGGGAGAAGGTCCCTTTCTGTCACAAACCTAGGGGAGGGGAATAGGATGAAAGTGGGAGGGAAGGGGAATTGGAAAATACAAGTGAGGGGATAAAATGAGATTTAATCTGAATAAATTACTTAAAAAAGAAATTTTTACCATGTGCCAAAATAACTGTGACAATATATTTTAAAAAGAGAGAAAATGTCGAATTATAAGTGAGTATATACCATTTGAGTCTTTCTGCTCATGGGCTAACTTACTCAGTATGATCACTTCTAGTTCTTTCCATTCGTCCACAAATTTTGGGAATTCCTTGTTTTTAGTAGCTGAGTAGTATTCTATAGTGTAGATGTACAACAGTCCTCATCCATTCTTCTACTGAGGAATACTTAGGCTTTTTCCAGGTTCTGGCGATGAAGAAGAAGGCTGCTATGAACATGGTTGGTCATATGCTCTTGTTGTGTGCTAGAGCATCTTCTATGTATATTCCAAGGAGTTGAATTGCTGGGTCTCAGTTTTCTGAGATAGATTTCCAAAGTGGCTGTTCAAGTTTGCATTTCCACCAGCAATAAAAAAAAGTGTTCCTCTGTCTCCACATCATCACCAGCAGGTGAGATCACTTGAATTTTTGATCATAGACATTCTGATGGTTGTAAGATGGAATCTCTGAGTTGTTTTGATTTGCATTTCCCTGATGACTAAAGGCATAAATACTCAATTGTAAGTGGACACTAGTCCAAGTGGCATGAATCATGAAAGTCTTCATTTCCCAGGAAAATGGAATAGGTGTGAAGATATCCTCTTGGGGCTCTAGGTGAGAGAAGTATGGGAGAATGGGGAAATAGAAGGATCCAGAGGGTCCTAGAAACCTACAAGAAAAACCTTATGATGGAAGGATCTGGGACCAGGAGTTCTGCTCAAACTGTGGCATCAAGCAAGGACAATACATGCACTAATCATCAAACCCCAACCCAGATCTAGAGAATGGACAGGACATTTTTCACAGTTGAGCAGAGAGCGGGGACTAATTTTCACACGAATTCTGGTGCCCCATATTTGACCACGTCCCTTTGATTGGGAGGCCTTGTGTCACTCAGAGGAAGGATAACAGGATATCAAGAAGAGACTTGATACCCTATTATCATATAGCGGGGTAGGAGGTCCCCCTCAGTCACAGACATAGGGGAGGAGACTAGGGTGAATGTGGGAGTGATGGAGGAATGTTAGGATGCAGGGGATGGGATAACAATTTTGAATTAATATATTTCCCGTTTAGATGTGGTTTAATCATATCCTGCTAAGTCATTGCTTTGATTAAACGTTGGCCAAGGTCAAAGTGAGGAGGAAAGGTTGTTTTGGATCATCGGTTATAGATAAGGGAAAACAAGGAAGGAACTTGGAGACTGAAACTAAAGCACAGGCCCTTGAGAGAACACTACTCACTGGCTTGCTCTGTGTCATTTCTCACACATGCTTGCCTAGCAACAGCATTGCCTTTAGTAGACTGGGCATGCCTACAATGAACATCAAGTAGTAAAATGCATTAGTGTTATAAAGACAGGCTATTCTGATAGAGAAAATTTCTCAGGTAAGGTTCATTCCATGTTCTCTATCTTTTTACTGGACTTTGTGTCAGCTTGATGAAAATCAACAAGAAGATCAGGTAGCATCTCTGTAGTTTTTGTACAAAGTACACTAAAATTCTGTTTCCACAGTATCTAAGATTTGGTAATGAACTCCACTTTTCATTAACTTGTTTTAATATATTCACATGTTTAGCATTATACAAAGTGCTAACTGACATGTGGTTCCTCAGCTTCTGTATATAAAATAAACTTATTGATACTCAACATCCTGTTTTAATATAGTTATGAATGAAGTAGGTAAAACTTAATATGAATTTTATTTCCTCATATGGTGCCCTCTGTATGCAGTGCTGACTGTCATCCTGGAGTCAGAAAATTCAGGCAGGAAGGAATGTCAGCCTGCTGTTTTATTTGTATCCACTGCTCAGAAAATGAAATGTCTAATGGAACAAGTGGGTGTTTGCTGCTGTGATAAACTTTACATTGATAATCCTCTCAACAAACAAAAGGATGCTGAAGAAGTCTAAAAAGCAACCTCCAAAATACAATATTCCTTTTTTCCATTATCAGTCATAGGAATGCAAACACTAACAATGGCATAACAACATCAAGAAAAAAAAACTCTTTTGCCTAGATGTATATTTTGATTAAATTTCTGTCACATCATATTTTCTCAAAGAAACAATATCAAACTGCAGTGTGAGCACATCCTGTATGAGATCTGTCCTTGTTATTAATTTCCCCTATAACTAAATGAATGGCAGATTCCAGTCACAAAGTTTTAATATGTGTATTTATTCTTTTTGCATGTATATATGTGTTCCTAAAGATGTTTATGTACACTGCATATGCACCGAATTGAACAGAGGACAGAATATGTTACCAGAATTGATGGACTGTGTAATGGAGGTTCCAGAAACCATGTCAGTATGCTTAGAAAAATTAGTTTAGAGATAAAATATTACTTGCAAAATTATCAGACACCGGTTAGTATGAGACCGAATTTGTGTGGTTTGTAGAGGCCCATTTTATTTTTCCCCCTTCTTTATTGTAATTTATTCTGATTACATCCCAATTATTATTCCCTCACCCATTTTCAAATGTCTGATGTGATTTGTACCTAGAAGGGTGAGCATAATTGTTCATGGTATACAAAATATAAGGAGTCTTATGTCAAATATTTTATAAATTGAGCCCAATTAATAAATTCATCCAATAATAGATTAGATTTCTTTTGTACTGAAAACAATTAATCACAAACAGTAACATTTTATTGCAACCTACAAAGCCAGTTTAGTAAAATGATTATATATTTATGTTTGACTAAATGGAAATGGACAATGAATAGTTTTCCCACATCTGCCTGTCATACTATGCAATGAAATTAAGATCTTAAAAGACATTTCTGGCCAATAAGATGGCTCAACATTTAAATCATTTGCCTCTAAGACTGATAGCTGGAGTTCATCCCCAGGACCCATAGAGTAAGAGGAGGCAAAGAACTCTCAGAAATGGCTTCTGACATCTATGCACTCAAATCATATCCATAATTATTAAACATACTGTAATAAAATTCTTTGGAATGTAAAATGAATAAGAACTAATGGTAATTACATCAATAAAAAGAAAAATGCTAATATTATTTATAGGTATGTGTTTGTGTGATGTATGGATATGTGCACATGAGGGCAGATGTAGGTGAGAGGCAACTAGTATCTCGATAATTAATTTGCAGGCAGTTGTGAAACACCTCACACAGGTTCTGGGAACTGAACTCAAGATTTTTTTGGAAGAGCAGAACATTTGCCGGACATGGTGGCATATGCCTTTAATCGCATCACTCGGGAGGCAGAGGCAGGTGGATCTCTGTGAATTCGAGGCCAGTGTGGTCTACAAAGAGGCCAGGACAGTGAAGGCTACACAGAGAAACCCTGACTCAAAAAAAAACAAAACAAAACAATTGGGTTATTTGGTTTGGTGATGTTTAATGTTCATAGCAGCCTTATTCATAACAGCCAGAACATGGAAACAGCCTAAGTGTCCCTCAGTAGAAGAATGGATAAAGAAACTGTGGTACATATACACTATGGAATACTACTCAGCTATTAAAAACAAGGAATTCCCAAAATGTGTGGATAAATGGATTGAGCTAGAAAGGATCATAATGAGTCAGTTAACCCAGAAGCAGAAAGACTCAAATGGTATATACTCACTTATATCTGCATACTAGCCCAAGGGGCATGTCCCACAAAAGCCTTTACTTACCATGAAACTGGGAAAGCGGGGAAGACATCCTATTGGAACTTTGGATGAGAGAAACATAGGAGAATAGCAAGTAGAAGGATCCAGAGGGTCTTAGAAACCTACAAGTAGAACATTATGAAAGGCAGACTTGGGCCCAGGGGTCCCGCTCAAACTAAGGCACCAGCCAAGGACAATACAGGCACTAAACTTTAAACCCCTACCCAAATCTAGCCAATGGTAAGAACACTCTCCACAGTTGAGTGAGGAGTGGGATATGACTTTCTCACGTACTCTGGTGCCTCACCTTTGACCATGTCCCCTGGAGGGGGAGACCTGGTGGCACTCAGAGGAAGGAAGGTTACCAAGAAGAGACTTGATACCCTATGAGCATATACAGGAGAAGGGAATCCCCCTCAGGAACAGTCATATGGGAGGGGGATAAGGAGAAAATGGGAGGGAGCGAAAAATGGGAGGATACATGGGATGGGATAACCATTGAGATATAACAAGAATAAATTAATAAAATAAAATTTTAAAAAAGAATTAAAATACAAACACACAAAAACTCAAAACAAAGTAAAAAAGAAAACAAAAAAAACCAAAAAAACAAAAAAAAAAACTAGGTCATTTTTGTAAGTGTGTTTTTGTTTTACTTTTCCCATGCTTCTTATTAATACATGTATTTACCTCAGAGTATAGTCACAGAGTCTGGGTCTCAAGAGATTGAAATGAGGGAAGTAGGAATGTGCTGGATGCTTCCCATGAAGTTGGTGTCAAGATGAAGAGCTTTGTAGTGCTCAGTCTGTAGAAAGGTTTCTACTTTCAGTGACAGATCTATTGCTTCTCATGATCAAGACTCAGGAATTATTTCTCAACACTGCCAGATTAGAACATAAATAAGGACATATTAATAATATTTTTTATTTTCTACAGTTTTAAAGCCTTTATATTACATTTATATACCAGTAAACATTACTTCTCATACTGACATTCCTACTTCTTCCAAATGATTCCTAAGTTTTTCAGCACATCTGCTACATTTATTAGGACACTTAATATAAATAATAAGAATTAATAAATAGAATCATTGTTGTACAGCAATGTCCTTCAATTATATTATCAGCAATAAAATGGAGGTATTGCAAAGCTTTCACAACAGACTTATTGAAATGTCTGATTAATAAACTGCTGAAGCTGCACTAACGAATCTTTCCACTCTCATTAAGACATGGACCAGTGTGTGAAGTGTCCAGACGACGAGTATGCCAACACAGAGCAGAATCATTGCATTCCAAAAGCTGTGATCTTTCTGAGCTATGAAGACCCCTTGGGGATGGCTCTGGTCTTAATGGACTTGGGCTTCTCTACCTTCACAGCTCTGGTTCTTGGGGTATTTTTGAAGCACAATGACACAGCCATCGTGAAGGCCAATAACCGTGCTCTCAGCTACATCTTACTCTTGTCACTCTTGTTCTGTTTCCTCTGCTCCTTGCTCTTCATTGGCCATCAAAACTCAGTCTCCTGCATCCTGCAGCAAATCACATATGGAATTGTATTCACTGTGGCTATTTCCAGTGTGTTGGCCAAAACCATCACAGTGCTTCTGGCTTTCAAAGTCACAGCTTCTGCAAGAAGGATGAGGTACATTCTGGTTTCAGGAACACTTAACTACATCATTCCTCTCTGTACACTCATCCAAATTATTATCTGTTCAATTTGGCAAGAAGGTTCTCCTCCCTTTGTTGCTATTAATGCAGACTCTGAGCATGGCCATATCATCATTTTCTGCCACAAAGGTTCTGTTATAGCATTTTACTGTGTCCTAGTATACTTAGGCTGCCTGGCCCTAGGAAGCTTCACTGTGGCTTTCTTGGCCAGGAACCTGCCTGACACATTCAATGAAGCCAAGTTCTTGACATTCAGCATGCTGGTGTTTTGCACTGTTTGGATCACTTTCCTCCCTGTCTACCACAGCACCAAGGGCAAGGTCATGGTGGCTGTGGAATTTTTTTCCATCTTGTCTTCCAGTGCAGGCATGCTGGAATGTATCTTTGTTCCCAAGTGCTACATAATTTATTAAGACCAGACAAAAATTCTCTTCCAAAGATCAGGGAGAAATAATAATCCTAACGTCATATTTCATGAATATTTTGTGTTAAATTAATTTATTTACTCAATTTACATCCTGATTGTAGACCCGATCCTTTCTTTTCGTCCAGTCTCACCCTTCCACGCTCTCTCCATCCCCTCTCCCATATGCCTCAGATTAGTGGGGACCACCTTCCTATGCATGCCAGCTCTCCCAGTAGCATCAGGACATACGATGTCCTCTTCCCATGGGGCCTATATAGATAGTCCCACAAGGAGGAAGTAATCAAAAATCTGGTATCACAATACATGTCAGTAACTTCTTCCTAGAGGACCCACATGAAACCTGAGCTGCCCATCATCTACATCTGTGTAGAGGGCATAGGTCCAGTAATGCATGGTGCTCAATTGCTGCCTCAGTCTCAGCAAGCCACTAAGAGCCTTGGTTAGCTGGAACTTTTGGTCTTTTGTGGAGCTCCTCTCACCTCAAAATCTCTATCTCCTTCCTCCCACTGTTACACAAAACTTGCTATTGTCACTCAATGTTTGAATGTGAGTCTCAGCATTTGTTTTCAACCTGTGTTTAGCAGAGCCTCTCAGAGGACAACACAGTTAGGCTTCTGTCTACAAGCACAGCAGAGTATCATTAATAATCTCAGGGATTGGCTCTGTCCATGGACTGTGTCTTGGTTTGTGCCAGGTAGTCTGACTGGTAAATGAATTCTAACTCACAAATATAAAGTTGGTATATAACCACCAAATATTGGGCTACAGTGCATGATCTGTCTCTTCTTAGAATGATGCTCACTGCTTCCTCTAATGATGATGTATAGCAGTCTCGTGGCTATTAGAATTGTCTATGCTGTCCATATAATCTTGCGCTGATCTACTTATTTCACAATTTATAACAATTGGGGCATAGTGTGCAGTGTAAATATTCTTTTGTTCTTTAGAATAAAAAATGTTCAAAATAAAATCAAACTTCTTTTAATATCTGGGTGAATGACTTTGATGCCAGTGGAATGGTGATTAAAAAATTTAGGAAGTTTCTGGGAGAGTGAACTCATGTTTGTGCATGAAGGTAAAACAATTTTCCTCCTTACAGGGGGATGGTAAGGGAATCATGATGTAATCCAAGGAAGTAGATGATTTAAACTTGGAAGAGTGATGGTTTGATAAACATAAAGAATACTAAAGAATATAGATTTGTGTCTTATCTTTAGAATCTCATATCATGTCCTGCTTTTTAATAAGGCCTGATTCACTGCTCAACCCTGAAAATTATGTTATTAACCCTATGATAGAATAGCTCCAAAGCATAAGATGTCCTCTTCTGGCTTATATGATTACCTGGACTCACCTCTGCACAAAACAAGACATGAAAACACACACACACACACACACTCACACACGCGCATGCATACACACTCATATATATATACACACACGAATATGTATAATCGTTAAGAATATTATAGGAGGATATTTTAAACACTCTGCATAAGGACACTGCTTTTCTTTTTTTATTATCCAAATTGTTTTCATTTTTTATTTTTTTCTTTACTCATTTATTCTTGTTACATATCAATGGTTAGCCCATCACTTGTATCCTCTCATTCTTCCCTTCCTCCTCTTTTCCATCAAGAAAATGCCCATTTCTCTCACTTTTTCAAATTTTGTGTACTATAAGCTCTTGAAGTAAGACCTAATGACTCTTTGTATTTCTTCAGTGTCTGTTATTTTATTTCTCTTTTCATTTCTGATTTTCTTGATTTGGATATTGTGTCTCTGCTTTTAATTAATTTGCCAAACAGGCCATTAATCCTGTTGATGCACTCAAAGAACCAGCTCCTGGTTAGGTTGATTCTTGAATTGATCTGTCTGTTTGTAATTTATTGATTTCAGCCATGAGTTTGATTATTTCCAGCCATCTACTCCTCCTGGGTGTTTCTGCTTCTTTTTTTTCTAGTGCTTCTCGATATATCTTTAAGTTGCCTATATGAAATGTTTCTAATCTCTTTAGGAAGTCTGTTAGTGTTATGAATTTTCCTCTTAGCACTGCTTTCAATGTATCCCACAAATTTGGATACATTGTACCTTCATTTTTATTGAATTTTAAAAAGTCCTTAATTTCTATCTCTATTTTTTCACTGATCCAGTTGTTGTGTAGAGAGTTTTTCAGTTTCCATGTGTGTAGACTTTTTGCTATTTCTGTTGTTATTGAAGTCCAGCTTTAGACCACAATGGTTGGACAGGATACAAGGTATTATTTCCATCTTCCTGTATCTGTTGAGGCTAACTTTGTGATCTACAATATGGTCAATTTTGGAGAAGGTTCTGTAAGGTGCTGAGAGAAAGGTATACCTTTTTTCTATGGGTGAAAATTCTGTAGATATCTGTTAGGTCGATTTGATTCAAGACTTCGGTTAGCCTTATTATTTCTCAGTTTAGTTTCTGTTTCATTGGCATATCCTTTGGTGAAAATGCAGTCTTGAAGTCTCCCACTACTAATGTATTCAGATCAATGTGTGACTTCAGCATTGTTAATATTTTTTACAATAGTGGGAAAAAAGAAGAAAAAAACACCAAATGTGGATGCCCTTGCACTGTGTGTATAGATACTCAGTATTGTGATGTCATCGTGGTTGAATTTTTCCTTAATGAGTATGAAATTTCCTTCCTTATCTCTTTTGATTGATTTCAATTGAAAGTCTATTTTATTATATATTAAAATGGCTACACCAGCTTGATTCTTGTGTCTGTTGGCTTAGAATTCTTTTTCCTAGTATTCTAGGTAATGTTTGACCCTGAGGTAATGTTTTTCAGTGTGTGTGAGATGTGTTTCTTGAATGCAAAAGAATAGTGCGTCTTTTTTATGCTTCCATTCTCTTAGTCTATGTCTTTTCATTGGAGAATTGACACTATTGATGTTGAGAGATGTGAATGACCAGTGACTGTTAAGTCCCGTGACTTGGATGTTGGTTGTGGTAGAGTGTTTGTGTGGTTGTTTTGCTACAGTGAAGTTATCTATTTCCTGTGTTATCTTGGTTATAATTTTTCATGTTGTGTAGGAGTGTTCCTTCTAGTAACTTCTGTAGAGCCATATTTGTGAATCGGTACTGTTTGAATTTGTTTATCCATGCGATATCTTGTTTTCTCCACCAATAATTATTGAAAGTTTCACTGGTTATAGTACTCTGGCCTGGCATTTGTGGTCTTTTAGAGTTTGTAGGACTTCTGCCCAGGCTCTTCTGGCTTTTATGGTCTCTGCTGAGAAGTCTGCTGTAGTTCTGATAGGTTTGCCATTTGGACTTCTAGATTTAATCTGCCACAGAGTGTGGAAGCTGTCCGTTGACCTGAACTTCTTTCTGCCCATTCATTCTCCAGCCATGGGACCTAGATTCAGTTCAACAGAGAGAGTGGGAGCCATGCCCTAGCAGAGAATCTCTACATAGCCATCCGGCCCCTATGTGGGCTCTTGGTTCCTCTTTGAACTTGCAGGGTGATCTGAAGTCAGATCTATCCCATATACACACACTGGGATCCCCTCTGGGCTAGCTGATACTACGGTTAGCATGTAACAAACAGTTTAGTCAGAGATAGTGCAGGTACCACCCATGTGTCTGTGCTGGGCTTTAAAGACACAGGACTGCACATGTGTTGTCTGGTGTCTGATTCACACATTTGACTTGGTTCTCCCTTGGGCCATCAGATCTAAATGCTGGTGTTTCATCACCCACAGTTCAGTCCCCAATACACAGTCCAAGATATATAGCAGAGCTACAGCTGAGAGTCTCGTATGCAGCCAGTCTCTGGAGACTGAGCACCCATCCTCCTTGGACCAGTTGGATGGCCTGAGGCCAGACCCAACTTAGCGCTGCAACACGTCCATATCTCTCACCTAGGGATCTACAGGTCTTGTGGCCTCTAGCTCCCATCCTATCTCTAGGCTCCATCCTGCTGCTCAGACACAGTGCATAGTTGGCACTGCCATCTTTGATCAACCCAAGAGATAATAAATTTAATGAAACTTTTAAGATTCTAAAAATGTATTACAAATAGCAAATTAATATGTAGATATGAAGATAAAAACAAAAAAAATTGGATGTTATTTTTTCTTTATTTCATCATCTGTTCTGAGCCATTAAATTTGATTTCATATATTGTTTATTCTGAGTAATGCTGAAATAAACACGGTAGACAAATGTCTATGTTCAGTGCTAACTTATGAAAACACAAAATGTTCCATGAGAAGTTTAATGGAGCAAAACTTACTCCTACATTTGCTAAATAAAGTAGCTGTATCCTGCTTACCACACTGGAGCCCTCAGTTTCAACTCACACTAATAATTTCCTTCCTCTCATTAGTGTATTTGTCATTGTTATTTTTTAATAATTTATTTAGATTATATCCCGAATGTTGTGTCTTCACTTGTACCTTCCGGCTCACCATACTGCTTTTACCCTATTCCCCTCCCCTAGACCTGTGACACAAGGATACCTTCTTTATACACCCTAAGATCACATCTCATCGGGTCTCATCAAGATAACCTGCTTCCTCTTCTTCTGAGTGGCACCATGCCTCCCCAACAAGGGGAAGTGCTCAAATTAGGAGCACCAGAGTTCATATCAGAGGCAGTCCCCACTATCACCACAACCATGGAGAATGAGCTGTCCATTGGCAATATCTGAAAAGATGGACTATGTTTCCTACATGCATTGACCTTGGTTGGTACAGCAGTTTCTGAAGCACCCCACTCCCTGATCTGCAATCCTTGACAGTCTTCTTGTGGGGTCCTAGAAACTCTGGATCCTCTATCTCTACATTCTTCCATACCACTCTCACCTGGAGTTCAGTAGAGAGTCCCAGCATCTGTACCAATCACCTGTGAGTGGGCACTCTCAGTGGAAATCCATGTTGGACTAATATCCACTTATAAGTGAATATACACCATGCATATATTCTGATTCTGGGTTTACTCACTCAAGGTGATAATTTGTAGTTCCACCCACTTGCTTGTAAATTTCAAGATGCCCTTTCTTTTTTAAAACTGAGTAGTATTTTATTTTATAAATGTACCAGTTTCTTTTTCCATTCTTTGAATGAAGGACATCTTGGGGGTTTCAAGATTCTGGCTATTATGATTAAGGCTGACATCAACATAGTTAAGCAAATTTCCTTCTTGTGTGGTGGGCCATCTTTTGGATATTTGCCAAGAAGTATCATAGGTGGCTCTTGAGGTAGCATTATTCCTAATTTTCTGATATAGTGCAAGATTGATTTCTAAAGTGGATGCACAAGTTTGCACACCCACACACAGTAGAAGAGTGTTCTTCCTCTTTCTACACATCCTCAGCACCGTGTACTGTCACTTGAATTTCTGAACTTAGCCATTCTGATGAGTATAAGGTGGAATCTCAAAGCCATTTTTATTTGCATTTCTCTGATGTCTAAGGAGTTTGAATAATTCTGTAAGTGTTTCTCAGCCATTCAATATTTCTCTGTTGGGAATCTCTTTTTAGATCTGAACCTCATTTCTTAATTTTGTTGCTTTTATTGGTAGTGAAGATTTTCTTGAGTTCTTTATAAATCTTGGATATTATTTGTCAGATGTAGGATTGGTGACGATCTTTTCCTAGGATGTAGGCTCTTGGTTTTCTTCTGTTGACAATGCCCTTTGCCTTACAGAAGATTTTCAGTTTCATGATGTTTCATTTATTAATTGTTACCTTAGAGCCCAACTTGATTGTGTTATCTCAGGATTTTTTTCCCTGTGACAATAGATTAAGGCACTTTCACAACTTTTCTTCTAACAGATTTAGTGTGTCTGTTTTTAATGTTGGGGTTTTTAATACACTGGGCCTTTAGTTTTGTGCAGGGTCATAAAAATGGACCTTTTTGCATTTTTAATGTGTAGACATGCAGTTAGAGCAGCACCATTTGTTGAAGACCCTATATGTTTCCTATGGTATGGGTATTGCTTCTCTGTAAAAACTCAAGTGTCCACAGGTGTGAGGATTTATTTCAGGGTCTTTGATTTGATTCCATTGATGAACCACCATATTTCTATTCCAGCACCATGTTGTTTATGTTACTGTTGTTGTATAGCACAGCTTGAGATCTGGGGTAGAGATTCCTTCACAAGAAATTTTTTTGCAAAGAATTGTTTTAGCTACTCTTGGTTTTCTGTTTTTCCATATGAATTTGGGAATTGATCTTTCAAGGTGTGTAAAATATTCTGTAGCTGTTTTTATAGGAATTGCCTTGAATCTATTGATATCTTTTGGTAACATGGCCAGTTTTACTATGTTCATTCTTCTCATCCATGGGCAGGGAAAACCTTTCCATCTTCTGATATCTTCTTCTATTACTTTTTGAGATTTAAGGTTTAAGGTTGTTTTGCAAAGGTTCACATGTCTTATATGATACAACCTTGTTTTAGTAGGATATCTGCGTTCTGATGAATCTGTATTTCCCTGGGTTTTGTGGAGTGTGTTCCTATGTTATTCATTAGCCATCTAGTTTTCCCTGGTGGGGGCACACTTGAAGGTCCCTGGTAGTCCTTGGTGGCTGCGGCTTATGCAATTGTAGGTAGAGTTGGGCCCTGGGAATTGGCATGATGTGCTGCTGTTAGTTAATCCCTGTTGGGTACTGCCAAGGAAGTCCCTAATAGCTGCCACCTCTGAGATTGCAGGCAGACCTGGGACCCTGAAGGCAGTACATGGAAGTTGAGAGGTAGATCTCACAGTTGCTGGCAATCTCCTATGCATGCTGCCTCTGGAGGTGCAGACATAGCTGCGGCCATGGTATTCACGCAAAGAGGACACAGAGAAGTCCTCATCTCTTCTGATAGACCCCAATGACTGATGTCTCAGCAATTGCACATAGAGCAGGCGATTGGGTAGTGGCATGCAAATATCAAGGACATGCCTCACTACTGTTGGTAGTCTCCAATCCCTTTCACCTCTGGAACTGAAGGCAGAGTGATCCTTAGATTGCCTAAGTCTGCCACCTTTGGAATACAAATGGGTGGAACTAGAAAAGATCATTCAGTATGAGGTAACCTAGACCCATAAAGACAGATATGGTATATAGTCATAAGCAGAATTAGCCATATAGTTCATGATAACCATACTACAATTCATAGACTGTGGACTGGTGGGGAGATATGAGATCAGATCCAGACTCTCACATCCCACTGGGCCCACTGACTCCGATGCTATTACTGTGTGACTCACACATCAGTGAGGGAGGTAGGGAGAGGGCGCAGGTGAGGCAAACACATTCGGCTGCTTTGGGCTTTGTATTTTGTGCTGGTATGGTTGCCAGCACCTGGGTCTTTCTGTGGACTCATGGGTGGGTGTGAGGTCAGATCCACCTGTTTTCCTGAGATTTTTCTAGGAGACCATCTCTGGTGTTCGGCGCTTTAGCATGCACAGTTCAGTCCCAGATACCAAGTCCATACTATAGAGCACAGCTGCAGATCATCAGAGCAGATGCACACCCAGACTCTAGGGACTGTCTCCTGCCCTCCGGGGGCCAGTTGGAAGACCAGAGGCCACACCCACCTGTGCTCTGCACTTTGTGGACCCATTTCACCTAAGGTTTTTCAGGACTTATGGGTCTGTAGGCTCCATCTTGCAGTACTCGGGATCACCATCTTGGATCTTCCTGAAAAGAAGCTTGCTTTCGCAGACTCTTTAAAATATTATCCTACAATGTTTTAAAGACTACATGTTTTCAGTTTTATATGTCAATTTTTGTATACATGTTTGTTTGTTTTTGTTTGTGTGTGTTTTCTTTTTTTGTTTTGTTTTGGTTTGGTTTGTGAGACAATTTTTCTCTGTGTAGTCTTCGATGTCCTGGACTCACTTTGTAGACCAGGATAGCCTCGACCTCTCAGAGATCGACCTGCCTTTGCCTCCCAAGTACTGGGATAAAGGCGTGTGCCACCATTCCTGGCTGTGTGTGAATTTTCAAATCTTGTTTTGTACACAGGTGAGCTCACATAACCATATAAGCCAGAAGAGGACATCTTATTCTTTGGAGCTATTGTAACATAGTGTTGATAACATAATTTTTTCAGGGCTGAGCAATGAATCAGGCCTTATTACAGAGCTAGGTATGTTATTAACTGAGAAGGGTAAGACACAAAGCCATCTTCTTTAGTATTCTTTATGTTTGTCAAACAATCAATCTTCTAAGTTTAAATCTTCGACTTCCTTGGATAACATCAATATTCCCTTACCTTCCCCTTGTAAGGAATAAAATTGGTTTACCTTCATGTGCAAACATGAGTTTACACTCCCACAAACTTCCTCAAATTTTTAATCACCATTCCACTGGCATCAAGGTCATTCACCCAGAGATTATAAAGTTTGATTTGAGTTTGAATGTTTTTATTTTAAAGAAGAAAAGAACATTTGCACTCAGCACTATGCCCCAAGAGTTATAAATTGTGAAATGAGTAGATCAGGGCAAGATAATATGGAAAACATAGAACTCCAGTAGCCATCAGACTGCTATGCAACGTCATTAGAGGAAACAGTGAACATCATCCTAAGAAGAGACAGATCATGCTCTACAGCCCAATATTTGGTGGTTATATACCAATTTATATTTCTCAGTTAGATTTCATTTACCAGTCAGACTACCTGGCACAGGCCAAGAATCAGTCCCTGGACAAATGCAACCTCTGACATTATTAATAAGACTCTGCTGTGCTTGTAGACAGAAGCCTAACTGTGTTGTCCTCTGATAGGCTGTGCTAAACACAGGTTGAAAACAAATGCTGAGACTCATAGCCAAACATTCGGTGATAATAGGGAGTATTCTGGAACAGTGGTAGGAAGGAGAAATGGACTTGAGGTGACAGGAGTTCCCCAGAAAGACCAAAAGTACCAGCCATCCAGAGCCCAGAGAGGCTTGCTGAGACTGAGGAAACAACCAAGGACAATGAATGAACTGGACATGTGCCAACTACATATATGTAGATGATGGACAGATCAGGCTTCTTGTGGCTCCTCTAAGAAGAAGTACAGGTACTGTTACTGATATGGATTGTGATGCCACAGTTTTGATCACTAGTCTGAGGCATAACGGAAAGGGGATGGAGAAAGGGAGAGAGGGTAGGACTGGAAGGACAGTAAGGATAGAATCGATAATCATGATAAAAGTTGGATAAATAAATTAATTGAAGACAAAATATTCATGATATACCAACTTATGAATATGATTTCTCCCTGATCTGTTGAAGAGAATTTTTGTTGGGCCTTAATAATATTATGTAACACTTGGGAAGAAAGATGCAGCACAGCATGCCTGCACTGGAAGACAAGATGGAAAAAATCTCCACAGCCACCATGACCTTGTCCTTGGTGCTGTGGTAGACAGGGAGGAAAGTAATCCAAACAGTGCAAAACACAAGCATGCTGAATGTCAGAAACTTGGCTTCATTGAATGTGTCAGGCAGGTTCCTGGCCAAGAAAGCTACAGTGAAGCTTCCCAGGGCCAGGAAGCCTAAGTATCCTAGGACACAGTAAAATGCTATAACAGAACCCTTGTGGCAGACAATAATAATCTGGCCATGCTCAGAGTGTGCATCAGTATTAACAGATGGAGGAGAAGCTCCTAGCCAGATTGAACAGAGAATAATTTGGATGAGTGTACAGAGAGGAATGATGTAGTTAAGTGTTCCTGAAACCAGAATGTACCTCATCCTTCTTGCAGGACCTGTGACTTTGAAGGCCAGAACCACTGTAACTGTTTTGGCTAACACACTGGAAATAGCCACAGTGAATACAATCCCAAATGTGATTTGCTGCAGGATGCAGGAGACTGAGTTTGGAAGGCCAATGAAGAGCAAGGAACAGAGGAAACAGAACATGAGTGACAACAGTAAGATGTAGCTGAGAGCACGGTTATTGGCCTTCACAATGGCTGTGTCATTGTGCTTCAAAAATACTCCAAGAACCAGAGCTGTGACGGCAGAGAAGCTCAAGGCCATTAAGGCCAGAGCCATCCCCAAGGGGTCTTCATAGCTCAAAAACATCACAGCTTTGTGGATGCAGTGATTCTGCTCTGTGTTGGCATACTCGTTCTCTGGACACTTCACACACTGATCCATGTCTGAATGAGAAAGGACAGATTCATTAGTGCAGCTTCAGCAGTTTATGGACAAGACGTTTCAGTAAGTCTCTTTAAGATGATTTGCAATACCTACATTTTATTCCTGATAATATAATTGAAGGACATTGCTGTACAGCAAAGTTTACATTTATTAATTCTTATCTTCTCTGAGAAAAAACTGAACCATCATTTGTCTATTTAACTCTGTTGATGAGAACATTTACCATATTTTCATAAAGCATAGATTTCTTATATTATTTGGAATGTTGTCATGAGATGAATTATCTGGTAAATACATAAAATCAAATATTAACCACAGAATGGTTGAGTGTGTTTTAAAATCACCAACCCCATACATTCATTGCCTCATAAGTTCATTTACTGTTTAATTAATGCTATCTTTAAGGGAGATGGAGACTGGCTTCTACTTGGGCAAGACCTGTCATAGTTTTTCTTGTTCCAAGTTACCAACCTGAAGTTATTGATATAAAAGGAATAGTAAAAGAAATTATCAGGGTTATGGGTGTGTGTGTGTATGTGTGTGTGTGTGTGTTTCCATATGAAAGAAATAGGTGAGCTCATAAATTTGAAAATAATTTGATTTATATGGAAGAAGTAGGAGTGTGAGTGTGAGAAGTAAAATTTATATAAATGTAGTATTAATGATTGAAAAATGTACAAAATAATTAATATATCCTTATATATGTTGTCGTCGACTGTGTAAAGAATTCTTCAATCTAGTTTATGAAAAGCACTAGGTGTCTACTGAAGATCAATACCTCTACAAACTGAGCACTACAAAGACCTTCATCTTGATCCCATCTTTGTGGGATATATCCTGCACATTCCTACTTCCCTAATTCCAATCTGTATGACACAGAGACTCTGAATATATGCTAGGATAAAATATATATTGATAAACATCATGACCAAAACGAAGTAAGTTCCATTAAGCAAGAGTTGTGGCCCAGATATTATGTGTAGAACAAAATACGTCATTCACAATATGATTTTCCAAAATGGCATCCTCAGGAAACTTGATAGCAATTGTGATGATTCAATTGATAATTCAGAGACTTATGGTGTGCTTCCAGATTTAAAAATATTTTTTATGTAAAACAATAGATTTCTGGACAACTATAATTGGTTAATTTGCTTGAAAAGCTAGAAAGTTGGCTTAACAATGAAGAGAATGTTCTGTTCCTTCATTAAACCTGTGTTCACTTCCAGAACCCATTTGAGGTGTTTAACAACTGCCTGCAAGTATAACTATAGCTTTCTTAGTTTCCTCTCATCTGCATCTGCTCTTGAGAACATATACCCTCCCAACTCACACATAACATTAATAAAGAAATAATAAAATTTTGTAGTTATTGTTGTAACTACCCTTAATTATTGTTATTTTTCTGATTAAGACAATTTTGTTACAGTCTGTTTCATACTTTTGCAGTATATTGGAATGCATAAATGTCAGAATCCATTTTCTAGGAGTCGTTTGACTCATTCTGCTATAAGAGGAGTCCTGGGGATGAAGTACAGTCATCATTCTTAGTGGCAAAAGATTTAAATGTTGAGCCATCTCACTGTCCAGAAGTATGTTTTTAAAACTTCCATTTCATTACAGAGTATGAAGGCATAGGGTGAGAGAAACTATTCATTGGCCATTTGCATTTAGCCAAGCATAAACATATAATCATTTGATTAAAGGGACTCTGTAGGTAGCAATAAAACTTTAATATTTGTGACTAATTGTTTTCAATAAAAAACCACTCTAATTTATTATTTCATGAAATTATCAATTGGGTGCTGTATATAAAATATTTTTATAAGACCCTTTATATTTTGTAGATTATGTGTCAACACTTACCCCTACTTTATTAGAAACAAATTACCTCAGACACTTGAAAATGGGCTTCTAGATATTATATGAATTCTCTCTCTTAAATATCAGTTTCTGATAATTTTATAGGTACTATTTTTTTACCTCTATGCTAATTTTCCTAAGGATACAAATATAGTTTCCCCACCCCATTACCCAGTCCAGGCAATCTTTTGCCCTATCTGTTCTGTATGGTGCTAGGAACATAGATGGTGTGCATAGACATATGTATGGAGACATACATATGTTCAAAAAGAATATGTGCATATTTGAAAGATTAATGACTGGAATGTTTCCTCCATGTAGTTATAGAGACTAATCACGAGGAAAGATCTTGTGTACAATTGCTCACACCACAGTTTGATTATAAAAATTGTTTCTTTGAGAAAATGTCATACGACATAAATTTTCAATGGATCAAAATGTACATTTAGGCATAAGGTGCGGTTTATCGTTGTACTCCTATAAAGACTAATGGAGGAAATTGTATATTTTATTTTTGCAGTTGCTTTTTAGACTCCCTCAGCTTTTTTTTTTTGTGTGTGGCGAGGATTACCATTGTGAAGGCTTTACCACAGCAGCACACACTCACTTGTTCCATTAGAAATTTCATTTTCTGGGCAGTGGATACAAATAAAGCAGCAGGCTGACATTCCCTCCTGCCTGAATTGTCTGAATCCAGGACCACAATCAGCACTGCATACAGAGGGTAGCATCTGAGAAAGTAATATACATGCTAATATCAGAAGTTTTATCTACTTCTATCATAACTATATTGTATTAGCATGTTAATGCTTCAATAAGATTATTTTACACACAAAAACTTAGGGACCACATTTCACTTAGCATTTTGTATAATGCCAAACATATGAATATTTAAGGAAATGGATGAAAAACTGAGATTATTACCAAATCTTAGCAATCCAGGAAAACAGAACTTTTAGTTTACTTTGTGGAAACAGGACAGAAATTGTAACCTGGTTTTCTAGTTAATTTTCATTAAGCTGACACAAAGAACAGTGAAATGACAGGATTAGTAGAATCTTAATTGAGGAATTCTCTCTAACAGAATAGCCTCTTTTCATATCTCTGAGGCATTTTATTAATTGGTATGCATTGGATGAATGCCTAGTTTACTATTGAAAATATTGTCCCTAGGCAAGTATGCATGAGAAATCAAATAGAGCAAGCCAGTAAGCAATGCTCCTTCAGGGTCTATGCTCTAGTTTCAGTCTCCAAATTCCTTCCTTATCTTCCCTTGACTGTAATCAATGAGCCAAATCATTCATTTTTCCTCATTTTGACATGGTCAATGCTTAATTACAGCAATGGTTTAACAAGTTATGGGTAAAGCAAATCTGAAATGGGTGAACTATCTACTCAAATCTCAGATAACAAACATATCCTCCAATAAATTAAGACTGCAAATATGACAAACTGAGTGTAAAGATAGTGAGAATGTGTGAAAATACAGACCCTGGTGTATTGCTAGTGACAAAGTGCTGAGTTGATGTGTAGGAAGCTAGAATTTGGAATGTCTCCTGAAATCTGAAGAGTTTACAGAGCCTGTGAGTACTGGGAGAACCTGAGTACAACTTAGTTTGTATAAAGTTAGTGAATGATTTCTTAAGTTAAAAGAAAAACGTATTTGCATTAGACTGAACCTGATGATGGGACTGTATATGCTGCATCAGAAATTTGCTGATTGTTACAGGCTCACTTTGAATCCTTAATTCAGTATTAAGGTCTATGTGAAAACCACACTGTCGTTCATGCACAGTCTAATCTCATATTATCCCCAGACACAGTTAACTAGAACTCTTCCTGTGGAAGAGAAAAGGGTCTCACTATGTAGCAGTGGGATACCTCAACTCACTATGTAGAACAGGGAACATTTCCTTCTCTCTTTTTGCATATATTTTTGTGAGGACCACAATTGAGCCATGTTAAATTCAGCCATGTTAGAAATTCTGTGCTTAGGCTGCAGGCTGTGACTTTTGAGTTGTTTACCTTTGCTCAAGGAGGTCTTGAGTTGTAGGCTACCTTTGGATTATCTAACTTTGCAAGAAATAAGGAAGTCCTTACAGGGAACTACCCAGAGGATTAAGCAAGTTCTTACAGGGAACTCTTCAGGAGATTGTGTTCTTGCCTGGGGGCTAGGGAAAGTGGGATCCTGTTGACCTTGCTATATAAAGTCTTACTCCTCAGCATTAAAGAGTGTCTTGATCAGAAATTTCCAGATTTGTCTCAATTTTCTTGCATCTCTCTTCCCATTTTCATCCCCACTCCCCCTTTCAGGTGAACCCTGCTTCGATTCATTCCATGGGCCAGGACATATTTTCACATTTATTTTGGTACTTGGTAAGATTCTAATGACAATTTTGAAGAAGAGTGGAGTCAGTGCATATTGCTGTTCAAATTCTGGTCAGTTTGTTAAGGCTCTTCAACATCTTTTTTAAAGATTCTCCATAAGTGAGAAAATCACTATAGAGTATAAGAATGGTACCTCAAGATTATTGCTTATTTTATAGAAATAATATCTATGAATCTTCAAACATCATTTTATGTTCATATTAAAAACAAAACAGGTTCTAAAAAAATGAAAAACTGTATTCATTGCATGATTAAATTCATTAAGGAATTAATAATAATGTCACATCAAAATAGAGAAAAAATAATATGGGAGGCTAGAAATAGGTTCCTTATGTCACAGTTTATTTCATATCACTAAGTTACAAGAAAGGATAAGTGCAAATTAGTACAGTTATGTCAAACTTGCCTGTCTACTTCCTGAGGCCCACTCTAGCATGTCTTCAGAAAAATGGAGCTGTTGTCCATGTGGAAAATAGGAGCTAAACTTTCCTATCTTCACTTTAAGTCCAACACCATTGGGGGAATTCCTAATGTGATAGATGTCACACTCTTTCTGGTTCATATTCACTTTGTCACCAACAGGATTATTGAAGTGGCTCTTTCTCAGCAAGGAGTGCATCTGAAAGACAGGAAGAATTCTACACTCAATAAACCTTTCCTTGATGAGAGAAAACATTCTGATTTCATCTGAAAGACAATTTGTTAAAGGTGTCTGGATGGAAATCTTAATGAGAGTGAAATGATATATTAACTTATCATAACATTTGCTGAATTTAATTCTCTTAAAGCAACCTAAAAAACAAAAGCTTAGACATACATGTATTCATCAAAGATGTACAACACACAAATATGTGCATACAAAGACCTACATCCATACATAGATACACACATAATGTATCAACACACATTAACTTACACACACATCAACATAATGTCCAAACAGAGATGAACATATGGACACAAACACACACAAATACAGAAATGCACAAAACAGATACATAGGCACACACATGTATGCACAGACATATAAACACAAAATGACACGATGGAATACAAACACCTACACAGATATATTGACTCATACACAGATTCATGCACACAACATTCAAAGATGGACATACACACACAGTAACACAGATATACATATGTGCAATCGAGTACACAGAAACACGCAAAACATAGAGTGAGGAACATGCAGACACATACACTGACATATACCCTCAAAAAATACACAAAGACTAAAATAAACAGACACTAACATAAAATCCAATTTATGTTCACTTTTACAGACAGACACACAGAGTCAGTTGGCCAGAAACACAGACATGCATGCACATACACACACATATATATGTGGGTATATCTCTCTGTGTATGTATACATATATACATATATATACACATATATATGTGTTTGTGTATATTTCTGTATACCAATGTACAGTGTCAAACATACATTCAAGCCCATGAACATACATGTATGTACTGAACTGATTCTCAGCAGTATTTTCTGTATAATTACACTCAGCCTGTGAGGAAGGCCCTCAGACGCTAAAGTTTAGACAGAATCAATTGTTAAAACTTGAGAAATGCATCCTAGTACTTATTACCACAAATTTTACAGTTAAGGAAAGAAACACTCATCATCTCATCATTTATCGCATTAATGAGGAAGTTCCAATTATGTCTACAGCATTAGAAAAGGTTTGATTATATGGATTATTTGTATATCTATTAAAAAAGCACTGATTTTCATTAATAGTGTCTCCCACTTCAGTGCCTTTATATTGTAGATATATACAAATCTCTAGACTTACTTTGTCAGGATCAAACAGTTTAGAATCATAGTTTTGGGAGGAATATTTCCTAGTCCATTTCCACTCAATTGGGAGTTCTGAGTGATTCCTAAAACTGTATTATTTATACAATAATCATCCAAGAAGAAACACTACCTTCAAGCAGTGATAATCTGGTTCTTTCCCCTTGTCAATTAGGTGATTGTTTACCAGGTGAGGAAACATATCAGGAATGACATGGGCCACAAAATACACAGCATTGTATATTTCATAATTGCTATCACTAAAGGCCATATCAAAAGTCTGTGCCATTAGCCATTCCGACGAGGCATTGAATGAGCAGTTCTTCAATGTCTTTCTGTTAGATGTTGAGGCTTCGCAGTTAAAATCCATCCACTCCTGGCTTGCCAGATATTTATCAGAGTATTTGAGAGGGTTCACTGTCTGCACAAAATTTTTAAAACCAGAAATCTTACCATGATAATGTGCAAATGCAAGAATCCCATGGAATGAGTCAGGTGTGGAGTCTCCCTTTCCTGTAGTAACATCCCACTGAGATGTGGTGATCCATATTTTCTGTATCCCCTCAGATTCCCAACTTCTAAAACTCAAAACTAGAGTACTGTCTGAGTTGCCATAAATGATAACAACATTTGTGGACGATGTCACAATTTGGTTGTAATACACTTCAGCTCTTGACATGTATAACTGCATATTGACAGGGATTACACTCATGAAGGCAAAGCAGATTGTATTTTTTTCCATCTCTCTTCTCAAATATGAGAGAAATTGGATGCCCTGATCATTGTCTGAGATGGCTAGACCGACCCAGTTCCAGCTGTAGTAAAGTAAGAAGGAGACCATGGCCAAGGCGAGTGATGTATCCTCATGGGCCATCTGATGCAGGCAGGGGAATTGTACGTGGTCATTCAAGACAGGATGAAAAGTGCCATAAGTAAGGTGAAGTACCTAGGCCACAGGGAGCAGCATGAGGTAGGATGCCTTCCTAAGAACTTGTAAACATGTTCCTATCTGTAATAGTTCTACAAATCCCCCTTACTTATTATTTCTCCTCTTATCTCTATTTCATACAAATAAATATAGAATCCCCTTCAAGTCTCTGAATAAATCCATTTAACTGCATACATTGAAAAAAGGCCAGGAAGACCAGTCTCCTACTTGCACCCTTCTTAACACCTTGTTAATGCCACCAACAGAGACATAATTTCATTAATTTTCACCACACAGACATCTCACCTTATCATATTTGAAGCTGGAATAAAACGTGTGAAATATCACAGATGTTTCCCAGTTTGGTCCTGTGAGCACTATTGTAGCTTTTACCTCATGGCCACAGTCATAATTAGGAAAACTGTTATGACTTTTTTGAAAAAACTGAAGGATATTATATAGTTCTGATCTGGTTAGACATTGTAGAAAATTAAATATTAAAGACGTATTTGGTAGAAGATGAGGGTTTCTGTTGACTTCATCCATTGAGAAAGCCAAGGCCAGAGCAAACTTTTGATTTTCATCTTCTGTTCTATAAAAGGGTAAAATATTTATTATAGATAAAGGTCTACACAGGATCATTTGAAATCAATACAATGGCTATGCAGTGCTTGATTAAATTGTCCCCCACCGCTAAAGTTTGAAGCAAGCACCCATTGTATTGAGGATGGGATGACATAAGATTCTGGAATGTTAGAAAATCTATATATTTTTATGTGAGTTCATCTCACCAAAATAAGCATTTTCCAGAGAAGGCATTATGCACCTGTGGTGGTTGAGTGCTTGTGCAGAAGGTAAAAATAAGACAACACTTTGTTCAAACTTCAAATCTGATCATGTATTTCTTTTTTAATTATTCAGAAATGTCAAAAATACACATGATGTGTGACTCCCTGAGTTTCTCATATTTCCTTATGAAATTAACTGAATTGGCTGGGGTAGTGGATGAATGACTGATGAATGAATGGACAGAGTGTTTCTCCAGCCACATTTGGCTCCTGTACTAAAAATTCATTATTATTAGTGGCCATATGTTAATCATATTTCCTCACATCCATCTTCATATTTTTCTTAACCCTGTAGATTATTTTTAAAGGCAGAATATTTTTTAATAATTTCACACATCACAGATGCATTTTTAAAAAGATGTATGTTTGACTTTTGAAATCAATCAATCCCCTTCTCAGAAAACTCAACATCCAACAGTATAATACCTGGGGATAACCCATGGACACTTGCTCAACTATGGTCTTATCAGCTATATTCAAAACAGCCAGAATCCAAATATATATATATATATCCATCAAATAAAGAATGGAGAATAAAACTGTGCTACATTTATACAATGATATACTACTTAGATACTAAAACCAAGAAAATCACAAAATTTACAGTTTAGTAGTTGTAACTAGAAGAGATCATCCTGAGTGGTAATCCGACCATGAAAGACATACATGGTATGTACTAATTTAGCCATATAGTACAGGAAAAACTTATTAGAGTTCACAGACCCAAAGAAAATGAGTAAGAAGGAGGAGCCAAGAGAGAATGCTTAATTCTCACTCAGGAGCAGAAATGGAATAGACAGCCGAAAAAGTTGAAGATAGGGTTCAAGGTAGGAGAGGGAGCACAGAGAGAAATGAAGGAAGATGTCAGACTTGAGGAGGCTGTTGCATGAGGACAGAGGGCCTCAAGGGAAGAAAGAAACTGGATGTAGACATCTGTGTGTCAAGATGGAGAACTAAGACAGGATAGGTTCTGGGATAATATGGAAGGTGACTCTAGCTGTGATTCCTAGTAGAAGGTCGTGGGACATAGAGGACATCCTCTAACTAGGTAGAACTCTGAGTTGAGGGAGGAGGACAGCAATCTACACACAAAACTTTGATGCAAATTTTCCCCCCCTACAAGACATGCAGTGATAAATATGGAGCAGAGAATGAGGGAATGTCCATCCAATACCGAGTCAAAACTGAGACACAGCCATCAGTGAATCAAAACTGATGCTGATAATCACAGCTAAATGTTGGCCAAAGTGTTGGAAGTCTTGTGGAAAAGCAAGGGAGAGTAAGGATAAAAGGACCAAGGAGTGACATGTGCTCCACAAGAAAAATAACAGTGTCAACTCATGAAGGAAACAAAATGTCTTGTGGAGACTGACTCACCAATCAAGAGCCATGCATAGACTGGACCTAAGAACCATAAACAGATGTAGCAAATGGGCATCTCAGGCTTCATGTACGTCCCCTAGTATGGGTACTCTGGGCTGCATCTAACCTGAACTCTGTTGCCTGTTTTCTAACTCTTTCCCCTGGTGGAGCTTCATTGTCAGGCCACAGGGGAAGAGGACACATTCAGTCCTGATGTGATTGATTAGTTGGGATAGGTTGGTAGTGCATCTCCCCTCTCTGAAGAACAGAAATAGATATAAAGTGGAGGGAGGGAGAATGGTAACAAGAGTAGAGGAGGAAGGAGGCTATGATTGGAGGTAAAATAAATGAATAGATATATTAATTAAAAGATGTATGTGTGTATGAATCCCTCAGAATTAACATTAGTAATGGTCATTTATGCCATAGGAATGTAACTGATCCCACAATTTTGAATGAGGTTTTGCTCTAGCCTACATCTTCAAATGCACAGGAATAAACCTTCTCCAGACATGCATGCCCAGATTAAGTGTAGACGCATATATCACAGGATCATTCACTTACTTTATTTCTAAAATAAGCATATGTGATTCACATTTGACAAATGTGCGTTTTATCTTATCATAAACATATTTTGACCATACTTCCAGTTACACTATCAGAACACTTGCATCCAACTGAGTATTAGATACATCTGAAAATTACAGAAATATTTCTTTGTGCCAACATTGCATGTTTGTAAGATAGAATATAAAGAGTAATGCATATGATAAATCTTTCTACTATCCTTTTAATAAAGTGGGGCAAAAATTGATTTGGAATATAAGACCTTTTTTTCTTTATGGGAAGAATAATTTCTCCTGACTTTTCCTAGTAATTTTATATCATCTGAAGAACAAACAGCAGACACAACCCCTCATTCTTAATGATTCATTCAGATTTAAATATAATTAGTTTTCCATTATGAAATTGTTCCTTTGTGGTACCATTGTCTACAAAGTAGCCCATTGTAGAATAACCTTTATTACCACACAGAAAATTGATATTGAAATTTTCATTGGCACACAATATGATTTTGAGACTAGAATTTGTGTGACTCAAATACTAACTCATGCATGTTAAACATAAGAAACACCAGTTACTGAAGCTGTCAGAGTAGACTAGTAGTATAAAGTTCTGGTCTTGAAAAGAACTAACAGAAACTGATAAATCCAAAATGTGTACAGTAACCACATGGCAAAATATGCAACTGTACTTAGTAAACTGATGAAAGAGAAACATAAGTGGCAAGTGTGATAAAAGTGTCAGAAAACAAGCAACTTAACCATAAAAAGAAGACATATAATTTTTAAATAAATAAGAGATGAGCTGCTGGGAAACTCCTCTAATCCTTTTTCAGCCACTGTCAAATAGACATGCTACAAATGCAATTCAGTCCAGTGACAAGGAAAATAAATTGTCACAACTAGTAGTGATAGCCTCAATTTTCAAGCATAAAATATACAGTCTAAACATTCTTTCTTAATGTTAAAGACAGAGTAAAGAACTGGGATTTATAATACAAAAAGTCAGTGGTTGCATATGTATACAAGTTATGATGGTAATATAAGGGCTAGTTAAGTTCACATTAGACAGAAATGCTGCTTACACTCTTGATGCAGGTTCAGAAGTCATAGTGTTACCACATCCAGAGAATTTCAGAGAGTAACTGAACATCTGTGTGAAAGCTCTCTGTACCTAGGTGTAGTTTAAACATTAGAGGCCCCAGCACAGGTACTGGTAGCCACACACTGACAGAAAAGTCATCTGTACCTTCTCAGAGTGAAATTTATTGAAATAGTATGGGATTTTTTTTATAATAAAGCACTGAATATTGTGTTTTGGAAACTGTTAACGGGGGAGCTAATCCTGGAGATCACGGTAAAGATTCCTGTGTTCACTAAGTGTCTAGCCTTGAAATCAGGAAGCTAACTGGAAGAAACATAAAATACTCTATTTACCAATTTAAACTCATAAAATAGCATTAGTTTATAACAGAATTCAGAGTTGTTTAATGGTAAACACAATGGAAGAACAAGACAGAGCATTCAAAGCATTGTTCGTGTCTCATCTTTACACCCCCCTGAAATATGTGAGAGAAAATCTGCATAAAAAATACAACAGCACTTACAGCATATTCAGAATTTTGCTAAAATAGTCTTCTTTCACAGGCCCTTGCACAGTGTGAAGAGCGATGACACAAGCTGTCATAAAGTTTCCATCCTCTTTTACATTCTGCCTCATTCTCCAAAAGCACCTGGAAGGAATGGAACTGGCCATGAGAACAGCAATGTTCAGAAGCAAGTATAACAAAGACAAAGTGAACATCTTTGTCCTACTGTAAACCTGTGTATTATGGATTGTGAAGTGTCATGCATATCAGCCTATCAGATGGGCACCCATGTGTACCTACCCTCTTTTATATTTCTGGACAGTGGAAAGTCTACTTGCACATTCATGATTTCTTTTTTCCCCTAGGCCCTTTCTTGTTCTGGGAGTAATCTTCCCTGCGGCTTTTCATCTGAGGTCCACAGTCCATGTGATAAACATGAGTTGATACATATATATCACAATAGTTCTGTCTCTGGTTCCATGACATCATTCATGTTTACAGCAGTAAGATCCCTAGGCAGAGGCCCTTTTATTAAAATTTGGTATCAGACCTATATTAAAAATATGTTTGTGTGAATACCACTAAAAACTATGTCACTAGATGTTTTTTAGATGATTCGCAATGAAACATAAGTTATTGATTCAGGAGTGACACACTGTTGAGTATTGCTGTATCCAAAAATCATTCACCGGCTCACAAAATGGCAGATAATTTGCATGTTAAATATTGATTTTTAAATGTTAAACAAGATCTAGAAAGAATTTCAGATATTTTTATATCATTTCAAGTATTAAATAAGATGTATCACTCCATTAACATCTACAATATTAATGAGAAACTAACATAAATATTTGAGTTCAAACATATGATCTCCACCCTAGAACCTCAGTTCTCACAAATCAATAACTTTTGGTGACCCATTTCTTGAATTTCATCTTTAATTTTCAACATTGAATTTGGTCTTTTATATTCAAGTAATGTCTGTAAAGAATTCTTATACTGAGTATATTCGAAGTGAATAAGAATTAGCAAACAATCATGAATTTCATTGTAAACTCTTCCTATACCATTTCCCTGTTTATTTGAATAATATTCTTGGTTATACCCAAGAATCTGTATTTCCAGTGTGATGATGTTATTTTCTTCCCATCGACATCACTCGACATTCCATCCTTAATTCTTCTCGGCCTTGGCAGTTCTGAAACAATACTTGTCCTACTTTATTTGTGTAAAAATGCATATGTCACACATGCACACCAACAAATACTTATACACATAGACTATTGAAACTATAGTCTAAGAAACCTCTGAATTTCCCAAGTTTTACTGTGTAGCTTAACATGATGACAACACTTGCTGACAGTGATATTATTTTTCCAGGTTGAGCACAACCCCATCATTTATAGAGAGACCACCATGTACTTTTCATCTGAATTCAAATAGGTGTAGAAAATATGGACCCAGTACTTGTATTTGTTCAGTTTTATCTTTGATTTTTTATTTCAGTCTTTTATGAATTAAATAGCAAATTTTTTGCATTTACACTACTTAATTAAAAATAATGTGTACATTTAAGATATAAGATATTTAATTAGCCTTTCAAAATTCTAAGAATGCATTGCAAGTAGAAAAATGACTATGTACATATGAAGGTAAAATCACACAAATTTGGATGGCATGTCTTATTTATTTGCCCATCAGTTAAAATGCATTAAATTTGATATCATATCTTGTATATTCCGAAATAAACATCACAGACAAGTGTCTTTCTGCTATGCTTACTTGCATACATACATAATTCATAAGAGGTTTGATATAGCAAAAATTATTCCTACATTTGCCAAATGAAGTAGATGTATCCTGTTTACCGCACTGGAGCCCTCAGTTGCAACTCACACTGCAAATTTTAAGGGAACTTTCACAGTTCCTCTATTTTCATTAACTTATTTGGTCATTATTTGTCTATCCATTCTCATCATGATGAGGGACACCCCTCCTGACTATTGTTTCATATTTTTTATATCTAAACTAACATAATTTGAAGTTTTGTCAAATTAGATAAAAGTTAAAAATGTAATTCTGGATATGAGAAAATATGCACTAGGAGGTATGGAGTGATGACCCAGTCATTAAGAGCAGAGACTGTCCTTACAGGGATCTAGGGTTCTATCCCAAGTATCCATATAGAGCATATAATCATTTACAAATTCAGTTCTAGAGGATTTGCGTACCTATTCAAAACTCTGTTCACTCAAAAGCAGAAGATAAATAAATTCTTTTTAACACAGAAGTATGTGTTAATATCTATTTAAAGCTATCAAAAGCTTTTATTTATGTTTTCTCACAGAGTTATTTTTAACAAAATTAATATAAAAACACAAAACAAAATATGTCACATCAAAGATGGACAAGGCAAAATAAAAGAAGGATAAACACCCAAGAGAAGGCACAAGAATCAGATGTACACCCATTCACACACACACACAAACACATACACACAGGTATTTTAACCCATATTAACCTGAAAGCTACGTTATATGTGCAGATGATCTGATTCAGACTATGTAGGACCTGTGATTTCAGCTTAAGCCTTTTTGAGTGCCTATGAGATTTGCTCAGTTGATTTAGAGGCCTTATAAAGGATATGGATTTTTGTTGATAGCTCTTTAAAGTTCTATAATTGAATTTTCTAGTCCAAGATTCATTACTCCATCTCCTGAATTCTCTTAGAGAACCTTGCCTCTGTGCTACTTGTTTTCTTATCTAAGTTCTCTTGTTCATGCCTTTCTTCTGTCTGTGCTTTTATGGTTGTTTCCATTATCATCTTCTGATCTTGAACTCATTTATAGGTTTCCTTCATCTGATTGTTTGCATTTTCCTGAACTTCTTCCAGTGCCTCTCAATGGGTTTCTTTAAGGTCTTCAAACTTTTTGGCAGCATCTTCCTGCATTTGTTTATGTGTTTTATTCATTTTCTCCATTATCATCTTCATTACTAAGGATTTGTGGTTATTTTATTGTATTTCAATTGTATTTGAGATGTCAGGGTTGATATCTTTGAGATAGCTATTATCTGGAGATGCCATATTGTTTTGGGTTTTGTTATTTATATTTTTACACTGAACTTTAGTCATCTTGATGTCTCTGACATTGAGAGGTAGTTTCTTTTTTCCTTCTCTGGATCAGGCAGGTTAGCTGATTGCAGCTCCAGTGGATGTTACTACACCCCAAGATTACCCACTGGTTCGGAAGAGACTGGTGCCGTTGCTCTATACCCTAAGGATCTGTTTGAGATAGTTTAGAAAATGCTCATTGTCTTGTCTTTGGCTAGGATTTGAAATTTCTACCCTCAGCCAACGGGTCTTTGGGAGCCAAGGCTCAATGTACCTTAGAGTTCTGGAACTGCTGCTGGCTTATAATGGTTGGCTAGGATTTTGCATGATCCATCCAGGCCATGGGGCCTAGGTTGATTCCTGCTTGAGAGAGCATGTACTGCCCTCTGGCTTGTGGTAGTTAGCTGGGCTTCCACCAGATCCCTTCATGCTAGTCCATTCCCATCTGGGTGTGCACAGGCAATACTGCTATATTGTGGCAGCTGGTCAGGCTCCAACATATCTTGCAGGAATGGGTCACTGGGTTGCTGCAGGTGGCTACATTCAGACCCTTACTAGAGCATGGGAGGCCCTGCTGAACTGTGTTGGCTAGCTAGGCATTTGCAGGATCTCTTCAGGCCAGACAAGTTCTGCCAAACTGAGAAGAAACTGTCTGATGGGATGGATGGCTTGACTTTTGCATGCTCCATTCAGACCAGGGCTCCATAGAAGATTCAAGCTGAGTGTGTGGCTATGAAGCTGTAGCTTGGGTGCATGTCCACAGCCACATGGGCCCTCCTGTGGGCCCATTGTCCCTCTGTAGATGGGAAGAGATATCTGAGATCAGGTCTATCCCATATCCACACTCTCAAGTCTCCCTGTGCCCACTGGTTCTGATACTATTGTGTGTTCTAAACATCAGTCATAGAGGGAGAGAAAGGGTACAGATGAGGTAGGCACTCTCGGCTGCTTTTGGGCTTAGGATTTTGTGCCTGTGTGATCACCAGCACCTGGGGCTTTCTGTGAACTTATGGCTAGGTCTGATGTCAGGTGCACCTATTTTCCTGAGATTTCCCTGGGCAAGCAGATCTGGAGGTCAGCCCTTCACCACCCACCCTTCAGTCTCAGATACCAAGGCCATGCTATAGAGCATGACTGCAGATCACCAGAGTAGGTACAGGTTCAGATTCTAGGGAATGGAATCCTGTCCTCCCTTGGCCTCTTCTAGGAAATGAGGTCAGACACACCTGTGGTCCGGGCATTGTGGACCCATTTGACCTAAAGCTCTTCAGGTCTTGTGGTCTGTAGATCCAAGAAGGGTCCTGACTCTCCATCCGGCAGTGTTTGGCACCACCATTTTTGATCTTCCTGAAAAGCAGTATCCTTATGCAGAGTGTTTAAAGTATCCTCCTATAATATTCTTAGAGATTATACATATTTTATATATATATATATATATATATATATATATATATATATATATATATATATGTCAGTGTGTGTGTGTATGTGTGTCTCTGTGTGTTTGTGTGTGTGTGTGTGTTCATGTCTTGTTTTGTGCACAAGTGAGTCCAGGTAATCATATAAGCGAGAAGGGGACATCTTATGCTTTGGAGCTATTCTATCATAGGGTTAATAACATAATTTTCAGGGTTGAGCAGTGAATAAGGCCTTATTAAAAAGCAAGAGATACAAAAGATAAGAAACAAATCCTTATTCTTTAGTATGCTTTATGTTTATCAAACCATCACTCTTCCAAGTTTAAATCATCTACTTCCTTGGATTACATTAAGATTCCCTTACCATCCCCCTTAAGGAGGAAAATTGTTTGACCTTCATGCACAAACATGAGTTCACTCTCCCAGAAACTTCCTAAATTTTTTAATCACCATTCCACTGGCATCAAAGTCATTCACCCAGATATTAAAAGAAGTTTGATTTTATTTTGAACATTTTTTATTCTAAAGAACAAAAGAATATTTACCCTGTACACTACGCCCCAATTGTTTTAAATTGTGAAATAAGAAGATCAGGGCAAGATTATATGGACAACATAGACAACTCTAATACCCATGATACTGCTATGCATCATCATTAGAGGAAGCAGTGAGCATCATTCTAAGGAGAGACAGATCATGCACTGTAGCCTAATATTTGGTGGTTATATACTAACTTTGTATTTGTGAGTTAGAATTCATTTACCAGTCAGACTACCTGGCACAAACCAAGACACAGTCCATGGACAGAGCCAACCGCTGAGATTATTAATGATACTCTGCGATGCTTGTATACAGAAGCCTAACTGTGTTGTCCTCTGAGAGGCTCTGCCAAACACAGGTTGAAAACAAATGGTGAGATTCACATCCAAACATTGAGTGGTAATAGGACGTCTTATAGAACAGTGAGGAGGAAGGAGAAAGAGACTTTGAAGTGGCACAAGCTCCACAGAAAGACCAAAAGAGCCAGCTAACCAAGGCACTTAGTGCCTTGCTGAGACTGAGGCAGCAACCAAGGACCATGCATTACTGGACCTATGCCCCCTACACAGATGTAGATGATGGGCAGCTCAGGCTTCATGTGGGTCCTCTAGTAAGAAGTATGGGGGGAGTTGCTGACATGTATTGTGATACCAGATTTTTGACCACTTCCTCCTTGTCAGACTATCTATCTAGGCCCCAGGGGAAGAGGACATGGTATGTCCTGATGCAACTTGGAGAGGTGCAGTGCATAGGAAGGGGATCTCCACTACCTGAGGCATAGAGCATAGGGGATGGAGAGAGGGAGGGAGGATGGGACTGGAAGGAGAGAAAGGATGGGATCTACAATCAGGATGTAAATTGAGTAAACAAATTAATTTAACACAAAGTATTCATGAAATATGACTTTAGGAGTATTATTTCTCCCTGATCTTTGGAAGAGAATTTTTGTCAGGCCTCAATAAAATGATGTAGCACTTGGGAACAAAGATACATCCCAGCATCCCTGCACTGGAAGCCATGATGGAAAAAATCTCCACAGCCACCATGACCTTGCCCTTGGTGCTATGGTAGACAGGGAGGAAAGTGATCCACACAGTGCAAAACACCAGCATGCTGAATGTCAAGAACTTGGCTTCATTGAATGAGTCAGGTAGGTTCCTGGCCAAGAAGGCCACAGTGAAGCTTCCCAGGGCCAGGAAGCCTAAGTATCCTAGGACACAGTAAAATGCTATAATAGAACCCTTGTTGCAGACAATTATAATGTGGCCATGCTCAGAGTGTGCATCAGTATTAACAGAGGGAGGAGAAGCTCCTAGCCAGATTGAACAGAGAATAATTTGGATGAGTGTACAGAGCGGAATGATGTAGTTAAGTGTTCCTGAAACCAGAATGTGCCTCATCCTTCTTGCATGAGCTGTGACTTTGAAAGCCAGAACCACTGTGATTGTTTTGGCCAACACACTGGAAATAGCCACAGTGAATACAATTCCAAATGTGATTTGCTGCAGGATGCAGGAGACTGTGTTTGGATGGCCAATGAAGAGCAAGGAGCAGAGGAAACAGAACATGAGTGACATGAGTAAAATGTAGCTGAGAGCACGGTTATTGGCCTTCACAATGACTGTGTCATTGTGCTTCAAAAATACCCCAAAAACGAGAGCTGTGAAGGCAGAGAAGCCCAAAGCCAATAAGGCCAGAGCCATCCCCAAGGGGTCTTCATAGCTCAGAAAGATCACAGCTTTGTGGATGCAATGATTCTGCTCTGTGTTGGCATACTGGTCCTCTGGACACTTCACACACTGATCCATGTCTGAATGAGAAAGGAAAGATTTGTTTGTGCAGCTTCAGCAGTTTATTGACAATATATTTCAATAAGTCTGTTGTGAAAGCTTTGCAATACCTCCATTTTATTGCTGATAATATAATTGAAGGACATTGCTGTACACCAATGCTTCTATTTATTAATTCTTATTATTTATATTAGTGTGTCCAAATAAATGTATCAGATGTGCTGAAAAATTTAGTAATCATTTGGAAGAAGTAGAAATGTAAGTATGAGAAGTACAGTTTACCGGTATATAAATGTAATATAAAGGATTTAAAATTGTAGAAAATTGAAAATTATGATTAATATGTCCTTACTTATGTTCTAATCTGGCAGTATTGAGAAAGAATTCCTGAGTCTTGATCATGAGAAGCACTAGCTCTATCACTGAAGGTAGAAACCTCTCTACAGACTGAGCACTACAAAGCCATTCATCTTGACTCCACCTTCATGGGAAGCATCCAGCACATTCCTACTTCCCTCATTTCAATCTCTTGAGACCCAGACTCTGTGACTATACTCTGAGGTAAATATATATATTGATAAGAAGCATGGGAAAAGTAAAATAAAAACCCACATACAAAAATGACCTAGATTTTTTTTGGTTTTTTTGTTTTTTGTTTTGTTTTTCTTTGTTGGTTTTTTTCAGGTCAAGGTTTCTCTGTGTAGCCTTCACTGTCCTGGACTCGCTTTGTAGACCAGGCTGGCCTTGAACTCACAGAGATCCACCTGTCTCTGCCTTCCGAGTGCTGGGATTAAAGGCCTGTGCCACCATGCCCGGCAAATGTTCTCACCAAAAAAATCCTGAGTTCAGTTCCCAGAACCTGTGTGAGGTGTTTCACAACAGCTGCAAATTAATTGTAGAGGTACTAGTTGCCTCTCACCTACATCTGCCCTTACACACACCAACACGTCTCTCATACACACACACACACACACACACCTATAAATAATATTAACATTTTCTGTTTTGATGTAATTACCATTAGTTCTTATTTAGTTTTACATTTAAAACAATTTTATTACAGTTTGTTTAATAATTATGGATGTCATTTGAGCACATAGATTTCAGAAGCCATTTCTGAGAGTTCTTTGCCTCCTCTTCCTCTATGGGTCCTGAGAATGAACTCCAGCTATCAGTCTTAGAGGCAAATGATTTAAATGTTGAGCCATGCTATTGGCCAGAAATGTCTTTTAAGAACTTAATTTCATTGCATAGTATGACAGGCAAATGTGGAATAACTATTCATTGTCCATTTCTATCTAGCCAAATAAATATATAATCATTTTACCACACTGGCCTTGTAGGTTGCAATAAAATGTTACTGTTTGTGATTAATTGTTTTCAATACAAAAGCATTCTAATCTATTCTTTCATGAAATTATTAATTGGACTCTATTTATAAAATATTTGACATAAGACTTTTTATATTTTGTACACCATGAACAATTATCCTCACTCTCCTAGAAAAAATTACATCAGACATTTGAAAATGGGTGAGGGAATAACAATTGGGATGTAATCAGAATAAATTACAATAAAGAAGGGGGGAAAATAAAATGGGCCTCTACAAATCACACAAATTCGGTCTCATACTAAGCAGTTTCTGATAATTTTGCAAGTAATTTTTTATCTCTACACTAATTTTTCTAAGCATACAGACTTGCTTACTAACACCTCCATTGCACAGTCCATCAGATCTGGTGACATATTCTGTCCTCTGTTAGATTCTGTGCATATGCAGTGTACATAAACATATGTAGGGACACATATATGCATGCAAAAGAATAAATACACAGATTAAAACTTTGTGACTGGAATCTGCTATTCATTTAGTTATATGAGAAATTAATAACAAGGACAGATCTCATACAGAATGTGTTCACACTACAGTTAGATTTTGTTTCTTAGAGAAAATACGATGTGGCAGAAATTGAATCAAAATATACATCTAGGCAAAACGGTTCTTTTCTTGTTATGACATTGTTAGTGTTTGCATTCCTATGACTGATAACAGGGAAAAAGGTATATTTTATTTTTGAGGTTGCTTTTTAGACTCCTTCAGCATCCTTTTGTTGGTTGAGAGGATTATTAATGTAAAGTTACCACAGCAGCAAACACTCACTTGTTCCATTAGAAATTTCATTTTCCGGACAGTGGATACAAATAAAACAGCAGGCCGACATTCCCTCCTGCCTGAATTTTCTGAATCCAGGATGACAGTCAGCACTACATACAGAGGTCACCATCTGAGGAAATAAAATTCATATTAAGTTGTATCTACTCCATTCATAGCAATATTATATTAGGATGTTGAGATATCAATACGCTTATTTTATATACAGAAGCTGAGGTACCACATGTCAGTTAGCACTTTATATAATGCCAAACTTGTGAATATATTAAAACAAGTTGATGAAAAGTGGAGTTCTTTACCAAATTTTAGACATTATGGAAACAGAATTTTAGTGTACTTTGTGCAGACACTACAGAGCTTGCTACCTGGTCTTCTTGTTGATTTACATCAAGCTAACACAAAGTTCAGTAAAAAGATAGGGAACATGGAATGAACCTTTCCTGAGAAATTCTCCCTATCAGAATAGCCTGTCTTTCTAACACTAATGCATTTTACTACTAGGTATTCATTGTAGGCATGCCCAGTCTACTAAAGGGAATGTTCTTGCTAAGCAAGCATGTGTGAGAAATGACACAGGGCAAGCCAGAAAGCAGTGTTCTCTCAAGGGCCTGTGCTTTAGTTTCAGTGTCCAAGGTCTTTCCTTGTCTTCCCTTGTCTATAACCCATGAGCCACAGCAACCATTCCTCCTCACTTTGTCCTTGGCCAACGTTTAATCAAAGCAATGACTTAGCAAGATAGGACTAACCACATCTAAAATAGGAATATCTCAAGTCTAAATTGTTATCCCATCCCTTGCATCCTAAGGTTCCTCCATCCCTCTCACTTTCACCCTAGTGTCCTCCCCTATGTCTGTGACTGAGGGGGGCCTCCTGCCCCTCTATATGATCATAGAGTATCAAGTGTCTTTTTGAAATCCTGTTATCCTTCCTCTGAGTGCCACCAGGCCTCCCCATCAAAGAAACCAGATTAAATTGGGGCAGTAGAGTTCATGTGGAACTTAGTCCCCGCTCTACACTCCACTGTGGAAAATGCCCTGTTGATTCTCTAGATCCGGGATGGGGTTTGATGATTACTGCACATATTGTCCTTGCTTGGTGCCATAGTTTGAGCAGAGCCCTTGGGCCCAGATCGGCCCATCATAATGTTTTTCTTGTAGGTTTCTAGGGCCCTCTGGATACTTCTATTTCTCCATTCTCCCATATTTCTCTCACCTAGAGCCCCAAGAGGATGTCTTCACATCTGTCCCATTTTCCTGGTAAGACTTCCATGGGACATGCCCCTTAAGCTAGTGTCCAATTATATGTGAGTATATATGACTTTAGTCATCAGGGAAATGCAAATCAAAACAACTCAGAGGTTCCATCTTACAACCATCAGAATGGCTAAGATCAAAAATTCAAGTGATATCACATGCTGGTGGGGATGTGGAGAGAGGGGAAAACTTCTGTATTGCTGGTGGACATGCAAACTTGAACAACCACTTTGGAAATCTATCTCAGAAAATTGAGATCCAGCAATTCCACTCATTGGAATATACGTAGAAGATACTCTAGCACACAAGGGCATATGCTCAACCATGTTCATAGCAGCCTTCTCCATAATAGCCAGAACCTGGGAAAAGTCTAAGTAGTTCTTAGTAGAAGAATGAATAAAGAAAGTGTGGTACATCTACACTATAGAATACTTCTCAGCTATTAAAAACAAGGAATTCCCAAAATATGTGGACAAATGGAAGCAACTAGAAATGATCGTATTAAGTTAACTGGAAGCAGAAAGACTCAAATGGTATATACTCACTTATAATTGGACATTTTCTCTGTTTTTAAAATATATTGTCAAAGTTATATTGGCACATGGTAAAAATTTCTTTATTGAAGTAATTTATTCAGGTTAAATCTCATTTTTATCCCCTCACTTGTATCTTTCAATTCCCCATCCCTCCCACTTTCATCCTATTCCTTTCCCCCAGGTTTGTGAAAGAAAGGGACCTTCTTCTCTACTATAAGATAACAGTCCCAGGCTGGAGAGATGGCTCAGTGGTTAAGAGCACTGCCTGCTCTTCTAAATGACCTAGGTTCAATTCCCAGCACCCACATGGCAGCTCACAACCATCTGTAACTCCAAGATCTGAAACCAACGCACATAAATTAAGAAAATTAAAAATAAAAATTAAAGAAAATAAAGATCACAGCCTATCATGTCTTTTCCTGGGAGCCTGCTTACTTTTCCTCTGAGCATGAACAGGTCTCCCCACCAAAAGGAAGTGGTCAAGTAGGGGATACAGAGTTCATGACTGAGTCAGTCCCTGCTATCCACACAGTTGTGGAGGTTGTGGTGTCTATCGGCTAGATCTGGATAGGGGATCTAGGTTTACTACATGCATTGTCCTTTGTTGGTACAGTATTTTTAGCTGACCCGCCTGGGTCCAGATCTGCCAGCCTTAATTGTTTTCTTGTTGATTTCTAGGACCCGCTGGGTCCTTCTATTTCACCATTCATCCTTACCTCTCTCACCTAGAGTACCAATAGTAAGTCCCAGTATCTATCAAAATCTCTGTCTATGCACTTGGTAAGATTTTAATGACCATTTTAAAGAAGAGTGGAGACTGGATATTCCTGCCCTATTTCGGTGCAATATGTTAAGGCGTGGTCTCTATGTCTCACTGCCAGCCTTGGGTTAGCTATCTAGGCCAAACTGGTCACATATCAACAGAGAATTTTCTAAATCTGCCAACAAACTGTTTGTTTTAAAACATGGGCCAAACATACCTGGCTTCATTCTTAGTTTAATTGAAAATTTTTTTTATATTTTCCCCTCCATCTAGTACAAAGCTTTCAGTCAGCTTGCCATAAAATATTTATTCTATCAAGATATTACCTGTTCTTTGTATTCTGACATGTTTCTCTTTTTACTCTGAAGAGATAATGGACTTTATAATAAATTTATGAATATTTTATATAATCATATAATTCCATCTTAGAGTGTATTTACATGACTTATCTCACTTAACTGTATTTTTTTATTCAGACTTGCATTTCTGAGTGAAACACACTTGGGTGTAGAGAACAAACATTTTGGTGTGTTGTTGAACTGTCTTGATAGGTGCTTATGTAAGAATTATTCCATCCATGTCCATAAAAGTGAATGTTTTCATGGATTTTGTTTGTTTGTTTCTTTGTTTCCACTTCGTAATGATGTATCACTCCCATTTTTATAGAAGGATTCCATTCAGGTTAAAAATAACATTTTTCCCATGGAAGTAACAAAACATTTTTGGGGTGTTGTTGTTGTCTTATTGAACCAATCTTGTTGTCTATGGATTTTTATTAGAGAATGTGATCATTAACAATAAATTATTATTGTAGATTATTTGGCAAATATTGTCTACTTGTTGATAGTGTAGTATTTGATCTTTTTCTAATAGCTGCTTTTGTCTGGAGCTTAGTGCTTTCTATCTGTTCCTTTGATCCTTGCATTCATCATGTGAAGTGGTTCAACTAGCATCTTTCATGGTAATTTTTCAGTGCTTCTAAGTTCCTGTGACTGTTTCTATTATTGAATTCTGCTCTGTATCCTTCTATTATGAGGAATAACTTTTCTGTTTTAGTTACTGTGGTTGGCTGTTAAATGTTTGAAATACATCACTATTACTCTCCTCCTGTAAGAATGTCCATAGTGACATTGACTGATATACAGATGGGAATTTGCTATGACAGAGTCTTCTGTACTTCAGCCTTCAACGTAATGTCTTTGTTACAAAATAAATTTTAAGTTAAATATGACAAGGTGTGTTCGTTTACTGATCTTAAATGTTTGCTATATAAATGACTGTTGTATCTCGATGGGCAAACATCTCACTTGAAATTTATGATTACAATATACTGGATATAGTGTTGATGATTTCAGTGTGTCCTTCTTTTCCGCTAGTGCCTCTGGACTGTAAATCTATTCTTTTAATCAGGAACGCTCAAGTCTCCTATATTTTGACTCTTATGTTTTGTTTTATTTTTGTTAGAGTCTGAATTTTCTAATATTATGCCTAACATTCAAGCTTTGCCATCCTGTCTTTATCTCGAACTATTGTCTTGCTGAGATTTTTTATTTAGAATTTTATTTCATTTATTTTATTTTTTCTTTACATATTTTCTGTTTGACTATTTTTATTATTTTGTACTTTCATGGAATTCCTTTTTCTCATGCTTTTTCAGTGACTTATTTTATGTTAGTTTTTGTGATCCCTTTTATCATTCCCAAGGTAATTTATGTCAGTTCTTCTCACTTTTCATAGAACATTCAAATAATCACTCTTTGAATCATATATTAAGCATATCATTGAACATACTCTCATTTAAGACTATGACTGTCACATTTTGAGCTAGGTAGATTTGATATCATCATTTTTATGTTTGTTAGTTAGCATGTATCATCATATGCATAACTGGGAGCAGAACAATGGGTCTATATTTTTTTAGTATTGAGTATTATTCCAGTGCATGTTTTTGTAATACTCAATCAAGCTGTGTTTAGAACACACGTGATATTTCACTGCTGCCTTTGGATACATATGTATTTCAGTAGCTAAACTTCAGATCCTGTGTTCCTCTCGATAACAATTATTCCCCGTATCAATCTGAGAAGGACTATTAACTGCAAATGCCAGAGTATATGAGCAACCTGAATTCCTGGACTTAACATCTTTAAATTTTAAACAACTTTGTGCTTGTATAGTTCGAATAGAATACCCTAAAAGAAACCACTTCAGAATTCACACCTATAACATATCCTGAAGATATGATGGAATTTTTTATTCACAAATTTCTGCACAGCAAAAATATATTACTACCAATACCTCCAAACACAGAGAAGAAAACTAGATACTGCTTCCTTAGTTTGAATGAACTATACAACAATTAAGAGGACCAAGCAAGGATACTGTAGTGAACTGTTTCTTTACATGTCATAATTTAGAGCTGAGTCATGGAAAAACTGTGAATAACAATTGATTTCTTGCACCCATTTTGCATATCTAGCTGTCTGACATTACCATGAATATGCATCACCCTTCTAATGTCCATATATACCACATACACCAGTGTTGCATGGCATATATCCAGACAGAAAACCAATAACATATAAAAAGGAAATAAAATACAAAGTAATAATTCATAGAATATTTAATATGTATCAAAAATTATGAATTTCTGATTAGAAGGGTTGACAATTTAGAGACTCTATGTCAGAGGTTTAAGCAAACATATAAAATAAAACTGTTGCTTTCTCTTTGAACATGTCCCCATGATGGGGTACCTTATCACCTCACAGAAGAAGAGTATGCAGGCAGTCCTTATGATGCTTGATAGGCTGGGGTCAGTGAGTAGGGGAGAAGGGTTCCCCTCTCTAAGGACTAGAGAAGGGGCGTAGGGGGAAAGAGGAGAGAGGATGTGCCTGGAAGGGCATAAGGGATGGGGCTAGGGCTGGAATGTAACATAAATAAAATAAAAAATTAAGATTAAAAAATAATTAAAATTAAAAGACATGATGAGTTTGTTTTCTAATGCCTTTGGATTTTGAATTTACTACATCATTACACTTAGCCTCAGTCCCTTTAACTTTTTTATCACAGATTCATAATAAGTGAGGAAATCACTATATGGTAATAATAATGGTACCATGAGTCTATTGCTCACTTTTCTGGAAATATTATAAATAAGTGGTCAAAAGTTGTTTCATATTCCTATTAAAAAACAAAAACACAGTTCTTTGATAGTAAAATACAGTGTAACTATTGCATGAACTCATCAAAAGACTAACAAAAGGTCACATAAGAAATAGTGAAAATAAGAAATGTAACATAAGAGACTAGAAGTAGGTTCCTTATGTGACAATTTATTTCATTTAACTAATTTATAAAAAAGCATAAATGGGCCAACTAAACACACAGTGTTTACTCGTACGGAATGGAAATCAGTACAGTTCTTTCAACCCACCTGTCGACTTCCTGTGGCCCACTCTAGCATGTCTTCAGATAAATGCAGCTGTTGACCATGTGGAAAATCTAGGCTAAACTTTCCTATCTTCACCTTAAGTTCCACATCAGGTGGGAGATTCCAAATGTAGAAAATGTCATACTCTTTCTGAACTTTTTCTTTCTTGTTCATGGTAACTTTGTCTCCATTAGGGCTAGTAAAGTGTGTCTTTCTCATCAAGGAGTGCATCTGAAATGAAGACAGTATTATATACTACATATGCCCTTCATTAAAGGAAGAAAATGTATAATGATTTTATCTGAAAAGCAATTTTATTGAAGGTATCAGGTGGAAAATCTCAATAAAAGCAAAATGATATATTAATTTGTCATAATGTTTGTAGAATTTTAGTTCTCTGTAAGTAAACTAACAAACACAAGCATAGAAAAGCACATATACATCATAAAGATGTGCAACACACACACACACACACACACACACATGCATCTGCACACAAAAAGACCCACATCTATATAGAGATATTCATATGATAAAGCTGCATATTTGTTTATACACATTAACATACATGGACACATCTGAACATACAGGAATAGACAACCTTATACACCCAAACAGACACACAAGTGTAGAAGTATATCAAACACATGCATAGACACACACATGCACAGACAAATACAGGGAGAAATAATGAGATACAAACATTCACAATCAGAGAAATTGAAACAAAATCAAATTTATGCTCACAATATCAAAGGAGAGACAGACAGAAACACACACACACACACACACACACACACACACACACAGCAAGAGATATACATATTGCAATCCAAGATACACAACACACAGACACATGAATTAACAAATACAATCAGAAACATACACAAAAACAGAAACAAACATACACATGGGCATTGAAACACAGACAATTTAAGCTCACTTCTACAAACAGACAGATAGACAGATGGACAGAAACACACACACACACACAAACACGAGTGCAATCATATCTCTGTACACACATAAACACAGATATACACAAAGACACACAGAAACACACATAGAAACACTAATACAGTGAGAAATATATATTCACAAAATGAGTGTGTGTGTGTGTGTGTGTGTGTGTGTGTGTGTGTGTGTGTGTGTAATAAACTGATTCACATAACTCTGCCTGTGTAATTACACTAAGCCTTGGAGGTAGGTGAACAGAGACTACATTTGGGGAGAATCAATTGAGAAAACAATCCCCTGAACTTATTACCTCAATTTTCAGAATTAATGAACAAACAGTCATCTCTTCATCATGGTGACAATTAATGAAAGAGACTAATTATCTCTCCAGTATTAGAACAGGTATGATTATATTCAGTGGCTGTGGTACAGAGTCACTTATTTTCACTGATAAATGGTGTCTTTCATTCCAATACCTGTGTATTAAATTTTATACAAAGCTCTAGATTTATTGTGACAGCATAAAAACATTTAGAAACCTAGGTTTTTGGGAAACATTTCCGAGTTCACTCAGTTAAACATCTGAGAGACTCTTAAAAACTATGACATTGATAAGAACATGGATAATCCAATAGAAAAAAACAGTACCTTTGAGCAGCTATGATCATGTATTTTTCCATTGTCAATTGGCTGATTTTCTACTTGTTGAAGAAGCACCTCATGAATAATGTGCACCAAAAAATATGCAGCATTGTATATGTCATAACTGCTATCACTGAGGGCCATGTCAAAAGTCTGTGCCATTAGCCATTCCAATGACACATTGGATGAGCAGTTCTTCGTTGTCTTACAGTTAGATCCTAAGGATTCACAGTTAACGTTCATCCACTTCACACTTGCCAGATATTTATCTGAGTATTTGAGAGGGTTCAATGTCTGGACAAAATGTTTAAAACCTGAAATCTTACCATGGTGGTGTGTAAAAGCAAGAGTTCCATGGAATGGGTCAAGTGTGAGATCTCTCTTACTTGTAGGAACATCCCACTGTGAGGTGGTGATCCATATTCTCTGTATACCTAGAGATTCCCACATTTTAAAGGCCACAGCAAGAGTACTGTCTGTGTCACCATAAAGGATAACAACATCTGTGGAAGATGTCATGATTTGGTTATAATACACGTCAGCTTTTGACATGTAAACCTCCGTGTTCACTGGGATCATGTTCACAAAGGCAAAGCAGACTATATTCTTTTCCATTTCTCTTTTGAAAACTGAGAGAAATTGTGTACCCTGTTCATTGTCAGAGATGGCCAGCCCTACCCAGTTGCAGTTTACATAAAGTAAGAAGGCGACGAGGGCCATGGCGATAGATGTATCCGCATGGGCCATCTGATAAATATAGGAAAATTGTACACGGTCATTCAGGAGAGGATGGAAAGGCCCATAAGAAAGATGGAGGGCCTAGGACACAAGAAACAGCATGAGGTAGCATGTACTTTTAAGAACTTGTAAACACATTTTATCTGTAAAAAGTTCTAGAAATCCCCCTTACCAGTTACTTCTCCTCTTATCCCTATTTCACACAGAGAAATTCCAGATCCCCATCAAGTATCTGAATAACACCACTGAACTAACAGGTTGACATAAGGCCAGTATGACCAATCTCCTCTTTACACCCTTTTTCCATCTTATCAAAGCCACCAATGGAGACACAATTTCATTAATTTTAACCCCACAAAAATTTCACCTGCTGAGGTTCACAGCTGTACATTAATCTGTGATGTAGTACAGATGCTTCCCAGTTTGGTCCTGTAAGAAGTACTGTACAACCGCCACCTTTGGTACAGTCATAATTAGGATGAGTCCGATCAGGTGGTTGAGAAAGATGAATGAGATCTTTTACTAGTGAAACATTTAGACAATATGTTACTCGAAATACTAAAGACATGTTTGGTAGAAGATCAGGGTTTCTGTTTATTTCATCCAAGGAAAAAGTCAAAACCAAGGGAAACAGGCTTTCAGCTGGTGCTCTGTAAAATGGTACAATATTTATTATGTACAGAAGTATACACATAAACATTGGCATTCAATACAATGACTATCCTGTACTTGGAGATATTGTCTTTATCCCTATGTTTGGGACAAGTATCCCAAGTAATAAGGTTTACAAATAAGAAAATATGGAATCTTATAACACCTATAAAATTTCATGTGAGTCCATCTACACAAAACATGAATATTTCATGGAAAGCTTTTTCATCTGTGGTTGTTGAGTACTTGCTCGGAAGGGAAAGACAAGGCCACAGGTTATGACCAAGCTGTAAACCTGATCAATCATTCATTTATTAATTATAAAGAAATGTGAAAATTACACATGATGTTTGAGCCTCTGATTTTCTGGTATTTCCATATGAAATTAACTGAATTGGCTAAGGTAGTGAAAGAGTGACTGATGAGTGCACACGAGTGTTTCTGGGGCAATATTTGGTACCTGTACTAAAGATAAATTATAATTAGTTGGAAATATATCGTATTCTTCTCTATCCATCTTCATATTGTTGTTTTTCTTTTTAGATTATTTTTCAGAGAGAGCATCTTTTTACTGGTTTACTTTCAAACACATTCACACACAGGAGATGCATATTTGAATAGATGTATGTCTAACTTTGGAATTCAATCTGTTTCTTTATCAGAAAACTGGTAAAAGCTTAACCTCCAGACATAGCTATACTATACCTGGACATATACCCTATGACATTTGCTCAATTATGTTCATAACAGCATTAATCACAATAGCTAGAACCCAGAAAAAATGATGTCACTCAAACAATGGAGAATAAACAATGAAACACTACTCCAATATAAAACAAAGAAAATCACAAATTTTTCAGGCAAGTAAACTAGAAAACATCTGCTGAGTATGAAAACTCAGACTAACAAAAACACACATGGATGTATTTACTTAGCCATATAGTACAGGATAAAAAAATACTGGAATTACTGATCCAAGGATAATGAGTAAAAAGGAGGAACACAGACAAGATGCTTTATTCTAACTCAGAAAAAGAAATATAATAGACGGCAGAAGAAGTTGAAGATAAGGACAATGTAGGAGAGAGAGCTCAGATAGAAATGAGGGTGAATGACAGACCTGGGGAGAGATGATGCAGCAGGTCAGAGGGCCTGAACAGTAAAAATAAGGCAGGGGTAGAGATAACTGTCTGACAAGATGGATAAATGAGACACTTCTGGGATAATATGGTGGTGACTCAGTTGAGAGGACACCCTCTAACTAGACAGAACTCCTAATGGAGAGAGGGGAATACCAATCAATCCACAAGAACTAGGACTCAAAATTTACCTTTCCTACAAGATATACAGGGATTAAAAATAGAACAGAGCTTTAGGGAATGTCCAAGCAATGCCTGGCCCAAACTGAGACTCAGAACACACGAGAGAGACAACCTCTGACACTATTATTGATACTCTGCTGTGCTTTCAGCCAGGAGCCTGGCATAGATGTCTCCTGAGAGTTCCAGACATCAGTGAATCAAAACAGATGCTGAAAATAAAACCCAAATATTAGACAAAGAGTGTTGGGAGTCTTATCGAAAAGTAGGGGGAACTGCAGAAGAATAAAGAACTAACACGAACTACACAAGAAAATCAAGTGTCAATTTATCAAGGCACAGAGGGGGTTGTGGAGACTCAATCACCAACGAAGGATCCTCAAGAGTCTGGTCCTAGGACCCCTAAACAGATGTAGGTGATGTGTAGTTCAGGCTTAGTGTGGATCCCCTAGTAAGAGGAACTCGACTTTCTCTGACATGTACTCTCTTGCCTGTCTTTTTACTCTCTTTCCCTTGGTGGGGCTTCTATTTCAGGCCACATGGGAAGAGTACACACTCAGTCCTGATGTGATTCATGAGTTGAGGTGACTTAGTCGGGGACTCCCCTTCTTTGAAAAACAGACAATACACCAGGAGTAGATGGAGAGAGCATATGACAAGGAATAGAGGAAGGCGAGGCCATGATCAGTAGGTAAAATACATGAACAAGTATATTATTTTAAACTGATGTACGCCTGTATGCATCTAGATGTATGAACCTAAGCAATGTTCTTTTATGACATGAGCAAAAATTAAATTGAGTGGGTTTTTTATTCTCTTCTTGGGAAAAAATCATTCCTGTCTATTGCTAGTTATTTCCTACCATCTGAACAATAAGTGTCAAATATAATCCTTCGCTTGGTATGATTAACTCATGTTAAAATATAATTAGATTTTCACTTTGAAATTGTACCTTTGAGTTATCTGTCTCTATACAAATAGCTGCTTTTAGAAGACCCTTCATACAGCACAGAAAAAATTGCCATTGGAAATTTCAGTAGAACACATTAGAAAGTGAGAGTAGAACTTGTGTGACACAAACACTAACTCTTGCATACTAAACATAAACAGCATCAATTACTTGGGCTACCAGAGTGGCCTAGTAGTCTAAAGTGCTTGCTGTGCTTGGAAACAACAGTCAGAAATCCACAGAGTAAAAGTGTGTAGAGTATTCACGTGGTAAAATATGCAATTATACATAGTAAAATTACTGAAAGAGAAATATAATTGGCAAATGTGATAGAAGTATCAGATATAAACAACTTAGACTTAAAAAGGAAGACACATAAATTTTTTTCTTTTTCTTTTTATTATTATTATTATTATTATTAATTATTATTATTTATTATTATTATTATTATTCATTCATATTACATCTCAATTATTATCCCATCCCTTGTATCCTCCCATTTCTCCTTTGCAATTTCTTGCTATTCCTCTCTCCTATAACTGTGACTGAGGGGGACCTCCACCCCCTTTACGTGATCCTGGGGTACAAAGTCTAATCTTGGTAGCCTGCTATCCTTCCACTGAGTACCACCGAGCCTTCCCATCATGGGGAAATTGTTAAATATGGGGCACCAGAGTTCATGTGAAAGTCAGTCCCCACCCCTCACTCATCTGTGAAAAATGTCCTGTCTATTGGGAAGAACTGGGTAAGGGTTCGATGTTTACTGCATGTATTGTCCTTGGTTGGTGCCATTGTTTGAGCAGAACCCCTGGGCCCAGATCTGCCCATCATAATGTACATAATTCTTAAATAATTGAAGAGATGAGCTACTAGGAAACTCCTCTAATCATGTTCTCAAGTACTGTCAACTACCTACACATGCTACAAACGTAACCCAGTCAGATCACAAGGAAAGTAAGTGATCATCACAATTAGAGATAGCCTCAATTTTCAAACATAAAATTGATAGTCTAAGCATTCCTTCTTTTTGCTAAATAGAAAAGGAAGAAAATGAAGAACTGGGCTTTCTAATACTTAAAAGCCAATAGTTGGGTATGTATACAAGTTAAGGTGGAGATATAAGGACATATTTAAAGTTCACATTGGACAGAAATCCTACTTACGTTTCTGATGCAGGTTCAAAAGTCATATAGAGTGACCACATCCAGATAATTTTAGAGAGTAAATGAACATCTATGTGAAAGCTTTCTGTGTCTAGGTGTACTCCAAATAGGAGGTGCCCACACACAGGAACTGATAGATACACACTGACAGAAACACACTCTATGGCCATTTAATTTTACCTTCTCAGGATGAAACATATTGAAATAACACGGGGTATCATTTGATAATAATGGACTGGGTACTGTGTAATGGAAACTGTCAAAAACAGGGCTAATATTTATGATCATGGTAGAGATTGTTTGTCCACTCAACTTCTGTCCTTGAAATCAGGAGGCTAATTGGAAGAAACATAATAGTTTATTGACCAATTTAAGTTCATAAAATAGCATTGAGTTTATAAAAGAATTTGGTGTTGTTTCTTTGTGTACACATTGGAAGAAAAAGACAACATTCAAAGCATTGTTCTGTTTCTCATCTTCAGACCTCTCCAGAAATACTTGTGATGAAATCTACAAGAGAATTAAAAAGCACTTACAGCTTATCCAGAATGTTGCTTAAATAGTCTTTCTCCACAGACCATTGCACTGCATAAAGGAAGATAATACACGCGTCCCTTAACTCTCTGTCCTTTTCTTCATTCTTCATTCTCCAAAAGCACCTGGAAGGAGTGAAACTCATCATGAGAAGTGGAGTGTTCAGAAGCAAGGAGAACAAAATCAAAGTAAACATCTTTGTCCTACTATAAGCCTCAGTGTTGTGGATTGTGAAGTGTCATGCATATCAGTCTAACAAATGGACACCCATGTGTTCCTATCTTTTTTTATGTTTCTGGACAATGGAAAGTTTACTTGCACATTCATGATTCCTTTTTCCCTTCGGCCCTTCCTCATTCCTGGAGGAATCTTCCCTGGGACTTGTCATCTGAGGTCCACCGTCCATGTGGTAAACATGAGTTGAAAAATATATTTGATAATAGTTCTGTCTGTGGTTCCATGACATCATTCAGGTTTATTGATGTTAAAATCCCTGAGCAGAGGCTGTTTAGTGAAAGTTTTGTTTCAGTGCTATCTTATATATCTGTTTATGTGTACATCAATAGAAATTATGTCAGTAGATATTTCTTAGATTGTGCACAGTGAAATATAAATTATTGATTCAGAAGGGGCATATAAGATGGTTCATGACTATATAGTGAGCACTGTATCACCAAGTGTATATGATGCACAGGTACCCACTTGTCTGGACCATCTTAGAACCTCAGAGCATACACACTGTGAAATATGTCACACCAGTGACAAATAAAGAATATCTACCCAAAGTCTATGTTTCTAGTTTTGGAGAACCAATAATCAGGTGAAATACAGAAATTTCCTGAGTCCTGTTGTACCATAAACCATCCCACTCCTCACCCAATAGCAGCTCATGCACACTTTAAATGTTGATTTTTAAAAGTTCAACAATATGCACAATATTCAAAGAAACCCAAGAATTTTGTGTATCATTTCAAATATTAAATGAGACTTATCCCTCAACCAATGTCTACATTATTAGTAATAAACTAGGTTAAATGTTTTAATTCTAACACATGATCTCCATCCTAGAGCTTCGGTTCTCACAGATCAATAAAATGTGATAGCTCATTTCTTGTACTGAATCTCTGCTTTTCAGTATTGTTTTATACTCATTTCTATTCAAATAGTATCTGTAAGGAATTCTTGTGCTGAGTATCTTAAAAGCAAATAATAACTGGGAAACAACTGTGGTTTTAATGTGTAAACTCTTTCTATACAAATTGCAAAGTAATCTATTCTTCGTTGCAGTGTAAAATCTGCATTGCCAGTATAAATGTATACTGCTGATATTTTCTTCCCACTAGTGACACAAGATATTCCATCCCTAATTCCTGTAGGCCTTTGCACTTCTCACATAATGCCTGACCTAATTTTTGGTGTAAAGATGTGTGTGTCACACACACAAACACACACATCAACAAACACTCCTACATACATAGATACAAGACATACACTGTTGAAACTGGAGTCAATGATAATTTAGAATTTCAAAAGTCTGCATGTGTAGCTTAGCGTAATGACCTTCTGTTCCATTCCAAATTCCTGATAATAACATCATTATTTTTTCCATGTTGAGGTCAAATCCGTTATTTACATATAGACTACCATGTGCTTTTCCTCTGAATTCAAATAGGTCTAAGAAAAGTATGGACCCAATAATTGTATTTCTTTAGTTTCTTCTTTTATTTGTGCTTTAAATCATTTATGAATTATATATAAGCTAATTTTAAATATCTGTCTGTTGTATCATATAATTAAAAAACAACACTGTATGTATTTAAAATATAAGAGATAATATATATTTAATTTTATTAAAGTAATTCATTCAGATTACATCTCAGTTGTTATTCCCTCGCTTGTAACTTCCCATTCCTTTCTCCCCCACTCATTCACCATGTTCTCTGCCACTAGGCATAGGCCAGAAGGGAACTTCCTCACCTACCACATGAATATGGCCTATCAGGTCTCATCTGGATAGCCTACGTACCCTTCCTCTGTGTGCCACCAGGCCTCCCCACGAAAAAGAAGTGCTGAAACATGGAGCACCAAAGTTCATGTCAGAGTCAGTCCCACTCTCCACACAACTGGGGAGAATGTGCTGTCCATTGACTACATCTGAATAGGGAGCCTATGTTTATCGCTTGCATTCTCTTTGCTTGGTACAGCAGTTTGAAAAGACCCCACTGGGTCTCAATCTGCCATCCTTGATGGTCTTCTTGTAGGGTTTCTAGAACCTTTGTGTCCTAATATTTCCCCATTCTCCAAGGCCCCTAGCTCCTGGGGTTAAAATAGGAATTCTCAGCATCTGTCCCCATCTCCTGCTGATTGAAGACTCTCAGAGGACATCCCTGTAGGGCTAGTGTCCAGTTATCAGTGAGTATGTACCATGTGTATCTTTCTGGGTCTGCATTAACTCACTCAGTACGATCATTTCAAGTTCCATCCATTTGCCTGCAAATTTCTATATTTCCTAGTTTTTAATACCTGAGTAGCATTCCACAGTGTAAATGTACCACAGTCTCTTCATCCATTTTTCGACTGAGGGAAATCAAGGTTCTTTCCAGAATCTGGTATTATGAAGAAGGCTGCTATGAAGAAGGTTAAGCATATATCCTTGTGTGGTGGAGGATATTTTGGGTGTATTCTAAGGAGTGGAATAGCTAGGTCTTGAGGTAGTCCTATTCCTAGTTTTCTGAGAAAGTGCCAGATTGGTCAGTTGGATCAAAGTGGTTGTACAAGTTTGCACTCCCACAAGCAATGACGAGTATTCTCCTTTCTCCACATGCTCAGCAACATGTGCTGTCACCTGAGTTTTTGATCTTACCCATTCTGATAGATGTAAGATGGAATCTCAGAGTCATTTTGAGTTACATTTCTTTGATGACTGAGGACATTGAGCATTTCTTCAAGTGTTTCTTAGGAATTCGATATTCATCTGTTGAGAATTCTTTGTTTAACTCTCTACCCCATAACTTAATTGAATTATTTGCCTTGGTGGTATTTGGTTTCGTGTGTTCTTTATATATTTTGGATTTGGACATTTGTCAGATGTAGAGTAGGTGAAGAACTTTTCCTGATCTGTAGGCTGTTGCTTTTTTCTGTTCACAGCATCTTCTGCCTTACAGAAGCTTCACAACCTCACAAGGTCTCATTTATTAATTGTTGACCTTAAGTCCTGAGCTATATGGTCTCTGACCAGGAAGTTGTTTCCCGTGTCAATGGGTTCAAGGCTCTTCACCAATTTTCTCTTTTTTTCTCCTTTATTAATTTATTCTTGTTACATCTCAATGGTTATCCCATCCCTTGTATCCTCCCATTTTTCACTCCCTCCCATTTTCCCTTTATCCCCCCCATGACTGTTCCTGAGGGGGATTACCTCCCCCTGTATATTCTCATAGGGTATCAAGTGTCTTCTTGGTAACCTGGTGTCCTTCATCTGAGTGCCACCAAGTCTCCCCCTCCAGGGGACATGGTCAAAGGTGAGGCACCAGAGTATGTGAGAAAGTAATATCCCACTCTCCACTCTACTGTGGAGTGTTCTGTCCATTGACTAGATCTGGCTAGGGGTTTAAGGTTTATCGCCTGTATTGTCCTTGGCTGGTGCCTTAGTTTGAGCGGGACCCCTGGGCCCAAATCTGCCTATCATAATGTTCTATTTGTAGGCTTCTAGGACCCTCTGGATCCTTCTACTTTGCCATTCTCCCATGATTCTCTCAGCTAGAGTCCCACTAGAATGTCCTCCCCCTCTGTCTCAGTTTCCTGGTAAGTGAAAACTTTCGTGGGACATGTCCCTTGGGCTAATATGCAGATATAAGTGAGTATATACCATTTGAGTCTTTCTGCTTCTGGGTTAACTCACTCATTATGACCATTTCTAGCTCAATCCATTTATCCACAAATTTCGGGAATTCCTTGTTTTTAATAGCTGAATAGTATTCCATAGTGTATATGTACCACAGTTTCTTTATCCATTCTTCTATTGAGGGACACTTAGGCTGTTTCCATGTTCTGGCGATTATGAAGAAGGCTGCTATGAACATGGTTGAGCAAATGTTCTTGTTATGTGCTGGAGCATCTTCTGGATATATTCCAAGGAGTGGAATAGCTGGGTCTTGAGGAAGCCCTATTCCCATTTTTCTGAAATAGCACCACATAGCTTTCCAAAGTGGTTGTACTAGTTTGCATTCCCACCAGCAATGAAGGAGTGTTCCTCTCTCCCCACATCCTCGCCAGCATGTGGTGTCACTTGAATTTTTGATCTTAGCCATTCTAATGGGTGTAAGATGGAATCTCAGCGTTGTTTTGATCTGCATTTCCCTTATGATTAAGGAGGTTGAGCATTTCTTTAAGTGTTTCTCAGCCATTTGATATTCCTCTGTTGAGAATTCTCTGTTTAGTTCCAAGCCCCATTTCTCAATTGGGTTATTTGGTTTGGTGGTGTTTAATTTCTTGAGTTCTTTATATATTTTGGATATTAGACCTTTTTCAGATGTAGGGTTGGTGAAGATATTTTCCCAGTTTGTTCTCTTGACAGTGTCTCCTGCCTTACAGAAGCTTCTCAGCCTCATGAGGTCCCATTTATTAATTGTTGACATTAATGTCTGGGCTGTTGGTGTTCTGTTCAGGAAGTTGTCTCCTTTGCCAATATGTTCCAGGCTCTTCCCCACTTTTTCTTCTAAATGACTTAGTGTCTCTGGTTTTATGTTGAGGTCTATAATCCACTTGGATTTGAGCTTTGTACAAGGTGACAAATATGGGTCCAGTTGCATTTTTTTACACATAAACATCCAGTTAGACCAGCACCATTTGTTGAAGATGCTATCCCTTTTCCATCGAATGGATTTGGCTTCTTTGTCGAAAATCAAGTGACCATATGTGTGTGGATTCATATCTGGGTCTTTGATTCGATTCCACTGATCAACCAGCCTGTTGCTGTGACAGTACCATGCTGTTTTAATTACTATTGCTTTATAGTAGTTTGAGATCAGGTATGGAGACTCCTCTGGAGGACCTTTTATTGTACAACATTGTTTTAGCTATTTTGGGTTTTTATTATTCCATATGAAGTTCAGAATTGAACTTTCAATGTCTTTTAAAAATTGTGAAGGTATTTTGATAGGGATTGCATTGAATCTGTAGATTGCTTTTGGTAGGATGGCCATTTTTATTATGTTAATTCTCCCGATCCATGAGCAAGGAAGATCCTTCCAACTTCTCCTGTCATCTTCTATCTCTTTCTTTAGAGTTTTGAAATTTTTTTCAAACAAGTCCTTTCACTTGCTTAGTTAGAGTAACTCCTAAGTACTTAATGTTGCTTGTGGCTAATGTGAAGGGTGTAGTTTTCCTAATTTCTTCCTCTGCAAGGTTGTCATTTGTGTATAGGAAGGCTAAAGACTTTTTTGAGTTAATTTTGTATCCAGCCAATTTGCTGAAGTTGTTTATCAGCTGTAGGAGTAATCTGGTGGAATTTTTAGGGTCACTTATGTAGACTACCATATCATATGCAAATAGGGATAATTTGACTTCCTCCTTTCCCGTTTGAATACCCTTCATCTCCTTTTGTTGTCTTATTGCTCTGGCTAGAACTTCGAGTACTATATTGAAGAGATATGGAGAGAGTGGGCAGGCTTGCCTTGTTCCTGATTTTAGAGGAATTTCCTTGAGTATCTCACCATTTACTTTGATTTTGGCTATTGGCTTCCTATATATAGCCTTTATTATGTTGAGGAAAGTGCCTTGTATTCCCGATCTCTCTAAAACTTTAAACATGAATGGGTGTTGGATATTATCAAACGCTTTCTCTGCATCTTAAGAGATGATCATGTGGTTTTTTTATTTTCAGTTTGTTTATGTGGTGAATTACATTGATGGATTTCCATATATTAAACCATCCCTGCATGCCTGGAATGAAGCCTACTTGGTCATGATGAATGATATCTTTGATGTGCTCTTGTATTCGTTTTGCAAGTATTTTATTTAGTATTTTGCATCGATGTTCATCAGAGAAATTGGTCTGAAATTCTCTTTCTTTGTTGAGTCTTTGTTAGGTTTATGTATCAATGAGACTATGGCCTCATAGAATGAATTTGGTAATGTACCATCCCTTTCTATCTTTTGGAGTAGCTTGAAGAGTATCGGTATTAGCTTGCCCTTGAAGGTCTGGTAGAATTCTGCACTGCAACCGACTGGCCCTGGGCTTTTTTTGGTTGGGAGACTATCAATGATTACTTCTATTTCTGTAGGGGAAATGGGACTATTTAGCTTGTTTATCTGTTCTTCACTCAACTTTGGCAAGTGAAATTGATTAAGAAAATCATCCATTTCCCTTAGATTTTCAAATTTTGTGGCATATATGCCTTCAAAGTAGGATCTTATGATTCTTTGTATTTCTTCAGTGTCTGTTGTTATGCCTCCCTATTCATTTCTGATTTTGTTGATTTCAATACTGTCTCTCTGCTTTTTAGTTAGTTTGGCTACTGGTCTGTCTATCTTGTTGATTTTCTCAAAGAACCAGCTCTTGGTTTTGTTGATTCTTTGGACTGTTTTCTTAGTTTCTAATTTGTTAATTTCACCCCTGAGTTTGAATATTTCCAGCTGTCTACTCCTTTTGGGTATTTCTGCTTCTTTTTTTCCTAGGGCTTCCAGTTGTGTTGTTAAGGTGCTTATGTGAGATGCTTCCAATTTCGTTTTAAAGGCTCTTAGTGCAATGAATTTTCCTCTTAGCACTGCTTTCAATGTATCCCACAAATGTGAGTATGTTGTTCCTTCATTTTCATTGAATTTCAGAAACTCCTTGATTTCTTTCTTTATTTCTTCCCTGACCCAGGTGTCATTTAGCAGAGAGTTGTTTAGTTTCCACATCCATGTAGGCTTTTTGTTATTTCTGTTGTTGTTGAATTGCAGCCTAAGCCCATGATGATCTGATAGGATACAAGGTATTATTTCAATCCTCTTGTATCTGTTGAGGCTTTCTTTGTGAACTACAATTCGATCAATTTTTGAGAAGGTTCCATGGGGTGCAGAGAAGAAGGTATATTCTTTCTTGTTTGGGTGAAAGGTTCTATAGATATCTGTTAGATCCATTTGACCCATGGCGTTGGTTAATGATGTTATTTCTCGGCTTAGTTTCTGTTTCAATGACTTCTCCTTCAGAGAGAGTGGGGTGTTGAAGTCTCCCACTATTATTGTGTGGGGATCGATGTGTGGTTTAAGCCTTTTTAGCAGATCTTTTACAAATGTGGGTGCCCTTGTATTGGGAGCATAGATGTTCAGAATTGTGATGTCATCTTGGTTGACTTTACCTTTGATTAGTATGAAGTGTCCATCCTCATCCCTTTGGATTAATCTTGGTTGAAAGTCTATTTTGTTCGATATTAAAATGGCTACGCCTACTTGCTTCTTGTGACGATTTGCTTGCAATATTTTTTTCCAACCTTTTATCCTGAGGTAATGCCTATCCTTATGGGTGAGATGTGTTTCTTGAATGCAGAAGAATGTTGGATCCTGTTTATGCACCCATTCAGTTAGTCTGTGTTTTTTTATTAGAGAATTGAGACCATTGACGTTGAGAGATATTAATGACCAGTTACTATTTAGAGTCTTAATTTTGATGTTGGTTCCAGTCGAGCGTTTGTGTAGTTGTGTTTTTGCCATGGTATAGTTATCTATTTCCTGAGTAGTTTTGGTTGTAGCTTGACCCTTTGGGGTGGAGTTTTCCTTCTAGTATCTTCTGTAAAGCTGGGTTTGTGGATAGGTACTGTTTGAATTTGGTTTTGTCATGGAATATTTTGTTTTCTCTATCAATGGTTATTGAGAGTTTTGCTGGGTAAAGTAGTCTGGCCTGGCATCTGTGGTCTCTTAGGGTTTGCAAAATCTCTGCCCAGGCCCTTCTGGCTTTGATGATCTCTGCTGAGAAGTCGGGTGTAATTCTGATAGGTTTGCTATTAAATGTTATTTGGCCCTTTTCCCTTGCAGCTTTTAATATTTTTTTCTTTGTTCTGTATGTTTTGTGTTTTGATTATTATGTGATGGGCAGTTTTTCTTTTCTGGTCAATTCTATTTGGTGTTCTGTATGCCTCTTGTATGTTTATAGGCATCTCTTTCTTTAGATTGGGGAAATTTTCTTCTATGATTTTGTTGAGAATATGTTCTGGGCCTTGGAGTCTGATATCTTCTCTTTCTTCAATGCCTATTATCCTCAGATTTCTTCTTTTCATGGTGTCCTTAATTTCGTGGATGTTTTGTGTCAGGAGTTTTCCAGATTTGGCATTTTCTTTAATAGTTGCTTCAAGATCTGTTATTGTATCTTCTAGACTTCAGATTCGTTCTTCCATCTCTTGGATTCTATTAGAAAAGCTCAGCACTGTGTCATTCGCCTTCTTCTCTGAGGCCTCACGTTCTCGTTTTTCTTCTGTCTGTGTGTTAATCATTCAATCCATTTTAATCTTCATATATTGAACAGATTTTTTTTATTTCTTTCATCTGGTTGTTTACATTTTCCTGAAAAATTTCCAGTTCCACTCTATGTGCTTCTTTTATGTCTCGCATCTGCTTGGCTGCGTCTTCCTCCATCTGACTTCGAATTTTATTTGTTTCCTCCTTTATCATCCTCATTACCAAGGATTTGAGGTCATTTTCTTGTGTTTCCCTTGTATTTGAGTTCTCCAAGTTATTTTTTTGGGATAGCTGGGAACTGGAGATGCCATGTTGTTTTGGGGTTTTTTGCGTATGCTTTTACACTGTCCTTTACACATCTTTCCATCTCTGTTTTTGTTGAGTAACTTCCAGAGTTGGGTGGAGGGAGTCTGATGATAAATTCACTTGTTTTCTCACGATTTCCATAAGCTGGAAGCCCTGATACTTCACTGGTGTGGATGTCAGGAGGTTAGCCCTGTCGTTTTGGGCTCTCACAGCCAGTGATCCTCAGCTCCATTTTGCTGTGGGTCCTGCAATTGTTCTGGGTCTCTGAATGAGCGCTGGATAAGGCCAAGGTATCCACAGCCTTTTCGGTTCCCTGCCAAGTCCAGCCAGGGATACTGGACCCCAACCACACATCGAGCTCAGCTAGTTTCTCAGGGCCTGAACCGTCTGCCACAGCAGAAGAACTGTGACTGCACTGAGCAAGCGCCTAGGGTGGAAGTGAGTGCTCCACCCAGCCTGTGTCACAGCAGGGAAACTGCGACTGTGCTGGGCAAGCGCCTAGGGTGGAACTGAGCACTCCGCCCAGCTTGTGTCACAGCAGGAGAACTGCGTCTGCACTGAGCAAGCACCTAGGGTGGAACTGAGCGCTCTGCTCAGCTTGCGTCACAGCAGGGAAAATGCAACTGCGCTGAGCAAGCACCTGGTGGAAGTGAGCGCTCCACCCAGCTTGTGTCACAGCACGGAAACTGCGATTGCACTGAGCAAGCACCTGGTGGAAGTCAACGCACCGACCAGCTTGTGTCACAGCAGGGAAACTGCAACTGAGCTGTGCAAGCACCAAGGGTGGAAGTGAGTGCTCCACCCAGCTTGCATCACAGCAGGAGAGCTGAGACTGTGCTGAGCTGGAGCCTAGGGTGGAAGGAAAACTCAGCCCAGCCTGTGTCACAGCAGGGGAGCTGTTCCTCGGGCAGAATTGCTTGCTGAGCTGAGCCAGTTTCTCCACGGCACAGCTCACTGAGCAAACCCAGGACTCTGGGGCTGAACTGTCTGCTGAGTCCAGTTTGGGTCTCAAGGCACCACGTGACCCAAATCCTGTCCAGAGTCCCCTCTCCCACAGCAACTCCCACCATCCACCACACCAGTCAGCTCCACTGGAAGGCTCTGAACTGCAAACCTCAGCCACCACCGCTGGTGCCGCTGGTGGCACTGCTGTCTCTGCCACTGCTGCTCTGATCCGAGAAAGTCCTCGCTCCTCCCATGTGCAGGGGTGAGCAGGTCCTCCGCACCCTGGTCCCTCCGAACCCTGGAGCACTTCTGCTGCCATGGTGTGGGGACCTTGGTGTTCCTGGCTCAGAAATCTGTGCAATTCCCTGAATTGTTCACTGGAGCTTTCAAACACGGTCCACACTGCTCCCCGCCATCTTGGATCTCCTCCATCAAATTCTTTTATTGTAACTTCTGCACCTAAGATTCTTTACTCCATCTCTTGATTTTTGTTAAGAAAGCTTACCTCTGCATTTCCTGTTTTCTTCTATAATTTCTTTTATTCCCAGCTTTCTTCTGTCTGTACTTTTATCATTTTTTCCATTTTCATTTTCAGATCTTGAACTGTTTTATTGATTTTCATGATCTGATGGTTCACATTTTCCTGAATTTCTTCTAGTGATTTCTTCATTCTACTGTCATGGCGTCTCTAAGGTCCTCAATCTCTTTGTCCACATCTTCCTCTATGTCTTTAGGGATTTTGTTTGTTTCCTACATTATCATCTTCATTACTTAGGATTTAACGACATTTCTTGTGCTTCAGTTGTGTTTGAAGTCCCAGGGTTTAATTATTTGGGATAATTGTGTTCTGGAGATGTCATATTGTTTTTGGTTTTGAAGTTTGTGTTTTTATGCTGGTCTCTAGCTGTCTTGCTCTTTCTGATGTTAGGGTGTAGTTTTGGTGTCCTTCACTGGTCATTGAGAGTAGTTGGCTAGACCCCTCACCTGTGGGTTTCAGGGTATCCTTCAGTGACTTGTTTTCAGTTCCAAGGGACTTTGCCTCACACCCAACAGAGGCTGATGATGGTGCTCTGCTGCCCAAGGTTCAGTCTGAGATAATGAAGGTAATATCTGCCTTTGGCTGGGTTTGGAGATCTTCCACTTGGCCACAGGGCACCTAGGACCTCAGATTAGTATGTCCGAGACTGCAGAGCATTCTATCTTGGGCCTTCCTCTTCTTGCTCCAGACCTGGCCATGGGACCTAGGTTCAGTCTGACAAAGTGTGGAAGCTGTCCGCTGGCCTGAACTTCTTCCTGCCCATACTTGCTCCTGCCATGGGACCTAGCTTAGAATCTGTCAGTATCCATCAGGGCCTCTATGTGAACTGGCAAGGTGATCTAAAGTCAGATCTATCCCATATACACACTGTGCTCCCTTCTGGGCTAGCTGATACTAAGGTTAGAGTGTAACCCACACTTCAGCCGGAGCGAGTGTAGGTACCACCCATGTCCCTTTGCTGGGCTTTAAAGACACAGGACTGCATGTGTGTTGTCTGGGGTCTGATTCACACATTCTACTGGGTTCTCCCTTGGGCCATCAGATCTAAAAGCTGGTGTTTCATCACCCACAGTTCAGTCCTAGATACACAGACCAAGATATAGAGCAGAGCTACAGCTGAAAACCTCATATGCAGCTAGTCTCTGGAGACTGAGCACCCATCCTCCCGAGACCAGTTGGTTGGCCTGAGGACAGACCCACCTGTGCTCTGCACCACGTCCATATCTCTCATCTGGGGATCTCCAGGTCTTGTGGTCTCTAGCTCCCATTCTATCTCTAGTTTCAATTCTGCCTCTCAAATACAGTGAATAATTGGTACTGCCATCTTTGATCAACCCAAGAGATAATACATTTAATGAAACTTTTAAGATTCTAAAAATGTATTACAAATAACAAATGAATATGCTATGAATAGGATATGAAGGTAAAATCACAAAATGTTGGATGTTATTTTTTATTCATTTTATCATCTGATGTGAGCCATTAAATTTGATTACATATATTGTTTATTCTGAATAATGCTGAAATAAACACGGCAGACAAGTGTCTATGTTCAGTGCTAACTTATGAAAACACAAAATGTTCCATAAGAGGTTTAATGGAGCAAAACTGACTCCTATATTTGCTAAATAAAGTAGCTGTATTCTGCTTACCACACTGGAGCCCTCAGTTTCAACTCACCCTAATAATTTCCTTCCTCCTATTGTCCTATTTGTCATTGTTATTTTTTTATAATTTATTTAGATTATATCCCGAATGTTGTGTCTTCACTTGTACCTTCCTGCTCACCATCCTGCTTTTACCCTATTCCCTTCCCCTAGACCTGTGACACAAGGATACCTCCTTCACACACCCTAAGATCATAGCCTATCAGGTCTCATCAAGATAACCTGCTTCCCCTTCTTCTGAGTGGCACCAGGCCTCCCCAACAAGGGGAAGTGCTCAAAATGGGGGCACCAGAGTTCATGTCAGAGGCAGTCCCTACTATCACCACAACCATGGAGAATGAGCTGTCCATTGGCTATATCTGAAAAGATGGACTAGATTTCCTACATGCATTGACCTTGGCTGGTGCAGCAGTTTCTGAAACACCCCACTCCCTGATCTGCAAGCCTTGACAGTCTTCTTATGGGGTCCTAGACTCTCTGGACACGCTATCTCTATATTCTTCCATACCACTCTCACCTGGAGTTCAGTAGAGAGTCCCAGCATCTGTACCAATCATCGCTGTGTGAGCACTCTCATAGGATATCCATGTTGGACAAATATCCACTTATAAGTGAATATACACCATGTATATCCTCTGAGTCTGGGTTACCTCACTCAAGATGATAATTTGTAGTTCCACCCACTTGCTTGCAAATTTGAGGATTTCCTTTCTTTTTTAAAAACTGAGTACTATTCCATTTTATAAATGTACCACATTTTCTTTTTCCCTTTCTTGAATGAAAGATATCTAGGGAGTTTCAAGATTCTGGCTATTATGATTAAGGCTGCCATCAACATAGTTGAGCAAATTTCCTTCTTGTGTGGTGGACCATCTTTTGGATATTTACCAAGAAGTGTCATAGGTGGGTCGTGAGGTAGCATTACTCCTAATTTTCTGAGAAAGTGCCAGATTGATTTTTAAAGTGGATTCACAAGTTTGCACTCCCACATGCCGTGGAAGAGTGTTCTTCCTCTTTCTATACATCTTCAGCACCATGCACCATCACTTGAATTTTTGAACTTAGCCATTCTGATGAGTATAAGATGGAATCTCAGAGCCATTTTGATTTGCATATCTCTGATGTCTAAGGAGGTGAGCATTTCTGTGTTTCGCAGCCATTCAATATTCTTCTGTTGAGAATTCTCTTTTTAGATCTTAACTTCATTTCTTAATTATGTTGCTTTTATTGGTGGTGTTGAATTTGTTGAGTTCTTTGCAAATCTTGGATATTATTTGTCAGGTGTAGGATTGGTGGCAAACTTTTCCTAGGATGTAGGCTCTTATTTTCTTCTGTTGACAATGCCCTTTGCCTTAAAGAAGATTTACAGATTCATGATGTCCCATTTATTAATTGTGACCTGTTTGTGGCATCAACAGGAATTTTTCCACTGTGACAATAGATTAAGGCACTTTCACAATTTTTCTTCTGACAGATTTAGTGTGTCTGTTTTAAATGTTGAGGTTTTTAATACACTGGGCCTTTAGTTTTGTACAGGGTGATAAATATGGACCTTTTTGCATTTTTTAATGTGTAGACAGGCAGTAAGAGCAGCACCATTTGTTGAAGACCCTATGTATTTTCCATGCTATGGGGTTTGCTTCTCTGTAAAATCTCAAGTGTCCATAGGTGTGAGGATTGATTTCAGGGTCTTTGATTTGATTCAATTGATGAACCAGCATGTTTCTATTCCAGTACCATGTTGTTTGTATTACTGTTGTTGTATAGCATAGACTGTGGACGGGTGGGGAGATATGAGATCAGATCCACATTCTCACATCCCACTGGGCCCACTGACTCTGATGTTATTACTGTGTGACTCACACATCTGTCAGAGAGGGAGGGGGAGGGCGCAGGTGAGGCAAGCACATTCGACTGCTTTGGGCTTTGGATTTTGTGCCTTTATGGTTACCAGCACCTGGAACTTTCTGTGGACTCATGGGTGGGTGTGAGGTCAGATCCACCTGTTTTCCTGAGATTTCTCTAGGGGAGCATCTCTGGAGTCCGGCGGTTTACCATGCACAGTTCAGTCCCAGATACCAAGTCCATACTGTAGAGCACAGCTGCAGATCGTCAGAGCTGGTACACGTCCAGACTCTGGGGACTGGGAACGTGCTATCCGTGGGCCAGTTAGAAGACCAGAGGCCAGACCCACATCTGCTCTGTATTTTGTCGATCCATTTCACCTAAGACACTTCAGGACTTGTGGGTCCACAGGCTCCATTTTGCAGTGCTCGGGATCACCATCTTGGATCTTCCTGAAAAGCAGCTTGCTTATGCAGACTCTTTAAAATATTATCCTACAATCTTTCAAAGACTACATGTTTTCAGTTTTATATGACAATTTGTGTATACATGTTTGGTTGTTTTTGTTTGTGTGTGTTTCTTTTTTGCTTGTTTGTTTTTTGTTTTGTTTTCTTTTTTGAGATAGGGTTTCTCTATGTAGCCTTGGCTGACCTGGACTCACTTTATAGACCAAGATGGCCTCAAACTCTCAGAGATCCACCTGCCTTTGCCACCCGAGTACTGAGATTAAAGCTGTGTTCCACCACGTCCGGCAGTGTGTGAATTTTCTTGTCTTGTTTTGTACACAGGTGAGTTAAGGTAACATGAAAGCCAGAAGATGACATCTTATTCTTTGGAGCTATTGTAACATAGTGTTGATTACATAAATTTTTCAGGGCTGAGCAATGAATCATGCCTTATTAAAGAGCTAGCTATGTTATTAACTGCTAAGGCTAAGATACAAAGCCATCTTCCTTAGTATTCTTTATGTTTGTCAAACCATCAATCTTCTAAGTTTAACTCTTCGACTTCCTTGGATAATGTCAATATTCCCTTACCTTCCCCTTGTAAGGAAGAAAATTGGTTTACTTACATATGCAAACATGAGTTCACACTCTGACAAACTTCCTCAAATTTTTAATCACCATTCCACTAGCATCAAGTTCATTCACTCAGAGATTATAAAGTTTGGTTTTAGTTTGAATGTTTTTATTCTAAAGAAGAAAAGAACATTTGCACTCAGCACTATGCCCCAAGAGTTATAAATTGTGAAATAAGTATCAGGGCAAGATATATGGAAAATATAGAACTCTAGTAGCCATCATACTGCTATGCAACATCATTACAGGAAACAGTGAGCAACATCCTAAGAAGAGACAGATCATGCTCTGCAGCCCAATATTTGGTGGTTTTGTACCAACTTCATATTTCTCAGTTAGATTTCATTTACCAGTCAGACTACCTGGCACAAGCCACGAATCAGTCTCTGGACAGAGCCAACCCCTGACATTATTAATGATACTCTGCTGTGCTTGTAGACTGAAGCCTAACTGTGTTGTCCTCTGAGAGGTTCTGCTAAACATAGGTTGAAAACAAATGCTGAGAACCACAGCCAAACATTCCATGATAACAGGGAGTCTTGAGGAACAGTGGGAGGAAGGAGAAATGGACTTGAGATGGAGGAGCTCCACAAAAAGACCAAAAGTGCCAGCCATCCAGGGCACAAAGAGGGTTCCTGAGACTGAGGAAACAACCAAGGACAATGAATGAACTGGACATATGCCAAATACACGTATGTAGAGGATGGACAGATCAGGCTTCATGTGGCTCCTCTAGGAAGAAGTACAGGTGCTGTTACTGACATGGATTGTGATGCCAGAGTTTTGATCACTAATCTGAGGCATAACGAAGAAAGGATGGAGAAAGGCAGGAAGGGTAGGAATAGAAGGAGAGTAAGGGTGGCATCTGCAATCAGGTTAAAAGTTGAATAAATCAAATAATTTAACACAAAATATTCATGCTATACAACCTTACGAATATGATTTCTCCCTGATCTTTTGAAGAGAATTTTTGTCTGGCCTTAATAAAATGATGTAGCACTTGGGAACAAAGATGCATCCCAGCATGCCTGCACAGGAAGACAAAATGGAAAAAATCTCCACAGCCACCATGACCTTGCCCTTGGTGCTATGGTAGACAGGGAGGAAAGTGATCCACACAGTGCAAAACACCAGCATGCTGAAGGTCAAGAACTTGGCTTCATTGAATGTGTCAGGCAGGTTCCTGGCCAAGAAAGCCAAAATAAAGCTTCCCAGGGCCAGGAAGCCTAAGTATCCTAGGACACAGTAAAATGCTATAACAGAACCCTTGTGGCAGACAATAATAATCTGGCCATGCTCAGAGTGTGCATCAGTATTAACAGAGGGGGGTGAAGCTACTAACCAGATTGAACAGAGAATAATTTGGATGAGTGTACAGAGAAGAATGATGTAGTTAAGAGTTCCTGAAACCAGAATGTACCTCATCCTTCGTGCAGGAGCTGTGACTTTGAATGCCAGAACCACTGTGATTGTTTTGGCCAACACAGTGGAAATAGCCACAGTGAAAACAATTCCAAATGTGATTTGCTGCAGGATGCAGGAGACTGAGTTTGGACGGCCAATGAAGAGCAAGGAACAGAGGAAACAGAACATGAGTGACACGAGTAAGATGTAGCTGAGAGCACGGTTATTGGCCTTCACGATGGCTGTGTCATTGTGTTTCAAAAATACTCCAAGAACCAGAGCTGTGAGGGCAGAGAAGCCCAAGGCCATTATGGCCAGAGCCATCCCTAAGGGGTCTTCATAGCTCAGAAAGATCACAGCTTTGTGGATGCAGTGATTCTTCTCTGTGTTGGCATACTGGTCCTCTGGACACTTCACACACTGCTCCATGTCTAATGAGAAAGGACAGATTCATTAGTACAGCTTCAGCAGTTTATTGACAAGACATTTCAATAACTCTATTGGAAAAGCTTTGCAATACCTTCATTTTATTGCTGATAATATAATTGAAGGAAATTGTTATATAACACTGCTTCTATTTAGTAATTCTTATTATTTTTATAGAGAAAAACAATCCAAAGTTTGTCTATTTAACAGTGTTGATGATTTACCATGTCCTCAGAAAGCAGATTTTGTACATCATTCTGGATGCTGTCATGAAATGGCTGTGTCTGGCAAATTCACAAAATCTAAATGCACTAAACACAGTGTAACTGAGTGTCTTTTAAAATCTCCGTTCCCATGCACTCGGTGCCTCCTGAGTTCACTGACTGTTCATTTAATGCTTTATGAGAGATGGAGACTGAGTTCTGCTTGGGGAAGAAAAGTGACAGCTTTTCTAGTTCCCAGCCCAAACATAATGTTATCTAAGGAACAGGAAAAGAAATCATTTGGGATGTGTGTGTGTGTGCGCGCGTGCGTGCACACTCGTGTGTGTATTTATATTTGGGTGTCCAAATAAATGTAAAAGATATGCTCATACATTTGGTAATCATTTGTTAGAAATAGGAATGTGAGTGTGAGAAGTTAATTTTCCTGGTATATAAATGCAATTTAAAGGTTTGAAATTTGGAAGAAATAAAAATAATGATTAATCTGTCCTTTTTTATGTTCTAACCTGGTGGTATATACAAAGAGTCCCTGAGCCTTGATCATTGGAAGCACTAAATCTATCACTGAAGATAGAAACCTCTCTACAGACTGAGCACCACAGAGCCCTTCATCTTGACTCCACCTTCATGGGAATCATTCAGCATCTTCCTGCTTCTCTCATTTCAATCTCTATGAGATCAAACTCTGTGAATAGACTCTGAGGTAAATTTTACATCGATAAGCAGCAAGGAAGAAATAAAACAAAACCCACATACAAAAGTAGCCCAGATTTTTTTCAAGACAGGATTTCTCTGTGTAGCCTTGGCTATTCTAGAAGCACTCTGAAGACCAGGCTGGTCTCAAACGCACCATGATCCACCTGCCTCTGCATCCCAAGTGCTGGGATTAAAGGCAAGTGCCACGACACCCAGATTTTTTTATGTGGAACAAACTACTTCACTCACAATATGCTCTTCTGAAATGGCAATGGTAGGCAATTTCATTGGAATTGTGCTGATTCATTTGATAGTTGCACAAAGTTAAGGTGTGCTTCCTAGTTTTTAAGTCTTTTTATGTAGAACAATTGATTGATGGGCAATTGTAACTAGCTATTTTGCCTGAAGTGTTGGAAAGTTAGCTGAACTATGAAGAGAATGTCCTGTTCTTACAGAAAACCTGAGTTCAGTTCCCAGGACTCATGTGTGGTGTTTCACAATTGCCTGCAAATTAACTATAGAGGTATTAGTTGTCTCTCACCTTCATGTGCCCTTAGGTACACATATACTCACAATGCACATGAACACCTATAAAGAGTATTAATCTTTTTTTATTGATTGATTTAATTACCTTAGTTCTTATTCATTTTAACATTGAAAACAATTTTATTACAGTTTGTTTAATCATTCTGGATGTTATTTGAGTGTATAGATGTCAGAAGGCATTTCTAGGGGTTCTTTGCCTCCTCTCAGTATATGAGTCCTGGGGGTGAACTCCAGCTATCAGTCTTAGTGGCAAATGATTTAAATGTAGAGCCATATTATTGGCCAGAAATGTATTTTAAGAACTTGAATTTTATTGCATAGTATCACAGGCAAATGTTGGGGAAACCATTCATTGTCCATTTGCATTTAGCCAAGCATAAATAGAAAATCATTTTACTAAACGGGCTCTGTAGGTTGCAATAAAATTTTAATGTTTGCATAAATTACTTTCATTACAAAACTGTTCTAATCTATTATTTCATGAAATTATTAATTGAGTGTCATTTATAAAATGTTTGATATAAGACTTGTTATATTTTGTCCTCTGTTGGATCCTGTACATATAAGTGTACATAAACATACACACATACATAAATGAAAAAAATAATAAATTCACATTTTGAACATTCACGACTGGAATCTTTTATGCATGTAGTTATTGAAGAAATTAATAAACAGAAGAGATCTAATGCACTATGTGCTCACACTGCACTTTGATTTTATTTCTTTGAGAAAATATGATGTGACAGAAAATGAATCAAAATGTAAAACTAGGCAAAAGGGTTTTTGTTGTTGTGGTGGTGGTGGTTATGACATTGTTAATGTTGGTATTCCTGTGACATCTAATGGAGAAAATGATATATTATATTTTTGTAGTTGCCGTTTAGACTCCTTCAACATGCCTTTTTTAATGGAGAAGATTATCAATGTAAAGTTTGTCACAGCAGTAAACACTCACTTGTTCCATTAGAAATTTCATTTTCTGGGCAGTGGATACAAATAAAACAGCAAAGAGACATTCCCTCCTGCCTGAATTTTCTGAATCCAGGACCACAATCAGCACTGCATACAGAGGGCACCATCTGAGGAAATAGGATACATATTGAGTTTTACCTACTTCATCCATAACTATAATATATTAGCATGTTGAGATATCAATAAGCTTATTTTATATACAGACGCTGAGGAACCACATGTCACTTGGTACTTTGTATAATGGCAAGTGTGTGAATATATTAAAACAAGTTGATGAAAAGTTGAGCTCTTCACAAAATCTTAGACGTTATGGAAACGGAATTTTAGAGTACTTTGTGCAAACACTACAGAGATGCTACCTGGTCTTCCTGTTGATTTTCACCAAGGAGACACAAAGTACAGTAAAAAGATAAAGAACATGGAATGAACCTTTCCTGAGAAATTTTCTCTATCAGAATAGCCTTCTTTCTAATGCTAATGCATTTTATTATTTGGTATTCAGTGTAGGAATGCCCAGCCTACTAAAGACAATGCTGTTGCTAGGCAAGTATGTATGAGAAATGACACATAGCAAACCAGTAAGCAGTGTTCTCTCAAGGGCCTGTGCTTTAGTTTCAGTCTCCAGGTTCCGTCCTTGTCTTCCGTTGCTTATAACACATGATCCAAAACTACCTTTCTTCCTCACTATGCTCATGGCCAAAATTTAACCAAAGCAACGACTTTGCAAGAAATGATGAAATCACATCTAAAACAGGGGAAATATCTCCTCAAGTCTTAAATAACAAACACATCCTCCAATAAATTAAGACTGCAAATGTTCACAAACTTAATGTAAAGAAAAACACAGTTGAAAAGGCAATCCTAGTGACAAGGTGCCGAGTTGATGTGTAAGAAGCTGTATGTGATGTGTTTCCTGAAGTGAGAAGACCTTAAGGAGCCTATAAATACTGTGGGAACCAGAGTAAAAGATAGTTTGTCTGATGTTAATTGAAGGTTTTCTTAGGTTGAAGAAAGGTATGTTTTTATTACACTATACTTTATGATGGGGCTCTGTAAGAAGCATTAGAAATCTGCTGATAGGGATACCAAGAAGACACTTGATACCCTATGCGCATAGTCCCTCTCACTTACAGTCATAAGGGAGAGGTGGAGGAGGGAAACAGGAGGAAAGGAGGAAAGGAGGATACAAGGGATGGGATAACAATTGAGATGTAATATGAATAAATTAATAAATATGTTTTTAAAAGGAAATTTGCTGAGTGTTGCATGCTCTTTTGAATCCTTCATTCAGTATTAAGGTGTATGTGAAAACCACATTGTCACTGGTACACAGATTCATCTCATGTTCTCCACATACACACTTAACTAGAACGCTTCCCTTTGCTGTGGTGGTTGTGAAACAGGGTATCACTCTGTAGCACTGGGATACCTCAATTCCCTATCTAAAACAGGGAACATTACTTTCTCTCTTTTTTAAATTGTTCTATTAATTTATTCATATTACATCTAAATTGTTATCCCATCCCTTGTATCCTCCCAATCCTCCATCCCTTCCACTTTTACTCTAGTCCCCTCCCCTATGTCTGTGACTGCGGTGGGACCTCCTCTCCCTATATATGATCATAGGGTATCAAATCTCTTCTTGATATCCTGGTATCTTTCCCTGAGTGCCACCAGGCCTCCCCATCAAAGGGATGTGGTCGAATATGGGGCACCAGTGTTCATGTGAAAGTCAGTCCTTGCTCCTCGCTCAACTGTGGAGAATGTGCTGTCCATTGTCTAGATCTGGGTAGGGGTTTGATGATTACTGCACATATTGTCCTTGCTTGGTGCCATAGTTTAGACAGAACCCCTGGGCCATATTCATCAATCATAATGTTCTTGTAGGTTTCTAGGACCCTCTGGATTCTTCCCTTTCCCCGTTCTCCAATACATCTCTTACCTAGAGTCCCAAGACGATGTCTTCACATCTATCCCATTTTCCTGGTAAGTAAAGACTTTCATGGTAAATGCACCTTGGGTTAGTGTCCAGTTATAAGTAAGTTTATATGCCTTTAGTCATCAGGGAAATGCAAATCAAAACAACTCTGTGATTCCATCTTACACCCATCAGAATGGCTAAGATCAAAAATTCAAGTGATATCACATTCTGGTGAGGATGTGGAGAAACAGAAACACTTCTTTATTGCTGGTGGGAATGCAAACTTAAACAATGTCTTTGGAAATCTATCTCAGAAAAATGGGAGTAGGGCTTCTTTAAGCCTCAGCAATTCCACCCTTTGGAATATACGTAAAAAATGCTCTAGCACACAATAAGGGCATATGCTCAACCATGTTCAAAGCAGCCTTCTTCATAATAGCCAGAACCTGGAAAAAGCCTAAGGGTTTCTACGTAGAAGAATGGAAAAAGAAACTGTGATACATCTACACTATGGAATACTACTCAGCTATTAAAAAGAGGAATTCTAGAAATTTGTGGACGAATGTATGGAACTAGAAACTATCATACTGAATGATTTAACCCAGAAGCAGAAAGACTCAAATGGTAGATACTCACTTATAATTGGACACATTCTCTTTTTTTAAAATATATTTTCACAGTTGTTTTGGTACATGGTAAAAATTTCCTTATTTAAGTAATTCATCCAGATTAAATCTCATTTTTACCCTTCATTTGTATCTTCCAATTCCCCAACCCTCCCACTTTCATCCTATTCCTCTCCCCCAAGTTTGTGACAGAAAGGGACCTTCTCCTCCACTATAAGATCACAACCTATCATGTCTCTTCCTGGGAGCCTGTTAACTTTTCCTCTGAACATTAACAGGTCTCCCCACCAAGAGGAAGTAGTCAAGTAGGGGTCCCCAGAGTTCATGTCTGAGTCAGTCCCTGCTATCCACACAATTGTGGAGAAAGTGGTATCCATTGGCTAGATCTGGATTGGGGGTCTATGGTTACTACATGCATTGTCCTTTGTTGGTACAGTATTTTTAGATGAATTGCCTGGGTCCAGATCTGCCAGCCTTAATTGTCTCCTTGTAGGTTTCTAGGATCCTCTGGGTCCTTCTATTTCCCCATTCATCCTTACCTCTCTCACATAGGGTACCAGTAGGAAGTCCCAGTATCTATCCCAATCTCCAGCTAGGCACTTGGTAATATTTTAATGACCATTTAAAAAAGAGTGGAGACAGTGCATATTGCTGCCCCATTTCTATTCAATATGTTAAGGAGTGGTCTCTATGTCACACTGCCAGCCTTGGTTTAGCTATCTAGGCCAAACTGGTCACCTATCAACAGAGAATTTTCTAAATCTGCCTACAAACTGTTTGGACTAACACATGCACCACACATACCTGGCTTCATTCTTATTTTAATTGAATTTTTATGTTTTTCTCTGTATCTAGTACAATGCTTTCAGTCTGCAATAAAAATCCTATTCTATCAAGATATTGCCTGTTCTTTGTATTCCAACATGGTTTTTTTACTCTGAATAGATAATGGATTTCTTTATAATCCATTTATGAATATTTTTGTGTAATCATATAATTCCATCTTAGAGTGTATTTACATGATTTATCTCATTTAACTTATCTGCATTTTGGAATCATGATTGCATTTATGGAATGAAATACACTTGGGTGTAGCGAACAAACATTCTGGTGTGTTGTTGAATTGCCTTGATATGTGTATACGTCAGAATTTTTCCATCTATGTCCATCAAAGTGAATGTTTTCATGGATTTGTTTGTTTGTTTGTTTGTTTGTTTGTTTGTTTCACTTCATAATGATGTACCACCCACATTTTTATAAAAGGATTCCATTCAGGTCAAAAATATCATTTTTCCCATGGAAGTAACAAAAAAGTTTTGGGGTGTTTTTGTTGTTTTACTGAACCAATCTTGTTGTCTATGGATTTTTACTAGAGAATGTGAACATTAACAATAAATTATTACTGTAGATTGTTTTGTGAATATTATCTAGTGTTGATATTGTAGTTCTTGATAGTTTTGTAATTGTTGCTTTTCTCAGGAGCTTAGTGCTTTCTATGTGTTTCTTTGATCCTTACATTCATCATGTGAAGTGGTTCAACTAGCATCTTTCATGATAATTTTTCAGTGCTTCTAAATTCCTGTGATTGTGTCTATTATTGAACTCTGTTCTGTATCCTTCTATTATGAGGAATAACTTTTCTGTTTATAGTTACTGTGGCTGGCTGTTAAATGTTTGAAATACATCACTCTTACTCTCCTCCTGTAAGAATGTCCATAGTGACATTGACTGATATACAGATGGGAACTTGCTATGACACAGTCTTCCGTACTTCAGCCTTCAAGTTTATGTCTTTCTTACAATATAATTTTTATGTTAAATATGCCAAGGGTTGTTCATTTACTGATTTTCAATCTTTGCTATGTAAATGACTGTTGTATCTCGATGGGAACACATCTCACTTGAAATTTATGATTACATTATACTGGATATAGTGTTGATGAGTTGAGTGTTTCCTTCTTTTCCTCTTGTGATCTGGACTGTAATTCTGATCTTCTGATCAGAAATCCTCAAGTCTCCTATATTTTGAATCTTAGTTTTGTTTTATTTTTTATACTCTGATTTTTCTAATACTTATGCATAATATTCAAGCTTTGCCATCCTGTCTTTATTTTGAACTATTGTCTTGCTGAGACTATTTACTTATAATTTTATTTCATTTATTTGATTTTCCTTTACATATTTTCTGTTTGAGTATTTTTATTATTTTGTACATTGCTGGAATTTCTTTGTCTCATGCTTTTTCAGTGACTTATTTTATGGTAGTTTTTGTGATCACTCTTATTCTTCCCGAGGAAATTTATGTCTGTTCACTTATTATAGAGCATTCTAATAATCATTCTTTCAATTATGTTTTTAGCATATCATTGAACATACTCTCATTTAAGACTATGACTGTAACATTTTGAGCTAGGTAGATTTGATATCATCATTTTTATGTTTGTTTGCTTCTGCATGTGTCCTGATATGCATATCTGGAAGCAGAGCAATGGTTCTATATTTTTTTAGTATTGAGTATTATTCCGGTGCAGGTTTTTGTAATGCCCAATCAAGCTGTGTTTGGAACACACATGAGAAATCACTGCTGCCATCGAGTGCGTGTGTATCTCAGTAGCTAAACTTCAGATCCTGTGTTCCTCTGCATAACAATGATTCCCCTCATCACTCTGAGAAAGACTATTAACTGCAAATGCCAGAGTACATGAGCAACCTGAATTCCAGGACTTAACATCTTTAAAATTTAAACAACTTGGTGGTTCCAAAGTTCGAATAGAATACTTCAAATCCAACCCCATCGCAATTCATACCTTTAATGTGCCCTGGAACTATGATGGAAATTTTTTTCAAAAATTTCTGCACAGCAAAAATGTATTACCACCAAATACCTCCAAATACAGAAAGGGAAAGCAGATACTGCTTCATTAGTTTGAATGAACTACACTACAATTAAGAGGACCAAGCAAGGATACTGTAGTGAACAGTTTCTTTACATGGCATAATTCAGAGCTGAGGCATGGACAAACTGTGAATAACAATTGATTTCTTGCACCCATTTTGCATATCTAAGCTGGCTCACATTCCCATGAATATGCATCACCCTTCTAATGTCGATATATACCACAAATGCCAGGGTTGCATGGGCATGTATCTAGACAGAAAATCCATAACATATAAAAAGGAAAGAAAATACAAAGTAATAATTAATAGAATATTTAACATTTATCAAAAATTATTAATTTATGATTAGAATGGTTGACAATTTAGAGACTCTGTGTCAGAGGCTTAAGCAAACATATAAAATAAAACTGTTGCCTTCTCTTAGATCACTTACCTCTGATGGGGTACCTTATCATCTCACAGAAGAAGAGTATGCAGGCAGTCCTAATGAGGCTTGATAGGCTGTGGTCAGTGAGTACAGGAGTTGGGTTCTCCTCTCATAGGACTAGCGAAGGGGCATAGGGAGAAGGAGGAGAGAGGGTTGCCTGGAAGGACATGAGGGAGGGGGCTAAGGCTGGAATTTAAAATGAATTAAATGAAAAATTTAAATTAAAAAATAATTAAAACTAAAAGAAATAGTGAGTTTCATTTCTAATGCCTTTGGATTTTTAATTTACTACATCATTACACTTAGCCTCAGTTTCTCTAACTTTTTTTTTATCACAGATTCATAATAAGTGAGGAAATCACTATATGGTAATAAAAATGGTACCATGAGTCCATTGCTCACTTTTCCAGAAATATGATAATTGATTGGTCAAAAGTTGTTTCATATTCATATTAAAAAGCAAAAACACATTTATTTGATAGTAAAAAATAGTGTAACTATTGCATGAACTCCAAGGACTAACAAAAGATCACATAAGAAATAATGAAAATAAGAAACGTAACATAGGAGACTAGAAGTAGGTTCCTTATGGGACAATTTATTTCATTTCACTAATTTATAAAAAAGCATAAATGGGCCAACTAAACACACAGTGTTTACTGGTATGGAATGGAAATCAGTACAGTTCTTTCAACCCACATGTAGACTTCCTGTGGCCTACTCTAGCATGTCTTCAGATAAATGCAGCTTTTGACCAGGTGGAAAATCTAGGTTAAACTTTCCTATCTTCACCTTAAGTTCAAAATCATGTGGGAGATTCCAAATGTAGAAAATGTCATACTATTTCTGAACTTTTTCTTTCTTGTTCATGGTCACTTTGTCTCCATTAGGGCTAGTGAAGTGGGTTTTTCTCATCAAGGAGTGCATCTAAAAAACAAACAGCATTATAAACTACATATGCCCTTCCTTGATGGAAGAAAATGTATAATGATTGTATCTGAAAATCAATTTTATTGAAGGTATCAGGTAGAAATTTTCAATGAAATCAATATGATATATTAATTTGTCATAATGTTTGCATAATTTTAGTTCTCTGAAAGGATACTAAGAAAGGAAACTAAGAAACACAAGGACATATACATCAAACATAGATGTGCAACACACACACACACACACACACACACACACATATGCATCTGCACAAAGAGAGATCCACATCTATATAGACATAATCACATAATATAGCCACATATTTGTTTCCAAACACAATAACATACATGTCCAGACACACATCTGAGCCACAGACAGACATATACACCCAAACAGACACGCAACTACAGGCATATAACAAGCACATACATAGAAACACACATGAACAGACAAATACTCACAAGGAGAAATAATGAGATACAAACATTCACACAGAGAGACATTGACACAAAAACACATTTATGCTCACAATATCAAAGGAGAGACAGACAAACAAACACACACACACAGAGCAAGAGACATACATAAGTGCCATCCAATATCCAGAAACACAGGACACACAGACACATGCACTGACAAATACAATCAGAAACATACAGAAAAACGGAAACAAACATACACAGGGGCATTGAAACACAGACAATTTATGCTTACTTTACAAACAGACAGATAGTCAGATGGACAGATACACACACACACATAACACATACACACAAGTGCATATACAACTGTGCACACACATAAACAGAGATATATACACAGACACACAGAAACACATATAGAAACACAAACACAGTGAGAAATATATATTCAAAAATGAGAGTGTGTGTGTGTGTGTGTGTGTGTGTGTGTGTGTAATAAACTGATTTGAATAAATCTTTCTCTGTAATTACGCTAAGCCATTGGGGAAGGTGAACAGAGACTACATTTGTGGAGAATCAATTGAAAAAAATCCCCTGAACTTTTTACCTCAATTTTTAGAATTAATGAACAGTCATCTCTTCATCATGGTGACAATTAATGAGAAGAGACTATCTTTCCAGTATTAGAACAGGAATGATTATATTCAGTTGCTCTGTTACAGAGTCACTTATTTTCACTGATAAATGGTGTCTTTCATTCCAAGACCTATGTATTAAATTCTATACAAAGCTCTAGATTCATTGTGACAGCATAAAAACATTTAGAAACCTAGGTTTTGGGGAAACCATCCTAGTTGGCTCAGTTAATCATCTGAGAGACTCTGAAAAACTATGACATTGATAATATCATGTATAATCCACTAGAAGAAACCCTACCTTTGAGCAGCTATGATCACGTTTTTTCTCATTGTCAATTGGCTGATTTTCTACCTGTTGAAGAAGCATCTCACGAAAGACATGGGCCAAAACATATGCAGCATTGTATATGTCATAAATGTTATCACTGAGTGCCAAGTCAAAAGTCTGTGCCATTAGCCATTCAGAAGAGGCATTGGATGAGCAGTTCGTCACTGTCTTACAGTTAGATCCTGAGGCTTCACAGTTAAAGTTCATCTACTCCTGGCTTGCCAGATATTTATCTGAGTATTTGAGAGGGTTCAATGTCTGGACAAAATTTTTAAAACCTGAAATCTTACCATGGTGGTGTTCAAAAGTAAGAGTCCCATGGAATGGGTCAAGTGTGAGATCTCTCTTACTTGTAGGAATATCCCACTGTAAGGTGGTGATCCATGTTCTTTGTATACCTAGAGATTCCCACATTCTAAAGGCCACAGCAAGAGTACTGTCTGTGTCACCATATAGAATAACAACATCTGTGGATGATGTCATGATTTTGTTATAATACACATCCATTTTTGACATGTATACTTCCATGTTCACTGGGATCATGTTAACAAAGGCAAAACAGACCATATTCTTTTCCATTTCTCTTTTCAAATCTGAGAGAAATTGTGTACCCTGTTCATTGCCAGAGAAGGCCAGCCCTACCCAGTTAAAATTTAAATAAAGTAAGAAGGCAATGAGGGCCATGGCAAGAGATGTATCTTTATGGGCCATCTGATAAATATAGGAAAATTGTACACGGTCATTCAGGAGAGGATGGAAAGGCCCATAAGTAAGATGGAGGACCTAGGACACAAGGAACAGCATGAGGTAGCATGTACTTTTAAGAACTTGTAAACACATTTTATCTGTAAAAAATTGTAGAAATCCCTCTTACCTGTTACTTCTCCTCTTATCCCCATTTCATGCAGAGAAATTCCAGATCCCCAACAAGTATCTGAATAACACCATTGAACTACCAGACTGACATAAGGCCAGTAAGACCAGTCTCCTCTTTACACCCTTTTTTGCATCTTATCAAAGGCACCAATGGAGACAAAATTTCATTAACTTTTAACCCCACAAAAATCTCACCTGCTGAGGTTCACGGCTGTACATGAAGGTGCGATATAGTACAGATGCTTCCCAGTTTGGTCCTGTAAGAAGTACTGTACAACCGACCCCTTTAGTACAGTCATAGTTAGGAGGAGCCCTTTCAGTTGATAGAGAAAGATGAATGAGATCTTTTACTAGTGACACATTAAGACAAGATGGTACTCGAAATGCTATAGACATATTTGGTAGAAGATCAGGGTTTCTCTTTATTTCATCCAAGGAAAAAGCCAAAACCAGAGAAAACAGGCTTTCAGCTGGTGCTCTGTAAAATGGTACAATATTTATTATGTACAGAAGTATACACATAATCATTGGCATTCAATACAATAACTATCCTGTTCTTGAAGGATAGTCTTTATCCGGTCTTTATCCCTATGTGTGGGACAAGTATCCCATGTAATAAGGTTTACAAATATTAAAATATGGAATCTTATAACACCTATAAAATTTAATGTGAGTTCATCTACACAAAGCATGCATATTCCATGGAAAGCTTTTTCATCTATGGTTGTTGAGTACTTGCTCAGAAGGTAAAGACAAGGCCACAGGTTTTGACCAAGCTGTAAACCTGATCATGCATTCATTTATTAATTATAGAGAAATATGAAAATTACACATGATGTTTGAGCCACTGAGTTTCGGGTATTTCCATATGAAATTGACTGAATTGGCTAAGGTAGTGAAAGAGTGACTAATGAGTACACACAGCCATTTCTGGGGTAATATTTAGCACCTGTACTAATAATAAATTATAAATAGTTGGAAATATACCATATTCTTCTCTATCCATCTTCATATTGTTGTTTTTCTTTTTAGAATATTTTTCAGAGAGAGCATCTTTTTACCGGTTTATTTTCAAATACATTCACACACAGGAGATGCATATTTAAATATATGTATGTTTAACTTTGGAAATCAATCTGGTTCTTTATCAGAAAACTGGTAAAAGATTAACCTCCAGACATAGCTATACCATACCTGGACATATACCCTATGACATTTGCTCAATTATGTTCATAACAGCATTAATCATAATAGCTAGAATCCAGAAAAAATGATGTCACTCAAACAATGGAGAATAAAGAATAAAATATTACTCCGATATAAAACAAAGAAAATCACAAATTTTTCAGGCAAGTAAACTAGAAAACCTCTGCTGAGTATGATAACCCAGAATAACAGAAACACACATTGATGTATTTACTTAGCAATATAGTACAGGATAAAAAAATACTAGAATTACTGACCCAAAGATAATGAGTAAGAAGGAGGAACCCAGAAAAGATGCTTTATTCTAACTCAGAAAATGAAATATAATAAACAATAGAAGAAGTTGAAGATAATGACAATGTAGGAGAGAGAGCTCAGATAGAAATGAGGGTGGATGTCAGACCTGGGGAGAGCTGATGCAGCAGGTCAGATGGCCTGAACAGTAAGAATAAGGCAGGGGTGGAGATATCTCTCTGATAAGATGGATAAATGATACAGTTCTGGGACAATATGGTGGTGACTCAGTTGAGAGGACACCCTCTAACTAGACAGAACTCCTAATGGAGAGAAGGGAATACCAATCAATCCACAAGAACTAGGACTCAAAATTTTACTATTCCTACAAAAATGCAGGGATAAAAATAGAGCAGAGATATAAGGAATGTCCAAGCAATGCCTGGCCCAAACTGGGACTCAGAACACAGGAGAGAGACAACCTCTGATACTATTATTGATACTCTGCTGTGCTTTTAGACAGGAGCCTGGCATAGATGTCCCCTGAGGGTTCCAGACATCTGTGAATCAAAACAGATGCTGAGAATCAAAACCAAATATTAGACAAAGAGTGTTGGGAGTCTTATAGAAAAGTAGGGGCAAGTATAGAAGGATGAAGAACTAACACGAACTGCACAAGCAAAATCAACAGTCAATTTTCCAAGGCACACAGGGAGTTGTGGAGACTCAATCATCAACCAAGGATCCTCAAGAGACTGGACCTAGAAGCCCTAAACAGATGTAGGTGATGTGTAGTTCAGGCTTAGTGTAGTCCCCTAGTAAGAGGAACTGGGACTGTCTCTCACATGGACTCTGTTGCCTGTCTTTTTACTCTCTTTTCCTTGGTGGGGCTTCTATTTCAGGCCACATGGGAAGAGTACACACTCAGTCCTGATGTGATTCATGATTTGAGGTGACTTAGTCAGGGGCTCCCCTTCTTTGAATAACAGAGAATGCACATGGAGTAGATGGAGAGAGCATGTGACAGGGAGCAGAGGAGGGAGGGGCCATGATCAGTAGGTAAAATACATGAACAACTATATTATTTTAAACTGATGTATGCTTGTATGTGTCTGGGTGAATGGACCTAAGCAATGCTCTTTTATGACATGAGCAAAAATTAAATTGTGGTCTTTTATTCTCTTTATGGGAAAAAAACATTCTTGTCTATTGCTAGTTATTTCCTACCATCTGAAAAATAAGTATCAAATATAATCCTTCCCTTGGAATGATTCACTCATATTTAAATATAATTATATTTTCATTTAGAAATTGTACTTTTGAGTTATCTTTGTCTATTCAAATAGCTCCTTTGAAAATACCCTTTATACAGTATAGAAAAAAATGCCATTGGAAATTTTGGTAAAACACATTAGAAAGTTGATAATTGAACTTGTGTGACACAAACACTAACTCTTGTATATTAGACATAAACAACATTAATTACTTGAGCTACCAGAGTGGCCTAGTAGTCTAAAGTGCTTGCTGTGCTTGGAAATGACAGTCAGAAATCCACAAAGCAAAAAATGTGTAGAGTATCCACATGGTAAAATATGCAATTATACTTGGTAAAATTACTGAATGAGAAAGGTAAGTAGTAACTGTGATCAATGTGTAGAAGAAACAGCTTAGACATGAAAAGAAGTCAAATATTTCTTAAAGAACTGCACAGATGAGCTACTAGGAAACTTCTCTATTTCTGTTCTCAAGCACTATCAACTATATATGCCCCAAATGTAACTTAGTCAACTGACAAGGGAACAAGGAGTCACCACTATTAGTGATACTCTGTCTTCTCAAACATAAATTTACAATCTAAGCACTCTTTCTTTGTGCTCAAAAATATTTTGACCAGTTATACTGGCAGAACCCTAGCATCTTACTGAGAATAAGGAACATCTAGAAATTGCAGTAAGATTTGTTTGTGCCAATATTACATGTTTGTAAAATAGAACGTAAAGAGTAAACCATACTGGAAATCTTTATGATATCACTTTAATAAAACAGGGCAAATATTAAGTTGGAATATCAGATTTTTTGGTTTCTCTTTATAGGAAGAATAATCTCTCCTGTCTCCTCTTAGTCACTTCATATCATCTGAACAACAAACATCAGACATACTCCTTCATTCTGAGTGATTCACTCAGATTAAATGTAATTAATTTTTCACTTAGAATTTTACCTTTGTGTTATCTTTGTCTACGAAATAGCCCCTTTTAGAATGCCCTTAATTACCACACAGAAAATTGCCATCGAAAATTTCACAAACACACAATAGGAATTTGAGACTAGAATGTGTGACTCAAACACTAACTTATGAATGCTAAACATTAGAAGCACCAGTTCCTCGAGTTGTCAGAATAGCCTAGTAGTATAAAGTGATGTTCTTAAAAACAACTATCAGAAATCAATAAAGCCAAAATGTATACAGTAACCATATGGTATAATATGCAATGATGCTTAGTAAAATTACTGAAAGAGAAATATAATTGGCAAATTTGTTAGAAGTACCAGAAAAAAATGACTTAAACTTAAAAGGAAGACACCTAATTCTTCTTTCTTTGTATTATTAATATTATTATTATTTATTGATTCATTCATATTACATGTCAATTACTATCATATCCCTTGTATCCTCCCATTCCTTCCTCACCCATTCATGCTATTCCCTTCTCCTATAATTGTGACTGAGGGGGACCTCTTCCTCATTTTGTGATCATGGGGTATAAAGTCTAATCTTGGCAGCCTGCTATCCTTCCACTGAGTACCACCGAGCTTTCCCATCATGGGGAAATGGTCAAATATGAGGCACCAGAGTTCAAGTGAAAGTCACTCCCCACTCATCACTCATCTGTGAAAAATGTCCTGTCCATTGCCAAGAACTGGGTAAGGGTTCGATGTTTACTGCATGTATTGTCCTTGGTTGGTGCCATTGTTTGAGCAAAACCCCTGGGCCCAGATCTGCCCATCATAATGTACATAATTATTAAATAATTTAAGAGACGAGCTACTAGGAAACTCCTCTAATCATGTTCTCAAGTACTGTCAACTACCGACACATACTACAAATGTAACCCAGTCAGATGACAAAGAAAGTAAGTGGTCACCACAATTAGAGATAGCCTCAATTTTCAAACATAAACTTTATAGTCTAAGCATTGCTTTTTTTGCTAAATGGAAATTGAAGAAAATGAAGAACTGGGCTTTCTAATACTTAAAAGCCAATGGTTGTGGATGTATACAAGTTAACATGGAGACATAAGGACATATTTAAAGTTCACATTGGAAAGAAATCCTACTTACATTTTTGATGCAGGTTCAAAAGTCATATAGAGTGACCACATCCAGATAAATTTAGAGAGTAAATGAACATCTATGTGAAATCTTTCTATGTCTAGGTGTACTCCAAATATGAGGTGCCCACACACAGGAACTGATAGATACACACTGACAGAAACACACTCTATGGCCATTTAATTTTACCTTCTCAGGATAAAACATATTGAAATAACATGGGGTATCATTTGATAATAAAGCACTGGGTACTGTGCAATGGAAACTGTCAAAAACAGGGCTAATCTTTATGATCATGGTAGAGATTGTTTGTCCACTCAACTTCTGTCCTTGAAATCAGGAGGCTAACTGGAAGAAAGATAACAGTTTATTGACCACTTTAAATTCATAAAATAGCATTGAGTTTATAAAAGAATTTGGTGTTCTTTCTTTGTGTGCATATTGGAAGAAAAAGACAACATTCAAAGCTTTGTTCTGTTTCTCATCTTCAGACCTCTCCAGAAATACTTGTGATGAAATCTACAAGAGAATTTAAAAAGCACTTACAGCTTATCCGGAATGTTGCTTAAATAGTCTTTCTCCACAGACCATTTCACTGAATAAAGGAAGATAATACACGCGTCCCTTAACTCTCTGTTCTTTTCTTCATTCTTCATTCTCCAAAAGCACCTGGAAGGAGTGAAACTCGTCATGAGAAGTGGAGTGTTCAGAAGCAAGGAGAACAAAATCAAAGTAAACATCTTTGTCCTATTATAAGCCTCGGTGTTGTGGATTGTGAAGTGTCATGCATATCAGTGTAACAAATGGACACACATGAGCTCCTATCTTCTTTTATGTTTCTGGAAAATGGAAAGTCTACTTGCACATTCATGATTCCTTTTTTCCCTTAGGCCCTTCCTCATTCCTGGAGGAATCTTCCCTGGGACATGTCATCTGAGGTCCACTGTCCATGTGGTAAACATGAGTTCATAAATATATTTGATAATAGTTCTGTCTCTGGTTCCAAGACATCATTCAGGTTTATGGATATTAAAATCCCTGAGCAGGGGCTGTTTAGTGAAAGTTTTGTTTCAGTACTATCTTATATATCTTTTTATGTGTACACCAATAGAAACTATGTCAGTATATATTTCTTAGATTATGCACAGTGAAATATAAGTTATTGATTCAGAAGGGGCATATAAGATGATTCATGACTATATGGTGAGCATTGTATCACCAAGTCTATATGATGCACAGGTACCCACTTGTATGGGCCATCTGAGAACCTCAGAGCATACACACTGTGAAATATGTCACACCAGTGACAAATAAAGAATATCTACCCAAAGTCTTTGTTTCTAGTTTTGGAGAACCAATAATCAGGTGAAATCCAGAAATTTCTTGACTCCTGTTGTACCATAAACCATCCCACTCCTCACCCAATAGCAGCTCATACACACGTTAAATGTTGATTTTAAAAGTTCAACAATATCCACAATATTCAAGGAAACCCAAGACTATTGTGTATCATTTCAAACATTACATGAGACTTATCCCTCAACCATTACAAACATTATTAGTAATAAACTAGGTTAAATATTTTAATTCTAACACATGATCTCCATCCTAGAGCTTCAGTTCTCACAGATCAATAAAATGTGATAACCCTTTCTTGTACTGAATCTCTGCTTTTCACTATTGTTTTATACTCATTTTTATTCAAGTAGTATCTGTAAGGAATTCTTGTGCTGAGTATCTTAGGAGTAAATAATAACTGGGAAACAACTGTGGTTTTAATGTGTAAACTCTTCCTATACAAATTGCAGAGTAATCTATTCTTCATTGCAATGTAAAATCTGCATTGCCAGTATAAATGTATACTGTTAATATTTTCTTCCCACTAGTGTCACAAGATATTCCATCCCTAATTCTTGTAGGCCTTTGCACTTCTCACATAATGCCTGACCTAATTTTTGGTGTAAAGATGTGTGTGTCACACACACAAACACACACACGAACAAACACTCCTACATACGTAGATACAAGACATACACTGATGAAACTGGAGTCTATGATAATTTAGAATTTCAAAAGTCTGCATGTGTAGCTTACCGTAATGACCTTCTGTTCCATTCCAAATTCCTGATAATAACCTCATTATTTTTTCCATATTGAGGTCAAATCTGTTATTTACATATAGACTACCATGTGCTTGTCCTCTGAATTCAAATAGGTCTAAGTAAAGTATGGACCCAATAATAGTGTTTCTTTAGTTTCTTCTTTGATTTGTGGTTTCAATCATTTATGAATTATATATAAGCTAATTTTAAACATCTCTCTGTTGTATCATTTAGTTAAAAAACAACACTGTATATATTTAAAATATGAGAGATAATGTATATTTAATTTTATTTAAGTAATTCATTCAGATTACATCTCACTTGTTATTCCCTCGCTTGTATCTTCCCATTCCTTTCTCCCTCACTCTTTCACCATGTTCTCTGCCACTAGGCATGGGACCGAAGGGAACTTCCTCATCTACCACATGAATATGGCCTATCAGGTCTCATCTGGATAGCCTACTTACCCTTCCTCTGTGTTCCACCAGGCCTCCCCACCAAGGAGAAGTGCTTAAACATGGGGCACCAAAGTTCATGTCAGAGTCAGTCCCACTCTCCACACAACTGGGGAAAATGTGCTGTCCATTGACTACAGCTGAATAGCGAGCCTATGTTTATCGCTTGCATTCTCTTTGCTTGGTACAGCAGTTTGAAAAGACCCCACTAGGTCTCAATCTGCCATCCTTGATGGTCTTCTTGTAGGGTTTCTAGAACCTTTGTGTCCTAATATTTCCCCATTCTCCAAGGCCCCTAGCACCTGGGGTCAAAATAGAAATTCTCAGCATCTGTCCCCATCTCCTGCTGATTGAAGACTTTCAGAGGACATCCCTGTGGGGCTAGTGTCCATTTATCAGTGAGTATATACCATGTGTATCTTTCTGGGTCTGCGTTAACTCACTCAGGACGATCATTTCAAGTTCCATCCATTTGCCTACAAATTTCTAGATTTCCTTGTTTTTAATACCTGAGTAGTATTCCACAGTGTAAATGTACCACAGTCTCTTCATGCATTTTTCGACTGAGGGACATCAAGGTTCTTTCCAGAATCTGGTATTATGAAGAAGGCTGCTATGAAGAAGGTTAAGCATATATCCTTGTGTGGTGGAGGATATTTTGGGGTATTCTGAGGAGTGGAATAGCTAGGTCTTGAGGTAGCCCTATTCCTAGTTTTCTGAGAAAGTGCCAGATTGGACAGTTGGATCAAAGTGGTTGTACAAGTTTCCACTCCCACAATCAATGAGGAGTATTCTCCTTTCTCCACATGCTCAGCAACCTGTGCTGTCACCTGAGTTTTTGATCTTAGCCATTCTGATAGATGTAAGATGGAATCTCAGAGTCATTTTGAGTTTCATTTCTTTGATGACTGAGGACATTGAGCATTTCTTCAAGTGTTTCTTAGGAATTCGATATTTATCTGCTGAGAATTCTTTGCTTAACTCTCTACCGCATAACTTAATTGAATTATTTGCCTTGGTGGTATTTGGTTTATTGTGGTCTTTATATATTTTGGATTTGGACATTTGTCAGATGTAGAGTAGGTGAAGAACTTTTCCCGATCTGTAGGTTGTTGCTTTTTTCGGTTCACAGAATCTTCTGCCTTACAGAAGCTTCACAACCTCACAAGGTCTCATTTATTAATTGTTGACCTTAAGTCTTAAGCTATATGGTCTCTGAACAGGATGTTGTTTCCTGTGTCAATCTCTTCAAGGCTCTTCACCAATTTTCTCTTTTTTACTCCTTTATTAATTTATTCTTGTTACATCTCAATGGTTATCCCATCCCTTTTATCCTCCCATTCTTCCCTCCCTCCCATTTTCCCTTTATTCCCCCCCATGACTGTTCCTGAGGGGGATTACCTCCCTCTGTATATGCTCATAGGGTATCAAGTTTCTTCTTGGTAACCTGCTGTCCTTCCTCTGAGTGCCACCAGGTCTCCTCCTCCAGGGGACAGGGTCAAAGGTGAGGCACCAGAGTATGTGAGAAAGTAATATCCCACTCTCCACTCTACTGTGGAGAGTGTTCTGTGCATTGACTAGATCTGGGTAGGGGTTTAAGGTTTACCGCCTGTATTGTCCTTGGCTGTTGGCTTAGTTTGAGTGGGACCCCTGTGCCCAAATCTGCCTATCATAATGTTCTACTTGTAGGCTTCTGGGACCCTCTGGATCTTTCTACTTTGCCATTCTCCCATGATTCTCTCATCTAGAGTCCCACTAGAATGTCCTCCCCCTCTGTCTCAGTTTCCTGGTAAGTGAAGGCTTTCGTGGGACATGCCCCTTGGGCTAATATGCAGATATAAGTGAGTATATACCATTTGAGTCTTTCTGTTTCTGGGTTAACTCACTCATTATGATCATTTCTAGCTCAATCCATTTATCCACAAATTTCGGGAATTCCTTGTTTTAATAGCTGAATAGTATTCCATAGTGTATATGTACTAGTTTATTTATCCATTCTTCTATTGAGGGACACTTAGGCTGTTTCCATATTCTGGCTATTATGAATAAGGCTGCTATGAACATGGTTGAGCAAATTTTCTTGTTGTGTGCTGGAGCATCTTCTGGGTATATTCCAAGGAGTGGAATAGCTGGGTCTTGAGGAAGCCCTATTCCCATTTTTCTGAGATAGCACCAGATAGATTTCCAAAGTGGTTGTACTAGTTTGCATTCCCACCAGCAATGAAGGAGTGTTCCTCTCTCCCCACATCCTCGCCAGCATGTGGTGTCGCTTGAATTTTTGATCTTAGCCATTCTGATGGGTGTAAGATGGAATCTCAGAGTTATTTTGATTTGCATTTCCCTGATGATTAAGAAGTTGTTTATTTTCCACATAGGTGTAGGCTTTTTGTTATTTCTGTTGTTGAATTTCAGCCTAAGCCCATGATGATCTGATAGGATACAAGGTATTATTTCAATCCTCTTGTATCTGTTGAGGCTTTCTTTGTGAACTACGATGTGATCAATTTTGGAGAAGGTTCCATGGGGTGCAGAGAAGAAGGTATATTCTTTCTTGTTTGGGTGAAAGGTTCTATAGATATCTGTTAGATCCATTTGACCCATGGCGTTGGTTAATGATGTTATTTCTCGGCTTAGTTTCTGTTTCGATGACTTGTCCTTCAGAGAGAGTGGGGTGTTGAAATCTCCCACTATTATTGTGTTGGGATCGATGTGTGGTTTAAGCCTTTTTAGCAGACCTTTTACAAATGTGGGTGCCCTTGTATTGGGAGCATAGATGTTCAGAATTGTGATGTCATCTTGGTTGACTTTACCTTTGATGAGAATGAAGTGTCCATCCTCATCCCTTTTGGTTAATCTTGGTTGAAAATCTATTTTGTTCGATATTAAAATGGCTATGCCTGCTTGCTTCTTGTGACCACTTCCTTAGAATAATTTTTTCAAACCTTTTATCCTGAGGTAATGCCTATCATTATGGGTGAGATGTGTTTCTTGAATGCAGAAGAAGGTTGGATCCTGTTTATGCACCCACTCAGTCTGTCTGTGTCTTTTTATTAGAGAATTGAGACCATTGATATTGAGAGATATTAATGATCAGTTACTATTAAGTGTCTTAAATTTGATGTTGGTTCCAGTCGAGTGTTTGTGTAGTTGTGTTTTTGCCATCGTAGAGTTATCTATTCCCTGAGTAGTTTTGGTTGTAGTTTGAGCCTTTGGGATGGAGTTTTCCTTCTAGTACCTTCTGTAAAGCTGGATTTGTGGATAGGTACTGTTTGAATTTGATTTTGTCATGGAATATTTTGTTTTCTCCATCAATGGTTATTGATAGTTTTGCTGGGTAAAGTAGTCTGGCCTGGCATCTGTGGTCTCTTAGGGTTTGCAGGATCTCTGTCCAGGCCCTTCTGGCTTTGATGGTCTCTGCTGAGAAGTCGGGTGTAATTCTGATAGGTTTGCCATTAAATGTTATTTGCCCCTTTTCCCTTGCAGCTTTTAATATTTTTTCTTTGTTCTGTTTGTTTTGTGTTTTGATTATTATGTGACGGGTAATTTTTCTTTTCTGGTCAATTCTATTTGGTGTTCTGTATGCCTCTTGTATGTTTATAGGTATCTCTTTCTTTAGATTGGGGAAATTTTCTTCTATGATTTTGTTGAGAATAGTTTCAGGGCCTTGGAGTCTGATATCTTCTCTTTCTTCAATGCCTATTATCCTCAGATTTCTTCTTTTCATGGTGTCCTTAATTTCTTGGATGTTTTGTGTCAGGAGTTTTCCAGATTTGGCATTTTCTTTAATGGTTGCTTCAAGATCTGTTATTGTATCTTCTAGACTTGAGATTCGTTCTTCCATCTCTTGGATTCTATTAGAAAAGCTCAGCACTGTGTCATTCTCCTTCTTCTCTGAGGCCTCACGTTCTCGTTTTTTTTCTGTTTTTGTGTTTATCATTGAATCCATTTTCATCTTCATATCTTGAACAGATTTTTGTATTTCTTTCATCTGGTTGTTTACATTTTCCTGAAAATTTTCCAGTTCCACTCTATGTGCTTCTTTTATGTCTCGCACCTGCTTGGCTGCGTCTTCCTGCATCTGACTTCGAATTTTATTTGTTTCCTCCTTTATCATCCTCATTACCAAGGATTTGAGGTCATTTTCTTGTGTTTCCCTTGTATTTGAGTTCTCTGGGTTGTTTTCTTTGGGATAGCTGGGAACTGGAGATGCCATGTTGTTTTGGTGTTTTTTGCGTATGCTTTTACCCTGTCCTTTAGACATCTTTCCATCTCTGTTTTTGTTGGGTAACTTCCAGATTTGGGTGGAGGGAGTCTGATGATAGATTCACTTGTTTTCTCATGATTCCCATAGGCTGGAAGCCCTGATACTTCACTGTTGTGGATGTCAGGAGGTTAGCCCTGTCGTTTTGAGCTCTCACAGCCAGTGATCCTCAACTCCCCTTTGCTGTGTGTCTTCTAATTGTTCTGGGTCTCTGAATGAGCATTAGATCAGGCCAAGGTATCCACAGCCTTTTGGGTTCCCTGCCAAGTCCATCCAGGGATACTGGGCCCGAACCCCACATCGAGCTCAGCTTGTTTCTCAGGGCCTAAACCGTCTGCCACATTAGGGAAACTGTGACTGTGCTGAGCAAGTGCCTAGGGTGGAACTGAGCGCTCCGCCGAGCTTGAGTCACAGCAGGAGAACTGCATCTGCACTGAGCAAGCACCTAGGGTGGAAGTGAGCGCTCCGCTCAGCTTGCGTCACAGCATTGAAACTGCGACTGGGCTGAGCAAGCACCTAGGGTGGAAGTGAGCGCTCTGCCCAGCTTGCGTCACAGCAGGCAAAGTGCGACTGTGCTGAGCAAGCACCTGGTGGAAGTGAGTGCTCCGCCCAGCTTGGGTCACAGCAGGGAAACTGCGACTGTGCTGAGCAAGCTCCTAGGGTGGAACTGAGCGCTCCTCCCAGGTTGCGTCACAGCACAAGAACTGTGTCTGTGCTGAGCAAGCACCTAGGGTGGATGTGAGTGCTCCGCCCAGCTTGTGTCACAGCAGGAAAACTGTGACTGGGCTGAGCAAGCACCAGGGTATAAGTGAGCGCTCTGCCCAGCTTGTGTCACAGCAGGGAAACTGCGGCTGCGCTGAGCTGGAGCCTAGGGTGGAAGTGAGCACTCCACTCAGCCTGTGTTACAGCAGGGGAGCTGTGACTCAGGCAGAATTGCTTGCTGAGCTGAGCCAGCTTCTCCACAGTACAGCTCACTGAGCAAATCCAGGACTCTGGGGCTGAACTGTCTGCTGAGTCCAGTTTGGGTCTCAAGGCACCACGTGACCCAAATCCTGTCCAGAGTCCCCTCTCCCGCAGCAACTCCCACCATCCACCACACCAATTGCCTCCACCGGAAGGCTCTGAGCTGCAAACCTCAGCCACCACTGCTGGTGCCCCTGGAGCTGCTGGTGCCGCTGGTGACACTGCTGTCTCTGCCACTGCTGCTCTGATCAGAGAGCAGGGACAAGCAGGACCTCTGTATCTGTACCCTGGTCCCTCCCAACCATGGAGCACTTCTGCTGCCGTGGGGTGGGGACCTTGGTGTTCCTGGCTCAGAAATCTGAGCAATTCCCTGAATTGTTCACTGGAGCTTTCAAACGCGGTCCACACTTCTCGTCGCCATCTTGGATCTCCCCAATTTTCTTCAAAGAAATTTAGTGTATCTGGTTTAATGTTGAGGTCTTTATTCCATCTGGACTTGAGTTTTGTGCATGGTTATAAATATGGGTCTCATTGCATTTTTCTTCGTGTAGACATCCAGTTAGACCAGCACCATTTGTTGAAGATACTATCCTTTTTTCATTGAATAGATTTCACTTCCTTGTCAAAAAGCAAGTAACAATATGTGTGTAGATTCATTTCGGGGTCTTTGATTCGATTCCATTGATCAACTAGCCTATAGTTATCCCAAGACCATACTGTTTTAATTACTGTTGCTATATAGTACAACTTGAGATAAGGTATACAGATTCCTCCGGAGGATCTTTTATTGTACAGAATTCTTTTAGCTATTTGGGAGGTGGGTTATGTATGAATTTGAGAATTGTTCTTTAAATGTCTTTAAATTTTGTGTAGGTATTTTGATAAGGATTGCACTGAATCTGTAAATTGTTTTTGGTAGGATGATCATGTTTACTATGTTTATTCTCCCGATCCTTGAGTTAATTTTCTATCCAGCCACTTTGCTGAATGTGTTTATTAGCTGGAGGAGTTCTCTGATGGAATTTTGGAGTTCACTTATGTACAGTATGATCTGCAAACAATGATAATTTGGCTTCCCGCTGTCCAATGTAGATACCCTTGATCTCCTTTTGTTGTCTTATTGCTCTACAAAAACATCTAGTACTATTTTGAAGAGATGCTGAGAGAGTGGGCAGCTTTGTCTAGACTCTGATTTTAGTGGAAATTCCTTGAGTTTCTCTCCATTTTATTTTACACTGGCTATTGACTTGTTGTATGCATCTTTTATGATGTTTATGTATGTGCCTTGTATCCATGATATTCCAACTCTTTACATTTTAATGGGTGTTGGATTTTGAGAAATGCTTTCTTGGCATCTAAGAAGATGATTATGTGCTTTTTTTTCATTTTGTTTATGTGGTGGATAACATTGATGGATTTCCATATATTGAACCATCCCTGCATGCCTGGGATGAAGCCTACAAGGTCAGGGTGAGTGATATTTTTGATGTGTTTGTTCTTGGATTTGGTTTGTGAATATTTTATTGAGTATTTTTATGTCACTGTTCTTAAAAAAATTTGGTCTGAAATGTTTTTTATCTGTTTGGTTTTTCTGAGATTAAGGTCTTAATAAGACTGTGAAATCATAGAACAAGTTTGGTAATGTTCCATACAATTCTATTTTGTAGAGTAATTTGAAAAGTATTAGTAAGAAGTCTTCTTTGAAGGTCTGGTAGAATTCTGCACTGAAACCATCTGACCCTGAGCATGTTTGTTTGTTGGTTTGTTTTGTGAGATTTATGATAACTGTTTCTATTTCTGTAGGAGAAATAGGACTGTTTAATTTGTTTATCTTATACTGACTCAAACATTGATGGTTTCCATCAAGAAAATGCCCATTTCCCTCAGTGTTTCAAATTTTCTGGACTATAAGCTTTTGAAGTAGGACCTAATGGCTCTTTGTATTTCTTCAGTATCTGTTATTTTATTTCCGCTTTGATTTCTGATTTTGTTGATTTGGATATTGTGTCTCTGCTTCTAATTACTTTGCCAAACAGGTCATTAATCCTGTTGATGTACTCAAAGAACCAGCTCCAGGTTATGTTGATTCTTAAGTTGTTTGGTCTGTTTATAATTTATTGATTTCAGCCATGAGTTTGTTTATTTCCAGCCATCTACTCCTCTTGGGTGTTTCTGCTTCTTTTTGTCTAGGGCTTCTAGATATATCTTGAGTTGCCTATATGAAATGTTTCCAATCTCTTTATGAAGTCTCTTAGTGTTATGAATTTTCCTCTTAGCATTGCTTTCAATGTATCCCACAAATTTGGATATGGTGTACCTTCATTTTTATTGAACTTTTTAAAGTCCTTAATTTCTTTATTTTTTCACTGATCCAGTTGTTGTGTAGAGAGTTTTTCAGTTTCTGTGTGTGTAGACTTTTTGCTATTTCTGTTGTTATTGAAGTCCAGCTTTAGACCACAGTGACTGGATAGGATACAGGGTATTACTTCCATCTTCTCGTATCTGTTGAGGCTCACTTTGTGACCTAATATATGGTCAGTTTTGGAGAAGGTTCTGTGAGGTGCTGAGAGGTGCAAACTAATTAGAATTTTTGGGTAAAAATTCTGTAGATATCTGTTAGGTCGATTTGATTCAAGACATTGGTTAGCGTTATTATTTCTCAGTTTAGTTTCTGTTTCATTGATCTGTCTTTTGAGGAAAGTGGGGTGTTGAAGTCTCCCACTACTAATGTGTTCAGATCAACAGGTGACTTAAGCTTTGTTAATATTTCTTACAATGGTGGGAAAAAAAGAAGAAGAAAGAAAAAAAACAAATGTGGATGCCCTTGCACTGTGTGTATAGATGCTCAGAATTGTGATGTCATCATGGTTGAATTTTTCCTTAATGAGTATGAAACTTCCTTCCTTATCTCTTATCTTTAATTTCAATTGAAAGTCTATTTTATTATATATTAAAATGGCAACACCAGCTTGATTCTTGTGTCTGTTGGCCAAGAATACCTTTTTCCAGGCTTTGACCCTGAGGTAATGTTTTTCAGTGTGGCTGAGATGTGTTTCTTGAATGCAAAAACATAGTGCGTCTTGTTTATGATTCCATTCTGTTAGTCTATGTATTTTTATTGGGTAATTGACACTATTGATGTTGAGAGATGTTACTGACCATTGACTGTTAAGTCCCGTGATTTGGATGTTGGTTGTGGTAGAGTGTTTGTGTGGTTGTTTTTCTACAGTGAAGTTATCTATTTCCTGTTTTATATGGTTGTAGTTTCTCATTTTGTGTTGGAGTGTTCCTTCTAGTAACTTCTGTAGAGCCAGATTTGTGATTCGGTACTACTTGAATTTGTTTTTGCCATGGAATATCTTGTGTTCTCCTCCAATAGTTATTGAAAGTTTCACTGGGTATAGTACTCTGGCCTGGCATCTCTGGTCTTTTAGGGTTTGTTGGACCTCTGCCCAGGCTCTTCTGGCTTTTATGTTCGTGGCTGAGAAGTCTGGTGTAATTGTGATAGGTTTGCCATTTGGATTTTTCCTTTGCTGCCAATAAAATTTTTTATTGTTCTATACATTAGTATTTTTATTATTAAGTGATGGGATTAGTATATTTTTGGTCTATTCTATTTGGTGCTCTGTAGGACTCTTTTATATTTATATGCATTTCTTTCTTTAAGATGAGAATATTTTCTTCTATGAATTTGCTAAAGTTATTTTCTGGCCTTGAAGCAGGGATTCTTCTTTTTTCCGCAATTCCTATATCCTTAGATTTCATCATTTCATGGTGTTCTTGATTTTTGAGATGGTTTGTGTCAGGAATTTTGGGACATAATATTTTCTTGGATGGTTGCATCAAATTCTTCTATTGTAACTTCTGCACCTAAGATTCTTTATTCCATCTCTTGAATTTTGTTAGGGAAGCTTACCTCTGCATTTCCTGTTTTCTTCTATAATTTCTTTTATTCCCACTTTCTTCTGCCTGTGCTTTTATCATTGTTTCGATTTTCATTTTCAGGTCTTGAAGTGTTTTATTGATTTTCATCATCTGATTGTTCACATTTTCCTGAATTTCTTCTAGTGATTTCTTCATTCCAATCTATAGGTTTCTGTCATGGCCTCTCTAAGGTCCTCAATCTGTTTGTCCGCATCTTCCTCTATTTCCTTAGGGATTTTGTTTGTTTTCTCCATTATCATCTTCATTACTTAGGATTTGACATCATTTCTTGTGCTTCAGTTGTGTTTGAACCCCAGGGTTTAATTATTTGGGATAATTGTGTTCTGGAGATTTCATATTGTTTTTGGTTTTGTTGTTTGTGTTTTTATGCTGGTCTTTAGCTGTCTTGCTGTTTCTGATGTTAGGATGTAGTTTTGGTGTCCTTCACTGGTCATTGGGAGTAGTTCATTGGTGAGTGTTTATAGAGCTAGACCCTTCAACTGTGAAGATCACAGTATCCCTCAGTGACTTGGTTTCAGCTCCAAGGGACTTTGCCTCACACATTGGCTCCCGCCTGGGCCAATAGAGGCTGGTGATGGTGCTCTGCTGCCCAAGCTTCAGTCTGAGATAATGAAGGAAATATCTGCTTTTGGCTGGGTTTGGAGATCTTGTACTTGGCCACAGAGGCCCTAGGATCTCAGATTAGTATGCCAAGGAGTGCAGAGCTCTTAGCTGTCTTACTATTTTGCCCATTCTTTCTTGGGCCTGCCTCTTCTTGCTCCAGCCCTGGCCTTGGCACCTAGGTTCAATCTGCCAGAGAGTGTGGAAGCTGTCCACTGGGTGAACTTTTTCCTGCCCATTCTTTCTCCAGCCATGGGACATAGATTTTGTTCAACAGAGAGAGTGGGAGTCACGCCCTAGCAGAGAATTTGTCCGTAGCCATCTGGGCCTCTATGTGGGCTCTGGTTTCCTCTTTGAACTGACAGGGTGATCTGAAATCAGATCTGTCCCATATACACAGTGATCCCTTCTGGGCAAGCTGATACTAAGGTTACAGTGTAACCCACAGTTTAGTCAGAGAGAATGTAGGTACTACCCACGTGTCTGTGTTGGGCTTTAAAGACACAGGACTGCATGTGTGTTGTCTGGGGTCTGATTCACACATTCAACTGGGTTCTCCCTTAAGCCATCAGATCTAAAAGCTGGTGTTTCATCACCCACAGTTCAGTCCCAGATACACAGCCCAAGTTATAGAGCACAGCTATAGCTGAAAATCTCATATGCAGCCAGACTCTAAAGACTGAGCACCCATCCTCCTGGGACCAGTTGGTTAGCCTGAGGCCAGACCCACATGTGCTTTGCTCCATGTCCATATCTCTCACCTAGGGATCTCCAGGTCTTGTTGTCTCTAGCTGCCATCCTATCTCTAGGCTCAATCCTGCCTCTCAAATACAGTGAATAATTGGTACTGCCATATTTGATCTCCCCAGGAGATAATATATTTAATGAAACTTTTAAGATTCTATAAATGTATTACAAATAAAAAATGAATATGCTATGAATATGATATGAAGGTAAAATCACAAAATGTTGGATGTTATTTTTTATTCATTTTATCATCTGTTATGAGCCATTAAATTTTATTACATGTACTTTTTATTCTGAATAATGCTTAAATAAACACGGCAGACAAGTGTCTATGTTCAGTGCTAACTTATTAAAATAAAAAATGTTTCATGAGAGGTTTAATGGAGCAGAACTTACTCCTACATTTGCCAAATAAAGTAACTGTATCCTGCTTAACACACTGGAGTCCTCAGTTTCAACTCACACTAGTAACTCCCCTACTCTCACTAACCTATTTGGTCATTTTTATTTTTTAGTAATTTACTTAGATTATATCCCTAACGTTGTGTCTTCCTTTGTACCTTCCTGCTCCCCCTCTCTCTTTTACCCTCTTCCCTTCCCCTAGACCTGTGACAGAAAGATAACTCTTTCACACACCCTAAGATCATAGCCTATCAGGTCTCATCAAGATAACCTGCTTCCCCTTCTGCTAAGTGCCACCATGCTTCCCCAACAAGAGGAAGTGCTCAAATTAGGGGCACCAGAGTTCATGTCAGAGGCAGTCCCCACTCTCACCACAACCATGGAGAATGAGCTGTCCATTAGCTATATCTGATAAGAGTGTCTAGATTTCCTACATGCATCGACCTTGCTTGGTCCAGCAGTTTGAGCAGCAGCCCACTCCCTGAGTGTCTAGACCTGCAAGCATTGCAGTCTTCTTGTGTGGTTCCTAGACTCTCTGGATGCTTCTATCTCTCCATTCTTCCACAACACTCTCACCAGGAGTTCAGTAGAAAGTCCCACCACCTGATTCGATCCCCTGTGAATGGGCACTCTCAGAGGATATCCATGTCAGTCTAATATTCATTTATGAGTTAATATATGCTATGCATATATTTTGAGTCTGAGTTATCTCACTCAAGATGATAATTTGTAGTTCCACCTACTTGCTTGCTAATTTCAATTTTTCCTTTCTTTTTAATAACTGAGTACTATTCCATTTTATAAATGGACCACAGTTTCTTTTTCCATTCTTTGAATGAAAGACATCTAGGGAGTTTCAAGATTCTGGCTATTATGCTTAAGGCTGCCATCAACATACTTGACCAAATTTCCTTCTTGTGGACCATCTTTTGGATATTTGCCACGAAGTGTCTTAGATGAGTCTTGAGGTAGCATTACTCCTAACTTTTGAGAAAGTGCCAGATTGATTTCTAAAGCGGGTGCACAAGTTTGCACTCCCACACACAGTGGAAGAGTATTCCTCCTCTTTCTACACATCCTCACCACCATGTACTGTCACTTAAATTTTTGAACTTAGCCATTCTGATGAATGTAACTTGGAATCTCAGAGCCATTTTGATTTGCATTTCTCTGATGACTAAGGAGGTTGAGCATTTCTGTAAGTGTTTTTCAGCCATTCAATATTCCTCTGTTGAAAATTCTCTTTTAAGATCTGACCCTCATTTTTAATTATGTTGCTTTTATTGGTGGTGTTGAATTTGTTGAGTTCTTTGCAAATCTTGGTTATTATTTGTCAGGTATAGGATTGGTGGCAAACTTTTCTTAGGATGTAGGCTCTTGTTTTGTCTTGTTGACAATGCCCTTTGCCTTACAGAAGATTTTCAAATTCATGATGTCCCATTTATTAATTGTGACCTTAGTGCCTGACCTGTTTGTGTCATCTCCAGGAAGTTTTCCCCTGTGACAATAGAATAAGGCACTTTCACACTTTTTCTTCTAACAGATTTAGTGTGTCTGTTTTTAATATTGACGTTTTTAATATACTGGGCCTTTAGTTTTCTGCAGGGTGATAAATATGGACCTTTTTGCATTTCTCAATGTGTAGACATGCAGTTAGAGCAGCACCATTTGTTGAAGACCCTATGTATTTTCCATGGCATGGATTTTGTTTCTCTGTAAAAACTCAAGTGTCCATAGGTGTGGGGATTTATTTCAGGGTCTTTGATATGATTCCATTGATGAACCAGCATATTTATTTTCTAGTACCATGGTGTTTTTATTACTGTTGTTGTATAGCACAGCTTGAGATCTGGGGTAGAGATTCCTTCACAAGATGTTTTATTGCAAAGGATTGTTTTAGCTACTCTTGGTTTTCTGTTTTTCCATATGAATTTGAGAATTGATCTTTCAAGGTCTGTAAAATATTCTATAGCTGTTTTGATGGGAATTGCACTGAATCTATTGATTTCTTTTGGTAACGTGGCCAGTTTTACTATGTTGATTCCTCTCATCCATGGACAAGGACAATCTTTCCATCTTCTGATATCTTCTTCTATTTCTTTTAGATATTGGAAGTTTTAAGATTGTTTGTTTGTCTTACATGAACCCGCCTTGTTTTAGTAGGATATCTGGGTTCTAATGAATCTGTATTTCCATGGGTTTTGTGGAGTATGTCCCTATTCTATTCGTTAGCCATTTAGTTTTTCCTGGTGATGGCACACTTGAAGATCCCTGGTAGTCCTTGGTGGCTGAAGCCTCTGCAATTGTACGTACAGTTGGGCCCTGGGAATTGGCATGATGTGCTGCTGGTAGTTAATCCCTGTTGGGTACTGCCAAGGAAATCCCTGATAGCTGTCACCTCTGGGTTTGCAGGCAGACCTGGGACCCTGAAGAGAGTGCATGGAAGTTGAGAGGTAGATCTCACAGTTGCTGGCAGTTTCCTATGAATGCAGCCTCTGGAGCTGCAACAGAGGTGGGGCCATCATAACCATACAGAGAGGACACAGGGCCTTCCTCATCTCTGCTGATAGTCCCCAATGACTGGTTTCTCAGCAATTGCAGATAGAGCTGCGGACTGGGAACTGGCATGCAAAGATCAAGGATATGCCTAACTACTGCTGATAGTTCCCCATGGCTGTCACCTGTGGAATTGAAGGCAGGGTGATCCTGAGATTGCCTAAGTCTGCCAACTCTGAGATTCAAATGGGTGGAACTAGAAAATGTCATTCAGTATGAGGTAAGCTAGACTCAGAAAGACAGATATGGTATATAGTCATAAGCAGAATTATCCATTAGTTCATGATAACTATACTACAATTCATAGACTGTGGACTGGTGGGGAGATATGAGATCAGATCCACACTCTCACATCCCACTGGGCCCACTGACTCTGATGCTATTACTGTGTGACTCACACATCTGTCAGAGATCTAGGGAGAGGGTGCAGGTGAGGCAATAACATTCAGCTGCTTTGGGCTTTGTATTTTGTGCAGGTATGGTTGCCAGCACCTGGAGCTTTCTGTGGACTCATGGGTGGGTGTGAGGTCAGATACACCTGTTTCCCTGAGATTTCTCTAGGGGAACAGCTCTGAATTCCGTCGCTTTTCCACGCAGTTCAGTTCCAGATACCAAGTCCTTACTATAGAGCACAGCTAAAGATCATCAGAGTTGGTACACGCCCAGACTCTGGGGACTGGCCACCTGCTCTCCGTGGGCCAGTGTGAAAACCAGAGGACAGGCCCACCTGTGCTCTGCACTTTGTGGACCCCTTTCACCTAAGACTCTTCAGGACTTGTGGGTCTGTAGGCTCCATCTTGAAGTGCTCGGGATCATCATCTTTGATCTTCCTGAAAACCAGCTTTCTTATGCATACTCTTCAAAATATTATCTTACAATGTTTTAAAGACTACATGTTTTCAGTTATATATGTCAATTTGTGTATACATGTTTGTTTGTTTTTGTTTGTGTGTGTGTGTTTGCTTTTTTATTTTGTTTTGTTTTGTTTTTTGAGACAGGTTTTCTCTGTGTAGCCTTGGCTGTCCTGGACTCACTTTGTAGACCAGGATGGCCTCGAACTCTCAGAGATCCACCCGACTTTGCCTCCCGAGTAATGGGATAAAGGCATGTGCCACCATGCCCGACTCGGTGTGAATTTTCATGTCTTGTTTTGTACACAGGTGAGCTTAGGTAACCATGTAAGCCAGAAGAGGACATCTTATTCTTTGGAGCTATTGTAACATAGTGTTGATAACATAATTTGTTCAGGGCTGAGCAATGAATCAGGCCTTATTAAAGAACTAGGTATGTTATTAACTGCCAAGGCTAAGACACAAAAACATCTTCTTTAGTATTCTTTATGTTTGTCAAACCATCACCCTTCTAAGTTTAAATCTTTGACTTCCCTGGATAGCATCAATATTCCCTCACCCCCTTGTAAAGAAGAAAATTGGTTTACCTTCATGTGAAAGCATGAGTTCACACTCGCACAAACTTCCTTAAATTTTTAATCACCACTTCACTGGCATCAAGGTCATTCACCCAGATATTATAAAGTTTGATTTTAGTTTGAATGTTTTTATTCTAAAAAAGAAAAGAACATTTACACTCAGCACTATACCCCAAGAGTTACAAATTGTGAAATAAATAGTTCAGGGCAAGATAATAGAAAACACAGAACTTGAGTAGCCATGATACTGCTATGCAATTAGAGGAAACAGTGAGCATCATCCTAAGACGAGACTGATCATGCACTGCAGCCCAATATTTGGTGGTTATGTACCAACTTTATATATGTCAGTTAGATTTCATTTACCAGTTGAACTACCTGGCACAAACCAAGAGTCCCAGGACAGAGCCAACAACTGACATTATTAATGATACTCTGCTGTGCTTGTAGACAGAACCCTAACTGTGTTATCCTCTGAGAGGCTCTGCTAAACACAGGTTGAAAAAAATGTTGAAAAATTTAAAAAAAAAGAAAAAATGTTGAGACTCACAGCCAAACATTTGGTGATAATAGGGAGTCTTGTGGATCAGTGGGAAGAAGGAGAAATGGACTTGAGGTGACAGGAACTCCACAAAAAGACCAAAAGTGCCAGCTAACCACAGCACAGAGAGTCTTGCTGAGACTGAGGAAACAACAAAGGACAATGAATGAACTGGATATATGCCAACTACACATATGTAGGTGACGGACAGATCAGGATTCATGTAGCTCCTCTAGGAAGAAGTACAGGGGCTGTTACTGATATGGATTGTGATGCCAGAGTTTTGAACACTTTCTCCTTGTGGGACTATCTTTCCAGGACCCAGAGGAAGAGAACAGGCTCAGTCCTGATGCAACTGGGTGAGCTCAGTGCATGGGAAGGTGGTCTCCACTAATCTGAGGCATAAGGGAGAGGGGATGGAGAAAGGGAGGAAGGGTAGGACTGGAAGGAGAGGAAGGATAGAATCTACAATCACAATAAAAGTTGGATAAATAATTTAACTTAACACAAAATATTCATGATATATGACCTTACGAATATGATTTCTCCCTGATCTTTTGAAGAGAATTTTTATCAGGCCTTAATAAAATGATGTAGCACTTGGGAACAAAGATGCATCCCAGCATGCCTGCACTGGAAGACAAAATGGAAAAAATCTCCACAGCCACCATGACCTTGCCCTTGGTGCTATGGTAGACAGGGAGGAAAGTGATCCACATAGTGCAAAACACTAGCATGCTGAATGTCAAAAACTTGGCTTCATTGAATGTGTCAGGCAGGTTCCTGGCCAAGAAAGCCACAGTGAAGCTTCCCAGGGCCAGGCAGCCTAAGTATCCTAGGACACAGTAAAATGCTATAACAGAACCCTTGTGGCAGACAATAATAATCTGGCCATGCTCAGAGTGTGCATCAGTATTAACAGAGGGAGGAGAAGCTCCTAGCCAGATTGAACAGAGAATAATTTGGATGAGTGTACAGAGAGGAATGATGTAGTTAAGAGTTCCTGAAACCAGAATGTACCTCATCCTTCTTGCAGGAGCTGTGACTTTGAAAGCCAGAACCACTGTGATGGTTTTGGCCAACACACTGGAAATAGCCACAGTGAATACAATTCCAAATGTGATTTGCTGCAGGATGCAGGAGACTGAGTTTGGATGGCCAATGAAGAGCAAGGAGCAGAGGAAACAGAACATGAGTGACATGAGTAAGATGTAGCTGAGAGCACGGTTATTGGCCTTCACAATGGCTGTGTCATTGTGCTTCAAAAATACTCCAAGAACCAGAGCTGTGAGGGCAGAGAAGCCCAAGGCCATTAAGGCCAGAGCCATCCCTAAGGGGTCTTCATAGCTAAGAAAGATCACAGCTTTGTGGATGCAGTGATTCTGCTCTGTGTTGGCATACTGGTCCTCTGGACACTTCACACAAAGATCCATGTCTGAATGAGAAAGGACAGATTCATTAGTACAGCTTCAGCAGTTTATGGACAAGACATTTCAGTCAGTCTCTTGAAGATGGTTTGCAATACCTACATTTTATTGCTGATTATATAATTGAAGGACATTGCTGTACAGCAAAGCTTATATTTCTTAATTCTTATCTTCTCTGAGAACAAAACCGAATCATCATTTGTCTATTTACCTGTGTTAATGAGAACATTTACCATATTTTCATAAAGCACAGAATTCTTACATTATTTGGAATGCTGTCATGAGATGACTTATCTGGTAAATTCATAAAATCAAAAATTAACCACAGAATGGTTGAGTGTGTTTTAAAACCAGCAACCCCATACATTCATTGCCTCATAAGTTCATTGACTGTTTAATTAATGCTGTCTTCAAGGGAGATGGAGACTGTCTTCTACTTGGGCAAGACCTGTCATAGCTTTTCCTGTTCCAATTGACCAACCTGAACTTATTGATATAAAAGGAATAGTAAAAGAAATTATCAGGGTTATGGGTGTGTGTATGTGTATGTGTGTATGTGTGTGTGTGTGTGTGTGTGTTTCCATATGAAAAAAACAGGTGATCTCATAAATTTGGAAATAATTTGATTTAATGGGAGAAATAGCAATGTGAGTGTGAGAAGTAAAATTTATGTAAATGTAGTATTAATTATTGAAAATGTAAAAATAATTAATATGTCCTTATTTATGTTGTCACCTGGCTCTGTAAAGAACTCTTCAATCTAGTTTATGAAAGGCATTAGGTGTCTAGTGAAGATCGATACCTCTACAAACTGAGCACTCCAAAGCCCTACATCTTGATCCCATCTTCATGGGAAACATCCTGCACATTCCTACTTCCCTAATTCCAATCTGTATGACACACAGACTATGACTATATGCTGGGATAAAATGTATATTGATAAACATCAAGAACAAAATGAAATAAGTACCATTAAGCAAGAGTTGTGGCTCAGATTTTGTGTGTGTGTGTGTGTGTGTGTGTGTGTGTGTGTGTGTGTGTGTGTGTAGAACAAAATACCTCATTCAAAATATGCTTTTCCCAAATAGGATCCTCAGGAAACTTGATAGCAATTGTGTCGATTCAATTGATAATTCAGAGATTTATGGTGTGCTTCCAGATTTAAAAATCTTTTTATGGAAAACAATAGATTTCTGGACAACTATAATTGGTTAATTTGCTTGAAAAGCTAGAAAGTTGACTTAACAATGAAGAGAATGTTCTGCTCCTTCATTAAACCTGTGTTCACTTCCAGAACCCATGTGAGGTGTTTAACAACTGTCTGCAACTATAACCATAGCTTTCTTAGTTGCCTCTCATCTGCATTTGCTCTTGACAACATATACCCTCCCAACTCACACATAACACTAATAAAGAAATAATATAATTTTTGTAGTTATTTATGTAACTACCCCTAATTATTGTTATTTTTATGTTTAAGACAATTTTATTACAGTCTGTTTAATACTTTTGCAGTATATTGGAATGCATAAATGTCAGAAGCCATTTTCTAGGAATCCTTTGACTCCTCTTGCTAGAAGAAGAGTCCTGGGGATGAAGTACAGTCATCATTCTTAGTGGCAAAAGAGTTAAATGTTGAGCCATCTCACTGTCCAGAAGTATGTTTTTAAAACTTCCATTTCCTTACAGAGTATGAAGGCAAAGGGTGAGAAAAACTATTCATTGGCCATTTTCATTTAGCCAAGCATAAACATGAAATCATTTGATTAAAGGGGCTCTGTAGGTGGCAATAAAACTTTAATATTTGTGACTAATTGTTTTCAATACAAAACCACTCTAATTTATTATTTCATGAAATTATCAATTGGGTGCTGTATATAAAATATTTTTATAAGACCCTTTATATTTTGTAGATTATGTGTCAACACTTATGCCTACTTTACTAGAAACAAATGACCTCAGACACTTGAAAATGGGCTTCTAGATATTATATGAATTCTCTCTCTTACATATCAGTTTCTGATAATTTTATAGGTACAATTTTTTTTACCTCTATGCTAATTTTCCTAAGGATACAGATATAGTTTCCCCACCCTATTACCCAGTCCAGGTAATCTTTTGCCCTATATGTTCTGCACGGTGCTATGAACATACATGGTGTGCATAGACATATGTAGGGAGACATACATATGTTCAAAAAGAATATGTGCATATTTGAAAGATTAATGACTGGAATGTTTCCTACATGTAGTTATAGAAATTAATCACGAGGAAAGATCTTGTGTACAATTGCTTACACCGCAGTTTGATTATGAAAATTGTTTCTTTGAGAAAATGTCATATGACATAAATTTTCAATGGATCAAAATGTAGGTCTAGGAATAAGGTGTTATTAATCTTTCTACTCCTACAAAGACTAACAGAGGAAATTGTATATTTTATTTTTGCAGTTGCTTTTTAGACTCCCTCAGCATTTTTTTTTGTGTGTGTGTGTGTGTGTGGAGAGGATTACCATTGTGAAGGCCTTACCACAGCAGCGCACACTCACTTGTTCCATTAGAAATTTCATTTCCTGGGCAGTAGATACAAATAAAGCAGCAGGCTGACATTCCCTCCTGCCTGAATTGTCTGAATCCAGGACCACAATCAGCACTGCATACAGAGGGTAGCATCTGAGAAAGTAATATACATGCAAATATCAGGAGTTTTATCTACTTCTGCCATAACTATATTGTATTAGCATAATAATATATCAATAAGATTTTTTATACACAGAAACTGAGGGACCATATTTGACTTAGCACTTTGTATAATGCCAAACATATGAATCTATTTATTCAAATGGATGAAAAGTTGAGATTATTACCAAATCTTAGCAATCCAAGAAAAGAGAACTTTTAGTTTACTTTGTGCAAACAGGACAGAAATTGTAACCTGGTTTTCTAGTTAATTTTCATTGAGCTGACACAAAGAACAGTAAAATGACAGGATTAGGGGAATCTTAATTTAGGAGGCTCTCTAAAAGTCTAGCCTCTTTTCATGTCTGTGAGGCATTTTATTAATCGGTATGCATTGGAGGCATGCCTAGTTTACTATTGAAAATACTGTCCCAGGTGTACATCCCCATGAAAAACTGTACCTACCAGGATAGTGGGTAAGAGGGGAGGACATCCTATTGAGACTTTAGGTGTGGGAAGCCTGGGCGAAAAAGGAAATAGAAGGATCCAACGGGTCCTGGAAAACTACAGGCGAGTCTGGGCCCTGGGGTCCTCCACAAACTATGGCAACAGCCAAGGAAAAAACAGGCAGTAAACCTCCAACCCCTACCCAGACTAGCTGATGGACAGAACATTACCACTGTTGAGTGGAGAAGGAGATCTAACTTTCACACAAACTCTGGTGCCCCATATTTGAACATGTCCCTTGAATGGAGATACCTGGTGGCACTCAGAGGAAAGATAATAAGTCACCAAGGAGAGACTTGATACCCTATGAGCATATACAGGGGGAGGAGGTCCCCCTCAGACACAGACATAGGGGAGAGGAGTACAAGGGAAGTGGGAGGAAGGGAGGAATGGGAGGATACAGGGATGGGCTAACAACAGAGATGTAATATGAATAAATTAATTTTTAAAAAATTAAAATTAAAAAAAAAGAAAGAAAATACTGTCCCTAGGCAAGTATGCATGAGAAATCAAATAGAGCAAGCCAGGAAGCAATGCTCCTTCAGGGTCTACGCTCTACTTTCAGTCTCCAAATTCCTTCCTTATTTTCCATTGACTGTAATCAATGAGCCAAATCATTCATTTTTCCTCATTATGACATGGTCAATGCTTAATCACAGCAATGGTTTAACAAGTTATGAGTAAAAGCAAATCTGAAACAGGTGAACTATCTACTCAATCTCAGACAACAAACATATCCTCCAATAAACTAAGACTGAAAATATTACAAACTGAGTGTAATGATAGTGAGAATGTGTGAAAATATGGACACTGGTGTATTGCTAGTGACAAAGTGCTGAGTTGATGTGTAGGAAGCTAGAATTTGAATTGTTTCCTGAAATGAGAAGATTTTACAGAGCCTGTGAGTACTGGGAGAACCTGAGTACAACTTAGTTTGTGTAAAGTTAATTGAATGATTTCTTAAGTTAAAAGGAAAATATATTTGCATTAGACTGAACCTGATGATGGGACTGTATATGCTGCATCAGAAATTTGCTGATTCTTACAGGCTCACTTTGAATCCTTAATTCAGTATTAAAGTCTATGTGAAAACCACACTGTCGCTCATGCACAGTGTAATCTCATATTCTCCCCAGACACAGTTAACTACAACTCTTCCTGTGGAAGAGAAAAGGGTCTCACTATGTAGCACTGGGATACCTCAACTCACTATGTAGAACAGGGAACATTTCCTTCTCTCTTTTTGCATATATTTTTGTGAGGACCACAATTAGCCATGCTAAATTCAGCCTGTCAGAAATTCTGTGCTTAGGCTGCAGGCTGTGACTTTTGAGTTGTTGACCCTTGCTCAAGGAGGTCTTGTGTTCTAGTCTATCTTTGGATTATCTAACTTTGCAAGAAATAAGGAAGTCCTTACAGGGAACTACCCAGAGGATTAAGCAAGTTCTTACAGGGAGCTATTCAGGAGATTGTGTTCTTGCCTGGGGGCTAGGGAAAGTGGGATCCTGTTGACCTTGCTATATAAAGTCTTACTCCTCAGCATTAAAAAGAGTCTTGAACAGAAATTTCTCTCTACCTCATTTTCAATCCCTACTCCCTCTTTCAAGTGAACCCTGCTTCGATTCATTCCATGGGCCAGGACATATTTTAACATTTATTTTGGTACTTGGTAAGATTTTAATGACAATTTTGAAGAAGAGTGGAGACAGTGCATATTGCTGTTCAAATTCTGGTCAATTTGTTAAGGCTCTACATCATCTTTTTCAAAGGTTCTCTATAAGTGAGAAAAACACCATAGAGTAATAAGAATGGTACCTCAAGATTATTGCTTATTTTATAGAGATAATATCTTTGAATCCTAAAACATTGTTTTATATTCATATTAAAAACAAACGGGTTCTAATAAAATAAAAAACTGTACACATTGCATGATTAAATTCATTAAGGAATTAATAATAATGTCACATCAAAATAGCAAAAAAAAAAAAAAACCCACGATATAGGAGGCTAAAAATAGGTTTCTTATGTCACAGTTTATTTCATTTCACTAAGTTACAAGAAAGCATAAATGCAAATTAGTACAGTTATGACAAACTTACCTGTCTACTTCCTGAGGCCCACTCTAGCATGTCTTCAGAAAAATGGAGCTGTTGTCCATGTGGAAAATAGGGGCTAAACTTTCCTATCTTCACCTTAATTCCAACACCGTGTGGGGAATTCCTAATGTGATAGATGTCACACTCTTTCTGGTTCATATTCACTTTGTCACCAACAGGATTAGTGAAGTGGCTGTTTCTCAGCAAGGAGTGCATCTGAAAGACAGGAAGAATTCTACACTCAATATACCCTTCCTTGATGTGAGAAAACATATTCTGATTTCATCTGAAAGACAATTTGTTAAAGGTATCTGGATCGAAATCTCAATGAGAGTGAAGGGATATATCTACTTCTCATATCATTTGCTGAATTTAATTATCTTAAAGGAACCTAAAAAACAAAAGCTTAGACATACATGGATGCATCAATGCTGTACCACACAAATATGTGCATACAAAGACCTACATCCATACATAGATGCACACATAATATATCAACACACATTTACTTACACACACACATCAAAATAATGACAGAACAGAGATATGAACATATGGACACAAACACACACACATGTACAGAAATGCACTATATATATATATATATATATATATATATATATATATATATATATATAGGCACACACATGCATGCACAGACATATAAACACAAAAAGACACAATGTAATACAAACACCTACACAAATATATTGACTCATAAACAGATTCATATTCACAACATTCAAAGATGGACACACACACACAGCAACACAGATATACATATGTGCAATCGAGTACACAGAAACACAAAACATAGAGTGAGGAACATGCAGACACATGCACTGACATATACCCTCACAAAATACACAAAGACAAAAACAAACAGGCACTGACATACTGTCCAATTTATGTTAACTTTTCCAGACAGACACACAGAGTCAGTTGGCCAGAAACACAGACATGCATGCACATACACACACATATATATGTGGGTATATACCTGTGTGTGTATATATCTATATATATTTGTGTGTATGTTTGTGTGTACAAATGTACAGTGAGAAACATACATTCAAGCACATGAACATACATGTATGTACTGAACTGATTCACAGCATTATTCTCTGTATAATTACACTCAGCCTGTGAGGAAGGTCCTCAGAGACTGAAGTTTAGACAGAATCAATTGTTAAAACTTGAGAAATGCATCCTAGTACTTATTACCTCAAATTTTACAGTTAATGAAAAAAACACTCATCTTCTCATCATTTATAGCCTTAAGGAGGAAGTTCCAATTATGTCTACAGTATTACAAAAGGTGTGATTATATGGAGGTGCTCTATTACAAATTCACTGATTTTCATTAATAGTGTCTTCCATTCAGTGCCTTTATATTGGAGATATATACAAATCTCTAGATTTACTTTGTCAAGATCTAACAGTTTAGAATCAAAGTTTTTTGGGGGGAATATTTCCTAATCCATTTCCACTCAATTGGGACATCTGAGAGATTCCTAAAACTGTATTATTTACACAATAATTATCCAAGAAGAAACACTACCTTCAAGCACTGATAATCTGGTTCTTTCCCCTTGTCAATTAGATGATTGTTTACCAGGTGAGGAAACATATCAGGAATGACATGGGCCACAAAATACACAGCATTGTATATTTCATAATTGCTATCACTAAAGGCCATGTCAAAAGTCTGTGCCATTAGCCATTCCGATAAGGCATTGGATGAGCAGTTCTTCATTGTCTTACAGTTGGATGCTGAGACTTCACAGTGAAAATCCATCCACTCCTGGCTTGCCAGATATTTATCTGAGTATTTGAGAGGGTTCATTGTCTGCACAAATTTTTTAAAACCAGAAATCTTACCATGATAATGTGCAAAAGCAAGAATCCCATGGAAGGATTCAAGTGTGGAGTCTCCCTTTCCTGTAGTAACATCCCACTGAGACGTGGTGATCCATATTCTCTGTATCCCTTCAGATTCCCAACTTCTAAAACTCAAAGCTAGAGTACTGTCTGAGTTGCCATAAATGATAACAACATTTGTGGACGATGTCACGATTTGCTTGTAATACACTTCAGCTCTTGACATGTATAACTGCATATTGACAGGGATTACACTCATGAAGGCAAAGCAGATTGTATTTTTTTCCATCTCTCTTCTCAAATATGAGAGAAATTGGATGCCCTGATCATTGTCTGAGATGGCTAGACCGACCCAGTTCCAGCTGAAGTAAAGTAAGAAGGAGACCATGGCCAAGGCGAGTGATGTATCCTCATGGGCCATCTGATGCAGGCAGGGGAATTGTACATGGTCATTCAGGAGAGGATGAAAAGTGCCATAAGTAAGGTGAAGTACCTAGGCCACAGGGAGCAGCATGAGGCAGGATGCATTCCTAACAACTTGTAAACATATTCCTATCCATAATAGTTCTATAAATCCCCCTTACCTGTTACTTCTCTCCTTATCTCCATTTCATACAAATGAATATAGGATCCTCATCAAGTCTCTGAATGAAACTATTTAACTGCATACATTGAAAAAAGACCAGTAAGACCAGTCTCCTACTTCCACCCTTCTTAACACCTTGTTAATGCCACCAACAGAGACACAATTTCATTAATTTTCACCACACAGACATCTCACCTTATCATATTTGAAGCTGGAAAAAAATGTGTGAAATATCGCAGATGTTTCCCAGTTAGGTCCTGTAAGCACTATTATACCTTCTACCTCATGGCCACAGTCATAATTAGGAAAACTATTATGAGTTTCTTCAAAAAAATGAAGGACATCATATATTTTTGACCTGCTTAGACATTGTGGTAAATTAAATATTAAAGACGTATTTGGTAGAAGATCAGGGTTTCTATTGATTTCATCCATTGAGAAAGCCAAGGCCATACCAAACTTTTGCTTTTCATCTTCTGTTCTATAAAAGGGTAAAATATTTATTATAGATAAAGGTCTACACAGGATCATTTGAAATCAATACAATGGCTATGCAGTGCTTGATTAAATTGTCTGCACCTCTAAGTTTCAAGAAACATCAGAATCTGGAATCTTGGAAAAACTATACATGTTTATGTGAGTTCTTCTCACCAATATAAGCATTTTCCAGAGAAAGCATTATCCATGTGTGGTTGTTGAGTGCTTCTTCAGAAGGTTAAGATAAGGGAACACTTTGTTCAAACTTCAAATCTGATCATGTATTCACTTTTTAATTATTCAGAAATGTCAAAGATACACATGATGTGTGACCCCCTGAGTTTCTCATATTTCCTCATGAAATTAACTGAACTGGCTGTGGTAGTGAATGAATGACTGATGAATGAATGGACAGAGTGTTTCTCCGGCCACATTTGGCTCCTGTACTAAAAATTGATTATAATTGGTGGCCATATATTAAACATATTCCCGCACATCCATCTTCATATTTTTTCTTAATCCTGTAGATTATTTTTAAAGGCAGAACATTTTTTAATAACTTTGCACATCAGAGATGCGTTTTTAAAAAGATGTATGTTTGACTTTAAATTAATCAATCCCCATCTCAGAAAACTCAGTATCCAACAGTACAATATCTTGGTATAACTCATGGACACTTGCTCAACTATAATCATATCAGCTTTATTCGTAACAGCCAGAGTCCATAAAAACTATATATGGATAAAGATATAGATATAGACTTAGACATAGATATAGATATACGATGGATATATATATATATCCATCAAATAAGGAATGGATAATGAAAGTGTGCTACATTGATACACTGATATACTACTTAGATATTAAATCCAAGAAAACCACAAAATTTACAGTTTAGTAGTTGTAACTAGAAAAGATCATCCTGAGTGGTAATCCGGCCATGAAAGACACACATGGTATGTACTAATTTAGCCATATCATACAGGATAAACTTATTAGAGTTCACAGACCCAAAGAAAATAAGTAAGAAGGAGGAGCCAAGAGAGAGTGCTTAATTCTCACTCAGAAGCAGAAATGGAATAAACAGCCAAAAATGTTGAAGATAGGGTTCAAGCTAGGAGAGGGAGGACAGAGAGAAATGAAGGAGGATGTCAGACTTGGGGCAGCTGTTGCAGGAGGGCAGAGGGCCTCAAGGGAAGGGAGAAACTGGGTGTACACATCTGTCTGTCAAGATGGAGAACTAAGACAGGATAGGTTCTGGGATAATATGGAAGGTGACTCTAGCTGTGATTCCTAGTAGAAGGTCATGGGACATAGAGGACATCCTCTAACTAGATTGAACTCCGAGTTGAGGGAGGAGGACAGGAATCTACACACAATAACTTTGATGTAAATTTTCCCCCCTACAAGACATGCAGTGATAAATATGGAGCAGAGAATGAGGGAATGTCCATCCAATGCCGAGTCAAAACTGAGACACAGCCATCAATGAATCAAAACTGATGCTGATAATCACAGCTAAATGTTGGCCAAAGTGTTGGGAGTCTTGTGGAAAAGCAAGGGAGGATAAGGATAGAAGGACCAAGGAGTGACATGAGCTCCACAAGAAAAACAAAAGTGTCAAATCATGAGGGAAACAAAATGTCTTGTGGAGACTGACTCACCAACCAAGAGCTATGAATAGACTGGACCTAGGAACCATAAACAGATGTAGCAAATGGGCTGCTCAGGATTCATGTAAGTTCCCTAGTATGGGTACTCTGGGCTGCATCTGACCTGAACTCTGTTGCCTCTTTTCTAGCTCTTTCCCCTGGTGGGGCTTCATTGTCAGGCCACACGGGAAGAGGACACATTTAGTCCTGATGTGATTGATTAGTTGGAATGGGTTGGTAGTGCAGCTTCCTTCTCTGAAGAACAGAGATTGATATAAAGTGGAAGGGGGGAGAATGGGACCAAGAGAAGAGGAGGTAGAAGGCTATGATTGGAGGTAAAATAAATGAATAAATATATTAATTAAAAGGATGTATGCGTGTATGAATCCCTGTGAAAAAACATTAGCAATGCTCATTTATGCCATAGTAATGTAACTGATCCCATGGCTTTGAATGAGGTTTTGTTCTAGCCTACATCTTCAAATGCACAGGAATAAACCTTCTCCATACATGCATGCACAGATTAAGTGTAGGCGCAAATATCCCAGGATCATAAACTTACTTTATTTCTAAAAAAGCATATGTGATTCACATTTGACAGATAGTGCATTTTCTGTTATCAAAAGCATATTTTGACCATACTTCCAGTTACACTATCAGAACACTAGCATCCGACTGAGAATTAAATACATCTGAAAATTATGGAAACATTTCTTTGTACAAACATTACATGTTTGTAAGATAGAATATAAAGAGTAAGGCATATGATAAATCTTTCTGATATCCTTTTAATAAAGATGAGCAAAAATTAATTTGGAATATAAGATCTTTTTGTTTCTCTTTATGGGAGGAATAATCTCTCCTGACTTTTCCTAGTAATTTTATATCATCTGAAGAACAAACATCAGACACAACCCCTCATTCTTAATGATTCATTCAGATTTAAATATAATTAGTTTTCCACTTAGAAATTGTTCCTTTGTGGTATCATTGTCTACAAAGTAGCCCATTTTAAAATAACCTTTATTACCACACAGTAAACTGATATTGAAAATTTCAATGGCACACAATATGATTTTGAGACTAGAATTTGTGTGACTCAAATACTAAATCATGCATGCAAAACATAAGAAACACCAGTTACTTCACCTGTCAGAGTAGACTAGTAGCATAAAGTGCTGTGCTTGAAAAGAACTAACAGAAACCCATAAATCCAAAATGTGTACAGTAACCACATGGCAAAATATGCAATTGTACTCAGTAAATTAATGAAAGAGAAACATAAGTGGCAAGTGTGATAAAAGTGTCAGAAAATAAGCAACTTAGACATAAAAAGAAGACATAATTTTTAAATAAATAAGAGATGAGCTGCTGGGAAACTCCTCTAATCCAGTTTTCAGCCACTGTCAACTAGACATGCTACAAATACAATTCAGTCTACTGACAAGGAAAATAAATTGTCACCACTATTAGTGATAGCCTCACTTTTCAAGCATAAAATATACAGTCTAAGCATTCCTTCTTTATGTTAAAGAGAGAGTATGAACTGGGATTTGTAATACATAAAAGTCAGTGGTTGCATATGTATACAAGTTATGACGGAGATATAAGGGGTAGTTTAAGTTCACATTAGACAGAAATGCTACTTACATTCTTGATGCATGTTCAGAAGTCATAGTGTTACCACATCCAGAGAATTTCAGAGAGTAACTGAACATCTGTGTGAAAGCTCTCTGTACCTAGGTGTAGTTTAAACATTAGAGGCCCCAGCACATGTACTGGTAGCTACACACTGACAGAAAAGTTCTCTGTACCTTCTCAGATTAAAGTTTATTGAAATAGTATGGAATAAAATTTTTTATAATAAAGCACTGAGTATTGTGCTTTGGAAACTGTCAACAGGAGGGCTAATACTGGGCATCACGGTAAAGATTCCTGTGTTCACTCAGTGTCTAGCCTTGAAATCAGGAGGCTAACTGGAAGAAACATAAAATACTTTGTGGGCCAAGTTAATGTCATAAAATAGCATTGAGTTTATAACAGAATTCAGAGTTGTTTAATGGTGAATACATTGGAAGAACAAGACAGAGCATTCAAAGCATTGTTCTCTGTCTCATCTTCATACCTCTCCTGAAATACGTGTGAGGAAATCTACATGAAAAAAATACAAATGCACTTACAGCATATTCAGAATGTTGCTAAAATCGTCTTTCTTCACTGGCCCTTGCACTGTGTCTAGAGAGATGACACAAGCTGTCATAAAGTTTCCATCCTCTTTTTCATTCTGCCTCAGTCTCCAGAAGCACCTGGAAGGAATAGAACTGGCCACGAGAACAGCCATGTTCAGAAACAAGTAAAACAAAGTCAAAGTGAACATCTTGGTCCTACTGTAAACCTCTGTATTATGGATTGTGAAGGGTCATGCATATCATCCTATCAGATGGGCACCCATGTGTTCCTACTTTCTTTTATATTTCTGGACAATGGAAAGTCTACTTGCACATTCATGTTTTGTTTTCTCCCCAAGGGCCTTCCTCATACTGGGAGGAATCTTCCCTGGGGCTTGTCATCTGAGGTCCACAGTCCATATGATAAACATGGTTGATAAATATATATCACAATAGTTCTGTCTCTGGTTCCATGACATCATTCATGTTTGAGGCAGTAAGATCCCTAAACAGAGGCCCTTTTATGAAAATTTAGTCTCAGAGTTATATTAAAAATATGTTTGTGTGAATACCACTAAACTATGTCACTAGATGTTTTTTAGATGATTCACAGTGAAACATAAGTTATTGATTCAGGAGTGACACACTGTAGAGTCTTGCTGTATCCAAAAATCATCCACTGACTCACAAAATGGCAGATAATTTGCATGTTAAATATTGATTTTTAAATGTTAAACAAGATCTAGAGAGAATTCCAGATGTTTTTGTATCGTTCTCACGGATCAATAACCTTTGGTGACCCATTTCTTGAATTTCATCTTTGATTTTCAACATTGAATTTGGTCTTTTATATTCAAGTAAGGCCTATAAGGAATTCTTATGCTGAGTATCTTCAAAGTGAATAAGAATTGGGAAACAATCATGGATTTCATTGTAAACTCTTCCTATAGATTTTCCTGTTTATTTGAATAATATTCTTGGTTATACTCTAAAATCTGCATTGCCAGTGTGATGATATTTTCTTCCCATCGGCGTCACTCGATACTCCATCCTTAATTCCTCTAGGCCTTGGCAGTTCTGAAATGATACTTGTCCTACTTTATTTGTGTAAAAATGCATATGACACACATGCATGCCAACCAACACTTATACACATAGACTATTGAAACTATAGTCTATGAAATCTCTGAATTTCCCAAATTTTACTGTGTATCTTAACATGATGACTACAATTGCTGAGAGTGATATTATTTTTCCAGGTTGAGCACAACCCCATTATTTATAGGGAGACCACCATGTGTTTTTCATCTGAATTCAAATAAGTGTAGAAAAATATGGACCCAGTAATTGTATTTGTTTAGTTTTATTTTTGATTTTTTATTTCATACATTTATGAATTAAATAGAAGCATATTTTATGCATCTATATAAGCATTTATATTATTTAATTAAAAATAACATGTATATTTAAGATATAAGATATTTTATTAGTCTTTCAAAATTCTAAGAATGCACTGCAAATAGCAAAAATTACTACATACATATGAAGGTAAAATCAAACAAATTTGGATGATACATCTTATTTATTTGCCCATCAGTTAAAAGGCATTAAATTTGATATCATGTCTTGTATATTCTGAAACAAACATGGCAGAAAAGTGTCTTTGTGCTATGCTTACTTGCATACATACATAATTCATAAGAGGTTAGATATAGTCGTTAAGAGCAGAGACTTCCTTACAGAGATTTAGGTTTCTATTCCAAGTATCCATATACAGCTTATAACCATTTATAAATTCAATTCTAGAGGATTTGCTTACCTATTCAAAACTCTGTTCACTCAAAATCATATGATAAATAAATTGTTTTTAATACAGAAGGGTGTATTACTATCTATTTAAAGCTATCAAAAGCTTTTATTTATATTTTCTCACAGAGTTATTTTTAACAAAATTAATATAAAAAACAAAAAAATATGTCACATCAATCATGGATGAGAAAAAATAACAGAAGGATAAACACCCAAGAGAAGGCACAAGAATCAGATGTACACCCATTCACACACACACACACACACACACACACACACACACACACACACACACGTATTTTAACCCATAATAACCTGAAAGCTATGCTATATATGCAAATGATCTGATTCAGACCATGTAGGACCTGTGATTTCAGCTTAAGCCTTTTTGAGTGCCTATGAGTTTTTCTCAGTTGATTTAGAGGCCTTATGAAGGATATGGATTGTCTTTCATAGCTGTTTCAAGTTCTATGATTGAATCTTCTAGTCCAAGATTCATTACTCCATCTCTGGAATTCTCTTAGAGAAGCTTGCCTCTACACTGCTTGTTTTCTTATCTAAGTTCTCTTGTTCCTGGCTTTCTTCTGTCTGTGCTTTTATGATTGTTTCATCTTCAGATCTTGAACTGTTTTATTGGTTTCCTTCATCTCATTGTTTGCATTTTCTGTGGACTTATGGCTAGGTCTGAGGTCAGGTGCACCTGTTTTCTGGAGATTTCCTTGGACAAGCAGATCTGGAGTATGGCATTTCACCACCAACCCTTCAGTCTCAGATACCAAGTCCATGCTATAGAGCATGGCTGCAGATCACCAGAGTAGGCACAGGTCCAGATTCTGGGGACTGGAAACCTGTGCCAGATTGGTCAGTTGGATCAAAGTGGTTGTACAAGTTTGCACTCCCACAAGCATTGAAGGAATATTCTCCTTTCTCCACATGCTCAGCAACATATGAGGTCACCTGAGTTTTTTATCTTAGCCATTCTGATAGATATAAGATGGAATCTCAGAGTCATTTTGAGTTTCATTTCTCTGATGACTAAAGACATTAAGCATTTCTTTAAGTATTTCTTAGGAATTCTATATTTATCTGGTGTGAATTCTGTTTAGCTCTGTACCCCATGACTGGACTGAATTATTTGCTTTGGTGGTATTTAGATTATTGAGGCCTTTATATATTTTGGATATTAGACCTTTGTCAGATGTAGAATAGATGAAGAATTTTTCCCAATCTGTAGACTCTTGCTTTTTTCTATTGACAGCATCTTCTGCTTTACAGAAGCTTCCCAACTTCACAAGGTCCCATTTATTAATTGTTGACCTTAAGTCCTGAGCTATAGGATCTCTGTTCAGGAAATTATCTCCTGTGCCAATGGGTTCAAGGCTCTTCACCAATTTTCTTCTAAACAATTTAGTGTATCTGGTTTTATGTTGAGGTCTTTATTCCATCTGGACTTGAGTATTGTGCATGATTGTAAATATGAGTCTAATTGCATATTTCTTCATGTAGACATCCAGTTAGAACAGCTCCATTTGTTGAAGATACTATCCTTTTTTCATTGAATAGATTTCACTTCCTTGTCAAAAAGCAAGTGACAATATGTGTGTGGATTCATTTCTGGGTCTTTGATTCTATTCTATTGATCAACCAGCTTATAGTTATCCTAAGACTATACTGTTTTAATTACTGGTGCCATATAGTACAGCTTGAGATCGGGTATACAGATTCCTCTGGAGGATCTTTTATTGTACTGAATTCCATTAGCTATTCTGAATTTTCTTAATATGAATTTGAGAACTGTTCTTTAAATGTCTTTAAATTTTGTGTAGGTATTTTGATAGGGATTGCACTGAATCTGTAAATTGCTTTTGGTACGATGGTCAAGTTTAGTATGTTTATTCTCCCCATCCTTGAGTTAATTTTATATCCAACCACTTTGCTGAAGGTGTTTATTAGCTGGAGGAGTTCTCTGATGGAATTTTGAAGGTCACTTATGTACACTATCATATCATCTGAAAACAGTGATTATTTGGCCTCCTCCTGTCCAATGTAGATCCCCTTGATCTCTTTTTGTTGTCTTATTGCTCTACTAAAACATCAAGTACTATTTTGAAGAGATGCGGAGAGAGTGGGCAGCTTTGTCTAGACTCTGATTTTAGTGGAATTTCCTTGAGTTTCTCACCATTTTATTTTACACTGGCTATTGGCTTGTTGTATGTATCTTTTATGGTGTTTATGTATGTGACTTGTATCCCTGATACTCCAAGTCTTTACATTTTAATGGGTGTTGGATTTTGAGAAATGCTTTCTTGGAATCTAAGGAGATTATCATGGTTTTTTTTTTTCATTTTGTTTATGTGGTGGATAACATTGATGGATTTCCATATATTGAACCATCCCTACATGCCTGGGATGAAGCCTACAGGGTCATGGTGAGTGATATCTTTGATGTGTTTGTTCTTGGATTTGGTTTGTGAATATTTTATTAAGTATTTTTATGTCACTGTTCTTAAGAAAATTTGGTCTGAAATGTTTTTTCTCTGTTGGGTTTTTCTGATTCAGGTCTTAATATGACTGTGACATCATAGAATAAGTTTGGTAATGTTCCATACATTTCTATTTTGTGGAGTAATTTGAAGAGTATTGGTAATAAGTCTTCTTTGAAGGTCTGGTAGAATTCTGCACTGAAACCATCTGACACTGGGCATGTTGGTTTGTTGGTTTGTTTTGTGAGATTTATGATAACTGTTTCTATTTCTGTAGGAGAAATAGGACTGTTTAATTTCTTTGTCTTATACTGACTCAAACTTTGATGGTTTCCATCAAGAAAATGCCCATTTCCCTCAGTTTTTCAAATTTTGTGGACGATAAGCTTTTGAAGTAGGACCTAATGACTCTTTGTATTTCTTCAGTGTTTGTTATGTTATTTCCCTTTTCATTTCTGATTTTGTTGATTTGGATATTGTGTCTCTGCTTCTAATTACTTTGCCAAACAGGTCATTAATCCTGTTGATGGACTCAAAAACCAGCTCCTGGTTAGGTTGATTCTTGAATTTTTCTGGTTTTTTTTTATTGATTTCAGCCATGAGTTTGATTATTTCCAGCCATCTACTCCTCTTGAGTGTTTCTGCTTCTTTTTTTCTATGGCTTCTAGGTATATCTTTAAGTTGCCTATATGAAATGTTTCCAATCTCTTTATGAAGTCTCTTAGTGTTATGAATTTTCCTCTTAGCACTGCCTCAATGTATCCCACAAATTTGGATATGGTGTACCTTCATTTTTATTGAATTTTAAAAACTCCTTAATTTCTTTCATTATTTTTTCACTGATCCAGTTGTTGTGTAGAGAGTTTTTCAGTTTCCGTGTGTATAGACTTTTTGCTATTTCTGTTGTTATTGAAGTCCAGCTTTAGATCGCAGTGATTGGATAGGATACAAGGTATTATTTCAATCTTCTTGCATCTCTTCAGGCTCACTTTGTGACCTAGGATATGGTCAATTTTGGAGAAGGTTCTGTGAGGTGCTGAGAGGAAGGTATAATTTTTTTGTTTGGGCGAAAATTCTGTAGATATCTGTTACGGCGATTTGATTCAAGACATTGGTTAGCCTTAATATTTCTCAGTTTAGTTTCTGTTTCATTGACCTATCCTTTGGTAAAAATGCGGTATTGAAGTCTCCCACTACTAATGTGTTCAGATCAATGTGTGACTTCAGCATTGTTAATATTTCTTACAATAGTGGGGGAAAAAAAAGAAAGAAAAAACACCAAATGTGGATGCCTTTGCACTGTGTGTATAGATGCTCAGAACTGTGATGTCATCATGGTTGAATTTTTCCTTAATGAGTATGAAATTTCCTTCCTTATCTCTTTTGATTAATTTCAATTGAAAGTCTATTTTATTATATATTAAAATGGCTACACCAGCTTGATTCTTGTGTCTGTTGTCTTAGAATTCTTTTTCCTAGTATTCTAGGTAATGTTTGACCCTGAGGTAATGTTTTTCAGTGTGGGTGAGATGTGTTTCTTGAATGCAAAAGAATAATGCGCCTTTTTTATGCTTCCATTCTGTTAGTCTATGTCTTTTCATTGGAGAATTGAGACTATTGATGTTGAGAGATGTGAATGACCACTGACTGTTAAGTCCCATGACTTGGATGTTGGTTGTGGTAGAGTGTATGTGTGGTTGTTTTGCTACAGTGAAGTTATCTATTTCCTGTGTTATCTTGGTAATAATTTCTCATGTTGTGTTGGAGTGTTCCTTCTAGTAAGTTCTGTAGAGCCATATTTGTGAATCGGTACTGTTTGAATTTGTTTTTGCCATGTGATATCTTGTTTTCTCCACTAGTAGTTATTGAAAGTTTCACTGGGTATAGTACTCTGGCCTGGCACTTGTGGTCTTTTAGAGTTTGTAGGACTTCTACCCAGGCTCTTCTGGCTTTTATGATCTCTGCTGAGAAGTCTGCTGTAATTCTGATAGGTTTGCCATTTGGACTTCTAGATTTAATCTGCCACAGAGTGTGGAAGCTGTCCACTGGCTTGAACGTCTTTCTGCCCATTCATGCTCCAGCCATGGGATGTAGATTTAGTTCAACAGAGAGAGTGGGAGCCATGCCCTAGCAGAGAATCTCTCCATAGCCATCTGGCCCCTATGTGGGCTCTTGGTTCCTCTTTGAACTTGCAGGGTGTTCTGAAGTCAGATCTATCCCATATAGACACACTGGGATCCCCTCTGGGCTAGCTGATACTACGGTTAGCATGTAACAAACAGTTTAGTCAGAGATAGTGCAGGTACCACCCATGTGTCTGTGCTGGGCTTTAAAGACACAGGACTACACATGTGTAGTCTGGTGTCTGATTCACACATTTGACTGGGTTCTCCCTTGGGCCATCAGATCTAAATGCTGGTGTTTCATCACCCACTGTTCAGTCCCCAATACACAGTCCAAGATATATAGCAGAGCTACAGCTGAGAGTCTCATATGCAGCCAGTCTCTGGAGACTGAGCACCCATCCTCCCTGGACCAGTTGGATGGCCTGAGGCCAGACCCAACTTAGCGCTGCAACACGTCCATATCTCTCACCTAGGGCTCGCCAGGTCTTGTGGTCTCTAGCTCCCATCCGATCTCTAGGCTCCATCCTGCTGCTCGGACACAGTGCATAGTTGGCACTGCCATCTTTGATCAACCCAAGAGATAATATATTTAATGAAACTTTTAAGATTCTAAAAATGTATTACAAATAGCAAATTAATATGTAGATATACAGATAAAAATAAAAAAATATTGGATGTTATTTTTCTTTATTTCATCATCTGTTGTGAGCCATTAAATTTGATTTCATATATTGTTTATTCTGAGTAATGCTGAAATAAACACGGTAGACAAATGTCTATGTTCAGTGCTAACTTATGAACACACAAAATGTTCCATGAGAGGTTTAATGGAGCAAAACTTACTCCTACATTTGCTAAATAAAGTAGCTGTATCCTGCTTACCACACTGGAGCCCTCAGTTTCAACTCACACTAATAATTTCCTTCCTCTCATTAGTGTATTTGTCATTGTTATTTTTTTTATAATTTATTTAGATTATATCCCGAATGTTGTGTCTTCACTTGTACCTTCCTGCCCACCATCCTGCTTTTACCCTGTTCCTTTCCCCTAGACCTGTGACACAAGGATACCTACTTTATACACCCTAAGATCATATCTTATCGGGTCTCATCAAGATAACCTGCTTCCTCTTCTTCTGAGTGGCACCAGGCCTCCCCAACACGGGGAAGTGCTCCAATTAGGAGCACCAGAGTTCATGTCAGAGGCAGTCCCCACTATCACCACAACCATGGAGAATGAGCTGTCCATTGGCAATATCTGAAAAGATGGACTAGATTTCCTACATGCATTGACCTTGGTTGGTACAGCAGTTTCGGCAGCACCCCACTCCCTGATCTGCAAGCCTTGACAGTCTTCTTGTGGGGTCCTAGAACCTCTGGATCATCTATCTCTACATTCTTCCATACCACTCTCACCTGGAGTTCAGTACAGAGTCCCAGCATCTGTACCAATCACCTGTGAGTGGGCACTCTCAGTGGAAATCCATGTTGGACTAATATCCACTTATAAGTGAATATACACCATGCATATCTTCTGAGTCTGGGTTACCTCACTCAAGGTGATAATTTGTAGTTCCACCCACTTGCTTGCAAATTTCAAGATGCCCTTTCTTTTTTAAAACTGAGCAGTATTTCATTTTATAAATGTACTAGTTTCTTTTTCCATTCTTTGAATGAAAAAGATCTTGGGAGTTTCAAGATTCTGGCTATTATGATTAAGGCTGCCATCAACATAGTTGAGCAAATTTCCTTCTTGTGTGGTGGACCATCTTTTGGATATTTGCCAAGAAGTGTCATAGGTGGCTCTTGAGGTAGCATTATTCCTAATTTTCTGATAAAGTGCAAGTTTGATTTCTAAAGTGGACGCACAAGTTTGCACAACCACACACAGTAGAAGAGTGTTCTTCCTCTTTCTACACATCCTCAGCACTGTGTACTGTCACTTGAATTTTTGAACTGAGCCATTCTGATGAGTATAAGGTGGAATCTCAGAGCCATTTTGATTTGAATTTCTCTGATGACTAAGGAGGTTGAATAAATCTGTACGTGTTTCTCAGCCATTCAATATTTCTCTGTTGGGAATATCTTTTTAGATCTGAACCTCATTTCTTAATTTTGTTGCTTTTATTGGTAGTGATGAATTTCTTGAGTTCTTTATAAATCTTGGATATTATTTGTCAGATGTAGGATTGGTGACGATCCTTGCCTAGGATGTAGGCTCTTGGTTTTGTTCTGTTGACAATGCCCTTTGCCTTACAGAAGATACTCAGTTTCATGATGTTTCATTTATTAATTGTGACCTTAGAGCCCAACTTGATTGTGTTATCTCAGGATTTTTTTCCCTGTGACAATAGATTAAGGCACTTTCACAACTTTTCTTCTAACAGATTTAGTGTGTCTGTTTTTAATGTTGAGGTTTTTAATACACTGGGCCTTTAGTTTTGTGCAGGGTCATAAATATGGACCTTTTTGCATTTTTAATGTGTAGACATGCAGTTAGAGCAGCACCATTTGTTGAAAACCCTATGTGTTTCCTATGGTATGGGTTTTGCTTCTCTGTAAAAACTCAAGTGTCCACAGGTGTGAGGATTTAGTTCAGGGTCTTTGATTTGATTCCATTGATGAACCACCATATTTCTATTCCAGCACCATGTTGTTTATGTTACTGTTGTTGTATAGCACAGCTTGAGATCTGGGGTAGAGATTCCTTCACAAGAAATTTTTCTGCAAAGAATTGTTTTAGCTACTCTTGGTTTTCTGTTTTTCCATATGAATTTGAGAATTGATCTTTCAAGGTGTGTAAAATATTCTGTAGCTGTTTTTAAAGGAATTGCCTTGAATCTATTGATTTCTTTTGGTAACATGTCCAGTTTTACTATGTTGATTCTTCTCATCCATGGACAGGGAAAACCTTTCCATCTTCTGATATCTTCTTCTATTACTTTTTGAGATTTGAAGTTTTAAGGTTGTTTTGCAAAAGTTCACATGTCTTATATGATACAACCTTGTTTTAGTAGGATATCTGCGTTCTGATGAATCTGTATTTCCCTGGGTTTTGTGGAGTGTGTTCCTATGTTATTCATTAGCCATCTAGTTTTCCCTGGTGGGGGCACACTTGAAGGTACCTGGCAGTCCTTGGTGGCTGCTGCTTATGCAACTGTAGGTAGAGTTGGGCCCTGGAAATTGGCCTGGTGTGCTGCTGGTAGTTAATCCCTGTTCGGTACTGCCAAGAAAGTCCCTGTTATCTGCCACCTCTGGGATTGCAGGCAGACCTTGGACCCTGAAGACAGTGCATGGAAGTTGAGAGGTAGATCTCACAGTTGCTGGCAATCGGCCTCTGGAGGTGCAGACATGTCTGCGGCCATGGTAATCATGCAAAGAGGACACAGCGAAGTCCTCATCTCTTCTGATAGACCCCAATGACTGATGTCTCAGCAATTGCAGATAGAGCTGGCGATTGAGGACTGGCATGCAAAGATCAAGGACATGCCTCACTACTGCTGCTAGTCCACAATGGCTGTCATCTCTGGAACTGAAGGCAAAGTGATCCTGAGATTGCCTACATCTGCCACCTTTGGAATTCAAATGGGTGGATCTAGAAAAGATCATTCGGTATGAGGTAACCTAGACCCAGAAAGACAGATATGGTATATAGTCATAACCAGAATTAGCCATATAGTTCATGATAACCATACTACAATTCATAGACTGTGGACTGGTGGGGAGATATGAGATCAGATCCACACTCTCACATCCCACTGGGCCCACTGACTCTGATGCTATTACTGTGTGATTCACACATCAGTTAGAGAGGGAGGGGGAGGGTGCAGGTGAGGCAAACACATTTGGCTGCTTTAGGCTTTGGGTTTTGTGCCAGTATGGTTGCCAGCACCTGGGTCTTTCTGTGGACTCATGGGTGGGGGTGAGGTCAGATACACCTGTTTTCCTTAGATTCCTCTAGGGGAGCAGTTCTAGAGTCTGGTGCTTTACCACACAGAGTTCAGTCCCAGATACCAAGTCCATACTTGAGCACAGCTGCAGATCATCAGAGCGGGTACAAGTACAGACTCTGGGGACTGGCCACCTGCCCTCCGTGGGCCAGTTGGAAGACCAGAGGACAGACTCACCTGTGCTCTGCACTTTCCGGACCCATTTCACCTAAGACTCGTCAGGATTTGTGGTCTGTAGTTCCAAGCCGGGTTCATGGTTTCCATCCTGGAGTGCTCAGGATCACCATTGGATCTTCCTGAAAAGCAGCTTGCTTATGCAGACTCTTTAAAATATTATCATAAAATATTTTAAAGACTACGAGTTTTCAGTTATATATGTCAATGTGTGTATACATGTTTGTTTGTTTTTGTTTGTGTGTGTGTGTTTTCCTTTTTATTTTGTTTTGTTTTTGAGATAGGTTTTCTCTGTGTAGCCTTGGCTGTCCTGGACTCAATTTGTAGACCAGGATGGCCTCGAACTCTCAGAGATCCATCCCCCTTTGCCTCCCGAGTACTGAGATTAAAGGTGTGTGCCACCATGCCGGGCTGTGTGTGAATTTTCATGTCTTGTTTTGTACACAGGTGAGCTCAGGTAACCATATAAGACAGAAGAGGACAACTTATTCTTTGGAGCTATTGTAACATAGTGTTGATAACATAATTTGTTCAGGGCTGTGCAATGAATCAGGCCTCATTAAAGAGCTATGTATGTTATTGACTGGCTAAGGCTAAGACACAAACCCATCTTCTTTAGTATTCTTTATGTTTGTCAAACCATCACTCTTCTAAGTTTAACTCTTCGACTTCTTTGGATAACGTCAATATACCCTTACCTTCCCCTTGTAAAGAAGAAATTTGGATTAAACTTCCTCAAATTTTAATGACCATTCCACTGGCATCAAAGTCATTCACCCAGCTATTATAAAGTTTGATTTTAGCTTGAATGTTTTTATTCTAAAGGAGAAAAGAACATTTTAACTCAGCACTATGTCCCAAGAGTTATAAACTGAGAAATAAGTAGATCAGAGAAAGATTATATGGAAAACATAGAACTCTAGTAGCCATCATACTACTATGCAACATCATTACAGGAAACAGTGAGTATCATTCTAAGAAGAGACAGATCATGCTCTACAGCCCAATATTTAGTGGTTTTGTACCAACTTTATATTTCTCAGTTTGATTTCATTCACCAGTCAGACTACCTGGCACAAGCCAAGAATCAGTCCCTGGACAGAGCCAACCCCTGACATTATAAATGAGCCTATGCTGTGCTTGTAGACAGAAGCCTAACTGTGTTGTCCTCTGAGAGGGTCTGCTAAACACAGGTTGAAAACAAATGCTGAGACTCACAGCCAAACATTCGGTGATAATAGGGAGTCTTGTGGAACAGTGGGAGGAAGGAGAAATGGACTTGAGATGACAGGAGCTCCGCAAAATGACCAAAAGTGCCAGCTATCCAAGGCACAGAGACGCTTGCTGAGACTAAGGGGACAACCAAGGACAATGAATGAAATGGACATATGCTAACTACACAGATGTAGATGATGGACAGATCAGGCTTCATGTGGCTCCTCTAGGAAGAAGTACAGGGGCTGTTACTGACCTAGAATATGATGCCAGAGTTTTGATCACTAATCTGAGGCATAACGGAGAGGGGATGGAGAAAGGCAGGAAGGGTAGGACTGGAAGGAGAGCAAGGATAGAATCTACAATCAGGAAAAAAGTTGGATAAATGAATTAATTTAACACAAAATATTCATGATATACGACCTTATAAATATGATTTCTCCCTGATCTTTTGAAGAGAATTTTTGTCTGGCCTTAATAAAATGATGTAGCACTTGGGAACGAAGATGCAGCCCAGCATGCCTGCACTGGAAGACAAGATGGAAAAAATCTCCACAGCCACCATGACCTTGCCCTTGGTGCTATGGTAGACAGGGAGGAAAGTGATCCAAACAGTGCAAAACACCAGCATGCTGAATGTCAAGAACTTGGCTTCATTGAATGTGTCAGGCAGGTTCCTGGCCAAGAAAGCCAAAATGAAGCTTCCCAGGGCCAGGAAGCCTAAGTATCCTAGGACACAATAAAATGCTATAACAGAACCCTTGTGGCAGACAATAATAATCTGGCCATGCTCAGAGTGTGCATCAGTACTAACAGAGGGAGGAGAAGCTCCTAGCCAGATTGAACAGAGAATAATTTGGATGAGAGTACAGAGAGGAATGATGTAGTTAATTGTTCCTGAAACCAGAATGTACTTTATCCTTCTTGCAGGAGTTGTGACTTTGAAAGCCAGAACCACTGTGATTGTTTTGGCCAACACAGTGGAAATAGCCACAGTGAAAACAATTCCAAATGTGATTTGCTGCAGGATGCAGGAGACTGAGTTTGGACGGCCAATGAAGAGCAAGGAGCAGAGGAAACAGAACATGAGTGACATGAGTAAGATGTAGCTGAGAGCGCGGTTATTGGCCTTCACGATGGCTGTGTCATTGTGCTTCAAAAATACCCCAAGAACCAGAGCTGTGAGGGCAGAGAAGCCCAAGACCATTAAGACCAGAGCCATCCCTAAGGGGTCTTCATAGCTCAGAAAGATCACAGCTTTGTGGATGCAGTGATTCTGCTCTGTGTTGGCATACTGGTCCTCAGGACACTTCACACATTGATCCATGTCTGAATGAGAAAGGACAGATTCGTTAGTACAGCTTCAGCAGTTTATTGACAAGACATTTCAATAACTCTATTGGAAAGGCTTTGCAATACCTTCATTTTATTGCTGATATTATTATTGAAGGAAAATGTTATATAACAATGCTTTTTTAGTAATTCTTATTATTTTTATAGAGAAAAACTATCCAAAGTTTGTCTATTTAACAGTGTTGATGATTTATCATGTCTTCACAAAGCAGATTTCTTACATCATTCTGGATGCTATCATAAAATGGCTGCATCTGGTAAATTCACAAAATCTAAATGCACTAACCACAGTGTAACTGAGTGTCTTTTAAAATCTCCGTTCCCATGCACTCGATGCCTCCTGACTTCACTGACTGTTCATTTAATGCTTTATGAGAGATGGAGACTGAGTTCTGCTTGGGGAAGAAAAGTGACAGCTTTTCTAGTTCCCAGCCCAAACATAATGATATCTAAGGAACAGTAAATGAAATCATTAGGGGTGTGTGTGTGTGTGTGCGCGCACACGCACGCTCGTGTGTATTTATATTTGGGTGTCCAAATAAATGTAAAAGATATACTCATACATGGTAATAATTTGTTAGAAATAGGAATGTGAGTGTGAGAAATAAATTTTCCTGGTATGTAAATACAATTTAACGGTTTGAAATTTGTAAGAAATAAAAAATAATGATTAATATGTCCTTTTTTATGTTCTAACCTGGTGGTATGGACAGAGTCCCTGAGTCTTGATCATGAGAAGCACTAAATCTATCACTGAAGATAGAAACCTCTCTACAGACTGAGCACCACAGAGCCCTTCATCTTGACTCCACCTTCATGAGAAGCATTCAACATCTTGCTGCTTCCCTCGTTTCAATCTCTATGGGACTCAAACTCTGTGAATAGACTCTGAGGTAAATTTTACATAGATAAGCATCATGGAAGAAATAAAACAAAACTCACATACAAAAGTGCCCAGATTTTTTTCAAGACAGGATTTCTCTGTGTAGCCTTGGCTGTTCTGGAAGCACTTTATAGACCAGGCTGGTCTCAAATTCACCATGATCCACCTGCCTCTGCATCCCAAAGGCTGGGATTAAAGGCATGTGCCACCACACCCACATTTTTTTATGTGGAACAAACTACTTCACTCATAATATGCTCTTCTGAAATGGCAATGGTAGGCAATTTCATTGGAATTGTGCTGATTCATTAGATAGTTGCACAGAGTTAAGATGTGCTTCCTGGTTTTTAAGTCTTTTTATGTAGAACAATTGATTGATGGACAATTGTAACTAGCTATTTTGCGTGAAGTGTTGAAAAGTTAGCTGAACTATGAAGAGAATGTCCTGTTTTTACAGAAAATCTAAGTTCAGTTCCCAGAACGCATGTGAGGTGTTTCACAATTGCCTGCAAATTAACTATAGAGGTATTAGTTGTCTCTCACCTTCTTCTGCCCTTAGGTACACATACACTCACAACGCAAATGAACACCTATAAAGAGTATTAATCTTTTTCTATTTATTGATTTAATTACCATAGTTCTTATTCATTTTAACAATGAAAACGATTTTATTACAGTTTGTTTAATCATTCTGGATGTTATTTGAGTGCATAGATGTCAGAAGGCATTTCTAAGAGTTCTTTGCCTCCTCTCACTATATGAGTCCTGGAGGTGAACTCCATCTATCAGTCTTAGTGGCAAATGATTTAAATGTAGAGCCATATTATTGGCCAGAAATGTATTGTAAGAACTTGAATTTTATTGCATAGTATCACAGGCAAATGTTGGAAAAATCATTCATTGTCCATTTGCATTTAGCCAAGCATAAATAGATAATCATTTTACTAAACGGGCTCTGTAGATTGCAATAAAATTTTAATGTTTGCATAAATTACTTTCATTACAAAACTATTATTTCATGAAATTATTAATTGAGTGTTATTTATAAAATGTTTCATATAAGACTTGTTATATTTTGTACACCATGTGTAAACAATTATCTTCACCTTCCTAGAAACAATTCACATCAGACATCTGAAAATGGGTAAGGGAATAACAATTGAGATGTAATCAGAGTAAATTACAATTAAGAAGTGGGGAAAGAAAATGGGCCTCTTTGAATCACACAAATTTTGTCTTATACTCAGCCGTTTCTGATTATTTTACAAGTAATTATTTTATCACTACTCTAATTTATCTTCGGATAAAGACTTGTTTTCTAGCACCTCCGTTACACAGTCCATCAGTTCTCGTGCCATATTCTGTCCTCTGTTGTATCCTGTACATATAAGTGTACATAAACATATGTAGAAACACATACATACATGAAAAAAATAATAAATTCACATTTTCAACATTCATGACTGGAATCTTTTGTGCATGTAGTTATAGGGGAAATTAATAAACAGAACAGATCTCATGCACTATGTGCTCACACTGCACTTTGGTTTTATTTCTTTGAGAAAATATGATGTGACAGAAAATGAATCAAAATGTAAAACTAGGCAAAAGGGTTTTTGTTGTTGTGGTGGTGGTTGTGGTTATGACACTGTTAATGTTGGTATTCCTGTGACTGCTAATGGAGAAAATGGTATATTATATTTTTGTAGTTGCCTTTTAGACTCCTTCAGCATGCCTTTGTTGATGGAGAGGATTATCAATGTAAAGTTTATCACAGCAGTAAACACTCACTTGTTCCATTAGAAATTTCATTTTCTGGGCAGTGGATACAAATAAAACAGCAAACAGACATTCCCTCCTGCCTGAATTGTCTGAATCCAGGAACACAATCAGCACTGCATACAGAGGGCACCATCTGAGGAAATAGGATACATATAGAGTTTTACCTACTTCACCCATAACTATATCACATTAGCATGTTGAGATATCAATAAGCTTATTTTATATACAGACACTGAGAAACCACATGTCACTTGGTACTTTGTATAATGGCAAGTGTGTGAATATATTAAAACAAGTTGATGAAAAGTTGAGCTCTTTACAAAATCTTAGACATTATGGAAACGGAATTTTAAAGTACTTTGTGCAAACACTACGGAGATGCTACCTGGTCTTCTTGTTGACTGTCACCAAGCTGACACAAAGTACAGTAAAAAGATAAAGAACATGGAATGAGCCTTACCTGAGAAATTTTCTCTATCAGAATAGCCTTCTTTCTAATGCTAATGCATTTTATTATTTGGTAGTCATTGTAGGCATGCCCAGTCTACTAAAGACAATGTTGTTGCTAGGCAAGCATGTGTGAGAAATGACACAGAGCAAACCAGTAAGCAGTGTTCTCTCAAGGGCCTGTGCTTTAATTTCAGTCTCCTAGTTCTGTCCTTGTCTTCCCTTGCTTATAACACATGATCCAAAACAACCTTTCTTCCTCACTATGCTCATGGCCAAAATTTAATCAAAGCAACGACTTTGCAAGAAATGGTGAAAGCACATCTAAAACAGGGGAAATATCTCCTCAAGTCTTAAATAACAAACACATCCTCCAATAAATTAAGACTGCAAATATTCACAAACTTAATGTAAAGAAAAACACAGTTGAAAAGACAATCCTAGTGACAAGGTACCGAGTTGATGTGTAAGAAGCTGTAATGTGATCTGTTTCCTGAAGTGAGAAGACCTTAAGGAGCATATAAATACTGTGGGAACCAGAGTAAAAGTTAGTTGGTTTGATGTTAATTGAAGATTTTCTTAGGTTAAAGAAAGGTATGTTTTTATTACACTGAACTTTATGATGGGGCTCTGTAAGAAGCATTAGAAATCTGCTGATAGGGATACCAAGAAGACACCTGATACCCTATGAGCATGTACAGGGGAGGAGGTCCCTCTCACTTACAGTCATAAGGGAGAGATGGAGGAGGGAAACAGGAGGGAAGGAGGAACAGGAGGATACAAGGGATGGGATAACAATTGAGATGTAATATGAATAAAATAATAAATATGTTTTTAAAAGGAAATTTGCTGAGTGTTGCATGCTCTTATGAATCCTTCATTCAGTATTAAGGTGTATGTGAAAACCACATTGTCACTGGTACACAGATTCATCTCATGTTCTCCACATACACAGTTAACTAGAACGCTTCCCTTTGCTGTGGTGGTTGTGAAACAGGGTCTCACTCTGTAGCATTGGGATACCTCAATTCCCTATCTAAAACAGAGAACATTACTTTTTCTTTTTTTACTTGTTCTATTAATTTATTCATATTACATCTAAATTGTTATGCCATCCCTTGTATCCTCTCAATCCTCTATCCCTTCCACTTTCACTCTAGTCCCCTCCCCTATGTCTGTGAGTGAGGGGGACCTACTCTCCCTATATATGATCATAGGGTATCAAGTCTCTTCTTGATATCCTGGTATCTTTCCTCTGAGTACCACCAGGCCTCCCCATCAAAGGGATGTGGTCAAATATGGGGCAACAGAGTTCATATGAAAGTCAGTCCTTGCTCCTCGCTCAGCTGTGGAGAATGTGCTGTCCATTGTCTAGATCTGGGTAGGGGTTTGATGATTACTGCACATATTGTCCTTGCTTGGTGCCATAGTTGGGACAGAACCCCTGGAACCAGATCCAGCCATCATAATGTTCTACTTGTAGGTTTCTAGGACCCTCTGGATCACTCTATTTCTCCATTCTCCAATACTTCTCTTACATAGAGTCCCAAGAGGATGTCTTCACATCTATCCCATTTTCCTGGTAAGTGAAGACTTTCATGGGACATGCCCCTTGGGCTAGTGTCCAGTTATAAGTGAGTATATATGCCTTTAGTCCTCAGGGAAATGCAAATCACAACAACTCTGACATTCCATCTGACACCCATCAGAATGGCTAAGATCAAAAATTCAAGTGATATCACATGATGGTGAGGATGTGGGGAAACAGAAACACTTCTTTATTGCTGGTGGGAATGCAAACTTAAACAACCTCTTGGGAAATCTATCTCAGAAAACTGGGAATAGGGCTTCTTTAAGCCCCAGCAATTCCACTCATTGGAATATACCTAGAAGATGCTCTAGCACACAACAAGGGCATATGCTCAACCATGTTCACAGCAGCCTTCTTCATAATAGCCAGAATCTGGAAAAAGCCTAAATGTTTCTCCGTAGAAGAATGGATAAAGAAACTGTGGTACATCTACACTATGGAATACTACTCAGCTATTAAAAAGAAGGAATTCTTGAAATTTGTGGACGAATGGATGGAACTAGAAATTATCATGCTGAATGGCTTAACCCAGAAGCAGAAAGACGCAAATGGTATATACTAACTTATACTTGGAAACATTCTCTCTTTTTAAAATATATTTTCACAGTTGTTTTGGTACATGGTAAAAATTTCCTTATTTAAGTAATTCATTCAGATTAAATCTCCTTTTTATCCCTTCATTTGTATCTTCCAATTCCCCATCCCTCCCACTTTCATCCTATTCCCCTGCCCTAGGTTTGTGACAAAAAGGGACCCTCTCCTTCACTATAAGATCACAGCCTATCAGGTCTCTTCCTGGGAGCTTGTTAACTTTTCCTCTGAACATTAACAGGTCTCCCCACTAAGAGGAAGTGGTCAAGTAGGGGTCCCCAAGTTGATGTCTGAATCAGTCCCTGCTATCCACACAATTGTGGAGAAAGTGGTATCCATTGGCTAGATCTGGATAGGGGTCTATTCTTACTACATGCTTTGTCCTTTGTTGGTACAGTATTTTTAGCTGACTCGCGTGGGTCCAGATCTGACAGCCTTATCTGTCTTCTTGTAGCTTTCTAGGATCCTCTAGGTCCTTCTATTTCCCCATTCATCCTTACCTCTCTCACATAGGGTACCAGTAGGAAGTCCCAGTATCTATCCCAATCTCCAGCTAGGCACTTGGTAATATTTTAATGACCATTTTGAAAAAGAGTGGAGACACTGCATATTGCTGCCCCATTTCTATTCAATATTTTAAGGCGTGGTCTCTATGTCACACTGCCATCCTAGATTAGCTATCTTGGCAAAACTGGTCACCTATCAACAGAGAATTTTCTAAATTTGCCTACAAACTGTTTGGATTAACACATGCACCATACATACCTGGCTTCATTCTTATTTTAATTAAATATTTATGTTTTTCTCTGTATCTAGAACAATGCTTTCAGTCTCTAATAAAAATCCTATTCTATCAAGATATTACCTGTTCTTTGTATTCCAACATGGTTTTTTTACTCTGAATAAATGATGGACTTCTTTATAATCCATTGATGAATATTTTTGTATAATCATATAATTCCATCTTAGAGTGTATTTACAAGATTTATCTCATTTAACTTATATGCATTTTGGAATCATGATTGCATTTATTGAATGAAATGCACTTGGGTATAGAGAACAAACATTCTGGTGTATAGTTGAATTGCCTTGATATGTGTATACGTCAGAATTATTCCATCCATGTCCATCAAAGTGAATGGTTATATGGATTTCTTTGTTGGTTTGTTTGTTTGTTTCACTCCATAATGATGTATCACCCACATTTTTATAGAAGGATTCCATTCAGGTTAAAAATAACATTGTTTCCATGGAAGTAACAGAAAAAGTTTTGGGGTGTTTTTGTTGTTTTATTGAACCAATCTTGTTGTCTATGGATTTTTACTAGAGAATGTGATCATTAACCGTAAATTATTACTGTAGATTATTTTGTGAATATTATCTAGTGTTGATATTGTAGTACTTGATAGTTTTCTAATAGTTGCTTTTCTCAGGAGCTTAGTGCTTTCTATGTGTTCCTTTGATCCTTGCATTCATCATGTGAAGTGGTTCAACTAGTGTCTTTCATAGTGATCTTTCAGTGCTTCTAAATTCCTGTGATTGTGTCTATTATTGAACTCTGTTCTGTATCCTTCTATTATGAGGAATAACTTTTCTGTTTACAGTTACTGTGGTTGACTGTTAAATGATTGAAATACATCACTCTTACGCTCTTCCTGTACGAATGTCCATAGTGACATTGACTGATATACAGACAGGAACTTGCTATGACACAGTCTTCTGTACTGCAGCCTTCAAATTTATGTCTTTCCTACAATATAATTTTTAAGTTAAATATGCCAATGTTTGTTCATTTACTGATTTTCAATGTTTGCTATGTAAATGACTGTTGTATCTCGATGGAAACACATCTCACTTGAAATTTATGATTGCATTATACTGGATATAGTGTTGATGAGTTGAGTGTTTCCTTCTTTTCCTCTTGTGATCTGGACTGTAATTCTGATCTTTTGATCAGAAATCCTCAAGTCTCCTATATTTTGAATCTTAGTTTTGTTTTTTTTATTCTCTGATTTTTCTAATACTTATGCATAATATTCAACCTTTGCCATCCTATCTTTATCTTGAACTATTGTCTTCCTGAGACTATTTACTGAAAATTTTATTTCATTTATTTGGTTTTTCCTTTACATATTATCTGTTTGAGTATTTTTATTATTTTGTGCCTTCCTGAATTTCTTTTTCTCATGCTTTTTCAGTGACTTATTTTATGGTAGTGTTTGTGATCCCTCTTATCCTTCCCGAGGAAATTTATGCCTCTTCACTTATCATAGTGAATTCTAATAATCATTCTTTGAATTATGTATTTAGCACATCTTTGAACATACACTCATTTAAGACTTTGATTGTAACATTTTGAGCTAAGTAGATTTGATATCATTATTTTTATATTTTTTTGCTTCTGCATGTGTCCTGATATGCAAATCTCGAAGCAGGGCAATGGTTCTATATTTTTTTCGTATTGAGTATTATTCTGGTGCAGGTTTTTGTAATGCCCAATCAAGCTGTGGTTGTAACAAACATGAGAAATCACTGCAGCCATCGAGTGAGTGTGTATCTCAGTAGCTAAACTTCAGATCCTGTGTTCCTCTGCATAACAATGATTCCCCTCATCACTCTGAGAAGGACTATTAACTGCAAATGCCAGAGTACATGAGCAACCTGAATTCCAGGACTTAACATCTTTAAAATTTAAAAAAAATGGTGGTTGCATAGTTCGAATAGAATACTTTAAAACCAACCACACCAGAATTCCTACCTATAACATGCCCGGGAACTATGATGGAAATTTTTTTCAGAAATTTCTGAACAGCAAAAATGTATTACTACCAAATACCTCCAAATACAGAAAAGGAAACAGATACTGCTTCATTAGTTTGAATGAACTACACAACAATTAAGAGGACCAAGCAAGGATACTGTAGTGAACAGTTTCTTTACATGGCATAATTTATAGCTGAGGCATGGACAAACTGTGAATAACAATTGATTTCTTGCACCCATTTTGCATATCTAAGCTTGCTCACATTTTCAATATATGCATCACCCTTCTAATGTCCATATATAACACATACACCAGGGTTGCATGGGCATATATCCAGACAGAAAATCCATAACATATAAAAAGGAAAGAAAATACAATGTAATAATTAATAGAATATTTAATATTTATCAAAAATTATTAATTTATGATTAGAACGGTTGAAAATTTAGAGACTGTGTCAGAGGCTTAAGCAAACATATAAAAAAAAACTGTTCCCTTCTCTTTGATCACTTCCCCCTGATGGGGTACCTTATCATCTCACAGAAGAAGAGTGTGCAGGCAGTCCTTATGACACTTGATAGGCTGGGGTCAGTGAGTAGGGGTGAAGGGTTCCCCTCTCTGAGGTCTGGAGAAAGCCATAGGGGGACGGAAAAGAGAGGGTTGCCTGGAAGGACATGAGGGACGGAGTTAAGGCTGGAATGTATAATGAAGTAAATAAAAAATTAAAATTAGAAAAATAATTAAAATTAAAAAAAATGGTGAGCTTCATTTCTAATGCCTTTGGATTTTTTATTTACTGCATCATTACATTTAGCTTCAGTTTCTTACCTTTTTTTATCACAGATTCATAATATGTGAGGAAATCACTATATGGTAATAAGAATCGTACCATGAGTCCATGGCTCACATTACTGGAAATATAATAAATGAGTGGTCAAAAGTTGTTCCATATTCATATCAAAAAACAAAAACACAGTTCTTTGATAGTAAAATACAGTGTAACTATTTCATGAACTCCTCAAAGGACTAACCAAAGGTCACATAAGATATAGTTAAAATAAGAAACGTAACATAGGAGACTAGAAGTAGGTTCCTTATGGGACAATTTATTTCATTTCACTAATGTATAAAAAAGGATAAATGGACCAACTAAACACACAGTGTTTACTGGTATGGAATGGAAATCAGTACAGTTCTTTCAACCCACCTGTCGACTTCCTGTGGCCCACTCTAGCATGTCTTCAGATAAATGCAGCTGTTGACCATGTGGAAAATCTAGGCTAAACTTTCCTATCTTCACCTTAAGTTCAAAATCATGTGGGAGATTCCAAATGTAGAAAATGTCATACAATTTCTGAAATTTTTCTTTTTTGTTCATGGTCACTTTGTCTCCACTAGCGCTAGTGAAGTGGGTCTTTCTCATCAGGGAGTGCATCTGAAAAGCAGATAGTATTACATACTACATATGCCCTTCCTTGATGGGAGAAAATGTATAACGATTGTATCTGAAAAGCAATTTTATTGAAGGGATCAGGTAGAAATTTTCAATGAAATCAATATGATATATTAATTTGTCATAATGTTTGCATAATTTTAGTTCTCTGAAAGGAAACTAAGAAACACAAGATTAAAAAAGCACATATACATCAAACATAGATGTGCAACACATACACACATGCAGCTCCACAAAGAGAGACCCACATCTATTTAGAGATACTCACATAATATAGCCACATATTTGTGTACAAACACATTAACATACATGGACACATCAGAGCATACAGGCACAGACAGATATATACACTCAAACAGACACACAAGTACAGACATATCCCAAACACATTCATAGACACACAGATGAACAGACAAATACAGATAGGGAGACATAATGAGATACAAACATTCACACAGAGAGACATTGACACAAAAACACTTTTATGCTCACAATATCAAAGGAGAGAAAGACAAACACACGCACACACACAGAGCAAGAGATATACATATGTGTAATCCTATATACGGTAACACAGAACACACAGACACATGCACTGATAAATACAATCAGAAACATACAAAAAACAGAAACAAACATACACATGGGTATTGAAACACAGACAATTTATGCTCACTTCTACAAACAGACAGATAGTCAGATGGACAGAACACACACACACACACACACACACATACACATAACTGCACACACATAAACAGAGATATATACACAGACACACAGAAACCCACATAGAAGCACAAATACAGTGAGAAATATATATTAAAAAAAGAGTATCTGTGTGTGCGTGTGTGTAATGAACTGATTTGCATAACTCTTTCTGTGTATTTACACTAAGCCTTTGAGGAAAGTGAACAGAGACTACATTTGAGGAGAATCAATTGAGAAAAAATCCCCTGAACTTATTACCTCAATTTTCAGAATTAATGAACAAACAGTCATCTCTTCATCGTGGTGACAATTAATGAGAAGAGACTAATTATCTCTCCAGTATTAGAAGAGGTATGATTATATTCAGTTGCTCTGTCACAGAGTCACTTATTTTCACTGATAAATGGTGTCTTTCATTCCAATACCTTTGTATTAAATTCTATACAAATCTCTAGATTTATTGTGACAGCATAAAAACATTTAGAAACCTAGGTTTTGGGGAAACACTTCCTAGTTCACTCACTTAATCATCTGAGAGACTCTTAAAAACTATGACATTGATAAGATCATATGTAATACACGAAGAGAAACCTTACCTTTGAGCAGCTATGATCCCATTTTTTCTCATTGTCAATTGGCTGATTTTCTACCTGTTGAAGAAGCATCCCACGAAAGACATGGGCCAAAACATATGCAGCATTGTATATGTCATAAATGCTTTCACTGAGGGCCAGGTCAAAAGTCTGTGCCATTAGCCAATCAGATGAGGCATTGGATGAGCAGTTCTTCATTGTCTTACAGTTAGATCCTAAGGATTCACAGTTAAAATTCATCCACTCCTGGCTTGCCAGATATTTATCTGAGTATTTGAGAGGGTTCAATGTCTGGACAAAATTTTTTAAACCTGAAATCTTACCATGGTGGTGTGCAAAAGTAAAAGTCCCATGGAATGGGTCAAGTGTGAGATCTCTCTTACTTATAGGAACATCCCACTGTGAGGTGGTGATCCATGTTCTTTGTATACCTAGAGATTCCCACATTCTAAAGGCCACAGCAAGAGTACTGTCTGTGTCACCATAAAGGATAACAACATCTGTAGATGATGTCATGATTTGGTTATAATACACGTCAGCTCTTGACATGTATACCTCCATGTTCACTGGGATCATGTTCACAAAGGCAAAGCAGACTGTATCCTTTTCCATTTCTCTTTTCAAATCTGAGAGAAACTGTGTACCCTGTTCATTGTCAGAGATGGCCAGCCCTACCCAGTTGCAGTTTAAATAAAGTAAGAAGGCAACAAGGGCCATGGCAAGAGATGTATCCTCATGGGCCATCTGATAAATATAGGAAAATTGTACACGGTCATTCAGGAGAGGATGGAAAGGCCCATAAGTAAGATGGAGGACCTAGGACACAAGGAACAGCATGAGGTAGCATGTACTTTTAAGAACCTGTAAACCCATTTTTTCTATAAAAAGTTCTAGAAATCCCCCTTACCTGTTACTTCTCCTCTTACCCCCATTTCACGCAGAGAAATTCCAGATCCTCCACAGGTATCTGAATAAAACCATTGAACTACCAGACTGACATAAGGACAGTAAGACCAGTCTTCTCTTTACACCCTATTGTGCATCTTATAAAAGCCACCAATGGAGACACAATTTCATTACATTTTAACCCCACAAAAATCTCACCTGCTGAGGTTCCCGGCTGTACATTAATTTGTGAAATAGTACAGATGCTTCCCAGTTTGGTCCTGTAAGAAGTACTGTACAACTGACACCTTTGGTACAGTCATAATTAGGAGGAGTCCTTTCAGTTGGTAGAGAAATATGAATGAGATCTTTTACTAGTGACACATTTAAACAATATGGTACTCGAAATACTAGAGACATATTTGGTAGAAGATCAGAGTTTTTCTTTATTTCATCCAAGGAAAAAGCCAAAACCAGAAGAAACAGGCTTTCAGTTGGTGTTCTGTAAAATGGTACAATATTTATTATGTACAGAAGTATACACATAATCACTGGCATTCAATACAATGACTATCCTGTACTTGAAGATACTGTCTTTATCCCTATGTTTGGGACAAGTATCCCATGTAATAAGGTTTACAAATATAAAAATATGGAATGTTATAACACCTATAAAATTTCATGTGAGTTCATCTGCACAAAACATGCATATTCCATGGAAAGCTTTTTCATCTATGGTTGTTGAGTACTTGCTCAGAAGGTAAAGACAAGGCCACAGATTTTTACCAAGCTGTAAATCTGATCATGCATTCATTTATTAAGTATAGAGAATTATGAAAATTACACACGATGTTTGAGCTACTGAGTTTCAGGTATTTCCATATTAAATTACCTGAATTAGCTAAGGTAGTGAAAGAGTGACTGATGAGTACACACGAGTGTTTCTGGGGCAATATTTGGTACCTGTACTAATAATGAATTATAATTAGTTGGAAACATCATATTCTTCTCTATCCATCTTCATATTGTTGTTTTTTTTTTCTTTTTAGATTATTTTTCAGAGAGAGCATCTTTTTACTGGTTTATTTTCAAATACATTCATACACATGAGATGCATATTTAAATAGATGTATGTCTAACTTTGGAAATCAATCTGTTTCATTATCAGAAAACTGGTAAAAGCTTAACCTCCAGACATAGCTATACTATACCTGGACATATACCCTATGACACCTCCTCAATTATGATCATAACAGAATTAATAATAATAGCTAGAATCCAAAAAAAATGATGTCACTCAAACAATGGAGAATAAACAATGAAATACTACTCTGATATAAAACAAAGAAAATCGCAAATTTTTCAGCCAAGTAAACTAGAGAACATCTGCTGAGTATGATAAGCCAGTCTAAAAAAAAACACACATGGATGTATTTACTTAGCCATATAGTACAGGATAAAAATTACTAGAATTACTGACCCAAAGATGATGAGTAAGAAGGAGGAACCCAGACAAGATGCTTTATTCTAACTCAGAAAATGAAATATAATAGATGGCGGAAGAAGATGAAGATAAGGACAATGTAGGAGAGAGAGCTCAGATAGAAATGAGGGTGGATGTCAGACCTGGGGAGTTCTAATGCAGCAGGTCAGAGGGCCTGAACAGTAAGAATAAGGCAGGGGTGGAGATATCTCTCTGACAAGATGGATAAATGAGACATTTCTGGGATAATATGGTGGTGACTCAGTTGAGAGGACACCCTCTAAATAGACAGAACTCCTAATGGGGAGAGCAGAATACCAATCAATCCACAAGAACTAGGACTCAAAATTTACCTTCCCTACAAGATATGCAGGGATAAAAATAGAGCACAGATTTAGGGAATGTCCAAGCAATGCCTGGCCCAAACTAAGACTCAGAACACAGGCAAGAGACAACCTCTGACACTATTATTGATACTTTGCTGTGCTTTCAGACAGGAGCCTGGCAAAGATGTTCCCTGAGGGATCCAGACATCAGTGAATCAAAACAGATGCTGAGAATCAAAACCAAATATTAGACAAAGAGTGTTGGGATTCTCATAGAAAACTAGGGGGATATATAGAAGGATGAAGAACTAACACAAACTGCACAAGAAAACCAACAGCCAATTTATCAGGGCACAGAGGGAGTGATGGAGACTCAATCACCAACCAAGGATGCTCAAGAGACTGGCACTTGGACCCCTTAACAGATATAGATGATGTGTAGTTCAGGCTTAGTGTGGATCCCCTAGTAAGAGGAACAGGGACTGTCTCTGACATGGACTCTGTTGCCTGTATATTTACTCTCTTTCCCTTGGTGAGGCTTCTATTTCAGGCTACATGGGAAGAGTAAACACTCAGTCCTGATGAGATTCATGAGGTGAGGTGACTTAGTGGGTGGCTCCCCTTCTTTGAATAACAGGGAATGCACATGGAGTAGATGGAGAAAGCATATGACAAGGAGTAGAGGAGGGAGGGGCCATGATCAGTAGGTAAAATACATGAATAAATATATTATTTTAAACTGATGTATGTCTGTATGCGTCTGGATGCATGGACCTAAGCAAGGCTCTATTAAATTGAGGTTTGTTTATTCTCTTTATGGGAAAAAATCACTCCTGTCTTTTGCTAGTTATTTCCTACCATCTGAAAAATAAGTATCAAATATAATCCTTCACTTGGAATGATTCACTCATATTTAAATTCAAATAGAATTTCATTTGGAAATTGTACCTTTGAGTTATCTTTGTCCATACAAATAGCTCATTTGAAAATACACTTTACACAGCACAGAAAAAAATGCCATTGGATATTTCAGTAAAACACGTTAGAAAGTTGATACTTGAACTTGTGTGACCCAAACACTAACTCTTTCATACTAAACATAAACAGCATCAATTACTTGAGTACCAGAGTGGCCTAGTAGTATAAAGTGCTTGCTGCACTTGGAAACAACAGTCAGAAATCCACAAAGTAAAAATGTATAGAGTATCCATATGGTAAATTATGCAATTATACTTAGTAAAATTACTAAGAGAGAAATGTGAGTAGTAACTGTGATTAAAGTGTAGGAGAATTAACAGTTTAGACATAAAAAGAAGTCACATATTTCTTAAAGAACTGCACAGATGAGCTAGTAGGAAACTTCTCTATTTCTGTTCTCAAGCACTATCAACTATATATGCCACAAATATAACTCAGTCAACTGACAAGGGAGCAAGGAGTCACCACTATTAGTGATACTCTGTCTTCTCAAACATAAATATACAATCTAAGCATTCTTTCTTTGTGCAAAAACATATTTTGACCAGTTATACTAGCAGAACCCTAGCATCTTACTAAGAATAAGGAACATCTACAAATTGCAGTAAGATTAGTTTGTGCCAATATTACATGTTTGTAAAATAGAATGTAAAGAGTAAACCATACTGGAAATCTTTCTGATATCATTTTAATAAAACAGGGCAAATATTAAGTTGGAATATAAGATGTTTTGGTTTCTCTTCATAGGAAGAATAATCTCTCATCTTCTCTAAGTCACTTCATATCATCTGAACAACAAACATCAGACATAATCCTTCATTCTGAATGATTCACTCAGATATAAATGTAATTAATTTTCCACTTAGAATTATACCTTTGTGTTATCATTGTCTACAAAATAGCCCCTTTTAGAATGCCCTTTATTACCACGCAGAAAATTGCCATCGAAAATTTCAGTACCACACAATAGGAATTTGGGACTAGAATTTGTGTGACTCAAATACTAACTTATGAATGCTAAACATTAGAAACACCAGTTACTTGAGCTGTCAGACTAGCCTAGTAGTATGAAAAGGGATGTTCTTAAAAACAACTATCCAATGAATCCACACACATATGGTCATTTGATTTTTGACAAAGAAGCCAAATCCATTCGATGGAAAAGGGATAGCATCTTCAACAAATGGTGCTGGTCTAACTGGATGTCTATGTGTAAAAAAATGCAACTGGACCCCTATCTGTCACCTTGTACAAAACTCAACTCCAAGTGGATTAAAGACCTCAACATAAAACCAGAGACACTAAATCACTTAGAAGAAAAAGTGGGGAAGAGCCTGGAACATATTGGCACAGGAGACAACTTCCTGAACAGAACACCAACAGCCCAGGCATTAATGTCAACAATTAATAAATGGGACCTCATGAGGCTGAAAAGCTTCTGTAAGGCAGATGACACCGTAAAGAGTACAAAGCGACAGTCTACAGACTGGGAAAAGATCTTCACCAACCCCACATCTGACAAAGGTCTAATATCCAAAATATATAAAGAACTCAAGAAATTAAATACCACCAAACCAAATAACCCAATCGAGAAATGGGGCATGGAACTAAACAGGGAATTCTCAACAGAGGAATATCAAATGGCTGAGAAACACTAAAGAAATGCTCAACCTCCTTAATCATCAGGGAAATGCAAGTCAAAACAATGCTGAGATTCCATCTTACACCCATCAGAATGGCTAAGATCAAAAATTCAAGCGACACCACATGCTGGCAAGGATGTGGGGAGAGAGGAACACTCCTTCATTGCTGGTGGGAATGCAAACTAGTACAACCACTTTGGAAATCTATCTGGTGCTATCTCAGAAAAATGGGAATAGGGCTTCCTCAAGACCCAGCTATTCCACTCCTTGGTATATACCCAGAAGATGCTCCAGCACACAACAAGAAAATTTGCTCAACCATGTTAATAGCAGCCTTATTCATAATAGCCAGAACATGGAAACAGCCTAAGTGTCCCTCAATAGAAGAATGGATAAAGAAACTGTGGTACATATACACTATGGAATACTATTCAGCTATTAAAAACAAGGAATTCCCAAAATTTGTGGATAAATGGATTGAGCTAGAAATGATCATAATGAGTGAGTTAACTCAGAAGGAGAAAGACTCAAATGGTATATACTCACTTATATCTGCATATTAGCCCAACAGGCATGTCCCATGAAAGCCTTCACTTACCAGGAAACAGAGACAGAGGAGAGGACATTCTAGTGGGACTCTAGATGAGAGATTCATGGGAGAAAGGCAAAGTAGAAGGACCCAGGGGTCCTAGAAGCCTACAAGTAGAACATTATGATAGGCAGATTTGGGCACAGGGGTCCCGCTCAAACTAGGCACCAGACAAGGACAATACAGGCGGTAAACCTTAAACCCCTACCCAGATCTAGACAATGGACAGAACACTCTCCACAGTAGAGTGGAGAGTGGGATATTACTTTCTCACATACTCTGGTGCCTCACCTCTGACCATGTCCCCTGGATGGGGAGACCTGATGGCACTCAGAGGAAGGACAGCTGGTTACCAAGAAGAGACTTGATACCCTATGATCATATAGAGGGGGAGGTAATCCCCCTCAGGAACAGTCATAGGGGAGGGAATAAGGGGAAAATGGGAGGGAGAGAAGAATGGGAGGATACAAGGGATGGGATAACCATTGAGATGTAACAAGAATAAATTAATAAAAAAATAAATAAATAAATAAATATTAGAAAGTTAAAAAAAAAACAACTATCCAAAATCCATAAATCCAAAATGTATACAGTAACCACATGGTAAAATATGCAATGATCCTTAGTAAAATTACTGAAAGAGAAACATAATTGGCAAATGTGATACAAGTATCAGAAAATAAACAACTTACACTTAAAAAGGAAGACACATGATCTTTTATTTTATTATTTTTTTTCATTCATTCATTCATATTACATGTCAATTATAATCCCATCCCTTGTATCCTCCCATTCCTCCCTCGCACTTTCATGCTATGCCCTTCTCCTATAACTGTGACTGAGGGGGACCTCTTCCTCCTTTATGTGATCATGGGGTATAAAGTCTAATCAAGGTAGCCTGCTATCCTTCCCCTGAGTACCACCGAGTCTTCCCATCATGAGGAAACGGTCAAATATGGGGCACCAGAGTTCATGTGAAAGTCAGTCCCCACTCATCACTCATCTGGGAAAAATGTCCTGTCCATTGGCAAGGACTGGGTAAGGGTTTGATGTTTACTGCATGTATTATCCTTTGTTGGTGCCATTGTTTGAGCAGAACCCGTGGGCTCAGATCCGCCCATTATAATGTAAATAATTCTTAAATGATTGAAGTGATGTGTGACTAGGAAACTCCTCTAATCATGTTCTCAAGTACTGTCAACTACCTAAACGTGCTACAAATATAATCCAGTTAGATGACAAGGAAAGTAAGTGGTCACCACAATTAGAGATAGCCTCAATTTTCAAACATAAAATTTATAGTCTAAGCATTCCTTCTTTTTGCTAAATAAAAAATGAAGAAAATGAAGAACTGGGCTTTCTAATACCTAAAAGCCAATGGTTGTGGATGTATACAAGTTAAGATGGAGATATAAGGACATATTTAAAGTTCACATTGGACAGAAATCCTACTTACGTTTCTGATGCAGGTTCAAAAGTCATATACAGTGACCACATCCAGATAATTTTAGAGAGTAAATGAACATTTTTGTGAAAGCATTCTGTACCTAGGTGTACTGCAAATATGAGGAGCACACACACAGAAACTGATAGTTACACACTGACAGAAACACACTCTATGGCCAATTAATTTTACCTTCTCAGGATGAAACATATTGAAATAACATGGGGTATCATTTGATAATAAAGCACTGGGTACTGTGCAATGGAAACTGTCAACATGAGGGCTAATCTTTATGATCATGGTACAGATTGTTTGTCCACTCAACTACTGTCCTTGAAATCAGGAGGCTAACTGGAAGAAACATAATAGTTTATTGACCAATTTAAATTCATAAAAAGCACTGTTTATAAAAGAATTTGGTGTTCTTTCTTTGTGTGCACATTGGAAGAAAAAGACAATATTCAAAGCATTGTTCTGTTTTGCATCTTCAGACCTCTCCGGAAATATTTGTGATGAAATCTACAAGAAAATTTAAAAGGCACTTACAGCTTATCCGGAATGTTGCTTAAATAGTCTTTCTCCACAGACCATTGCACTGCATAAAGGAAGAAAATACACGCGTGCTTTAACTCTCTGTCCTTTTCTTCATTCTTCATTCTCCAAAAACACATGGAAGGAGTGAAACTCGTCATTAGAAGTGGAGTGTTCAGAAGCAAGTAGAACAAAATCAAAGTAAACATATTTGTCCTACTATAAACCTCAATGTTGTGGATTGTGAAGTGTCATGCATATCAGCCTAACAAATGGGCACCCATGTGTTCATATCCTCTTTTATGTTTCTGGACAATGAAAAGTTTACTTGCACATTCATGATTCCTTTTTTCCCTAAGGCCCTTCCTCATTCCTGGAGGAATCTTCCCTGGGACTTGTCATCTGCGGTCCACAGTCCATTTGGTAAACATGAGTTGATAAATATATTTGATAATAGTTCTGTCTCTGGTTCCATGACATCATTCAGGTTTATGGATATTAAAATCCCTGAGCAGAGGCTGTTTAGTGAAAGTTTTGTTTCAGTACTATCTTATATATTTGTTTATGTGAATACCAATAGAAACTATGTCAGTTGATATTTTTTAGATTATGCACAGTGAAATATAAATTATTGATTCAGATTGGGCATATAAAATGGTTCATGACTACCTGGTGAGCATTGTATCACCAAGTCTATAAGATGCAAAGGTAGCCACTTGTTTGGGCCATTTGACATCTTCAGAGCATACACACTGTGAAATATATCACACTAGTGACAAATAAAGAATATCTACCCAAAGCCTATGCTTGCAAGTTTAGAGAATCAATAATCAGGTGAAATCCAGAAATTTCTTGAGTCCTATTGTACCAAAAACCATCCAGCCCCTCACAATTTAGCAGCTCATGTACACTTCAAATGTCGATTTTTAAAACTTCTGCAATATCCAAGGAAACTCATGACCCTTGTGTAGCATTTCAAATATTAAATGAGACTTATCCCTCAACCAACACTTACATTATTAGTAATAAACTATGTTAAAAATTTGAGTTTTAACATATGATCTCCATCCTAGAGCCTCAATTCCCATGAATCAATTAAATGTGACAGCCCATTTGTTGTACTTTAACTTTGCTTTTCACTATTTTTTTATACTCATTTCTATTCAAGTAATATCTGTAAGGAATTCTTGTGCTGAGTAGCTTAGAAACAAATAATAACTGGGAAACAGCTGTTATTTAATGTGTAAATTCTTCCTACACAAATTGCAGAGTAATCTATCCTTCATTGCCGTGTAGAATCTGCATTGCCTGTATAAGCATATACTGATATTCCATCCCTAATTCCTGTAGGCATTTGCACTTCTCAAAAAATGCCCAACTTAATTTTGTGTAAAGATGTGTGTCTGTGTCACACACACACACACACGCATACAAACACCAAGTTGAGGTCAAATCCAATATTTACGTATAGGACACCATGTGCTTTGCCTCTGAATTCAAATAGTTCTAAGAGAAGTATGGACCCAGTAATTGAATTTATTTAGTTTCTTCTTTGCTCTGTGGTTTGAGTCATTATGAAGTATATACAAGGTAAATTTAAACATCTGTCTGTTTTATCATTTAGTTAAAAATAACATTGTATATATTTAAATTGTAAGAGATAATGTATATTTAATTTTATTTAAGTAATTCATTTAGATTACATCTCAGTTGTTATTCCCTCGCTTGTATCTTCCCATTCCTTCCTCCCTCATTCTTTCACCATGTTCTCTTCCACTAGGCATGGGACTGAAGGGAACTTCCTCACCTATCATATGAATATGGCCTATCAGGTCTCATCTGGATAGCCTACTTACCTTTCCTCTGTGTGCCACCAGGCATCTCCAACATGGAGAAATGCTCAAACATAGTGTACCAGAGTTCATGTTAGAATCAGTCCCACTCTCCACACAACTGGGAAGGATGTGCTGTCCATTGACTACATCTGAATAGGGAGCCTATGTTTATCACTTGCATTTTCTTTGCTAGGTACAACAGTTTGAGAAGACCCCACTAGGTCTCAATCTGCCATCCTTGATGGTTTTCTTGTAGGGTTTCAAGACCATTTGTGTCCTAATATTTCCCTATTCTCTGAAGTCCCTATCACCTGAGGTCAAAATAGGAATTTTCAGCATCTGTCCCAACCTCCTGCTGAATGAAGACTCTCAGAGGACATCCCTGTGGGGCTAGTGTCCAGCTTTCAGTGAGTATATACCATGTGTATCATTCTGGGTCTGTGTTAACTCACTCAGGGCGATCATTTCAAGTTGCATCCATTGCCTGCAAATTCCTAGATTTCCTTGGTGTTAATACCTGAGTAGTATTCCACAGTGTAAATGTACTATAGTCTCTTCATCCATTTTTCGACTGAGGGACATCAAGGTTCTTTCCAGAATCTGGTATTATGAAGAAGGCTGCTATGAACAAGGTTAAGCAAATATCCTTGTGTGGTGGAGGATATTTTAGGTGTGTTCTGAGGAGTGGAATAGCTAGGTCTTGAGGTAGCCCTATTCCCAGTTTTATGAGAAAGTGCTAGATTGGTCAGATGGATTTTCAAAGAGGTTGTACAAGTTTGCACTCCCACAAGCAATGAAGGAATATTCTCCTTTCTCCACATGCTCAGCAACATGTGCTTTCACCTGAGTTTTTGATCTTAGCCATTCTGATAGATGTAAGATGGAATCTCAGAATCATTTTGAGTTTCATTTCTTTGACGACTAAGGACATTGAGCATTTCTTTAAGTGCTTCTTAGGAATTCTATATTCATCTGTTAAGAATTCTTTGTTTAATTCTGTACCCCATAACTTAATTATTTGCCTTGGTGGTATTTGGTTTCTTGTGGTCTTTATATATTTTGGATATTAGACGTTAGTCAGATGTAGAGTAGGTGAAGAACTTTCCCTGATCTGTAGGCTGTTGCTTTTTGCTGTTGACAGCATCTTCTGCCTTACAGAAGCTTCACAACCTCACAAGGTCCCATTTATGAATTGTTGAACTTAAATCCTGAGCTATAGGGTCTCTGTTAAGGAAATTGTCTCCTGTGCCAATGGGTTCAAGGCTCTTCACCAATTTTCTTCTAAGAAATTTAGTGTATCTGGTTTTATGTTGAGGTCTTTATTCCATCTGGACTTGAGTTTTGTTCATGGTTATAAATATGGGTCTCATTGCATATTTCTTCGTGTAGACATCCAGTTAGGCCAGCACCATTTGTTGGAGATACTATCCTTTTTTCATTGAAAACATTTTACTTCTTTGTCAAAAAGCAACTGACAGTATGTGTGTGAATTCATTTCTGGGTCCATGATTCGTTTCCATTGATCAACCATCCTATAGTTATCCCAAGACCATACTATTTTAATTACTGTACCTATACAGTACAGCTTAAGATCGAGTATACAGATTCTTCCGGAGGATCTTTTATTGTACAGAATTTTTTTTAGCTATTCTGGGAGGTTTTTTTATATATGAATTTGAGAATTATTCTTTAAATGTCTTTATATTTTGTGTAGGTATATTGATAAGGATTACACTAAATCTGTAAATTGCTTTTGGTAGGATGGTCATCTTTATCATGTTTATTCTCCCGATCCTTGAATTAATTTTGTATCCAGCCACTTTTCTGAAGGGGTTTATTAGCTGGAGGAGTTCTCTGATGGAATTTGGAGGTCACTTATGTACACTGTAATCTGCAAACAGTGATAATTTGGCTTCCCCCTATCCAATGTAGATCCCCTTGATCTCCTTGTTGTCTTTTTACTCTACTAAAACATCAAGTACTATTTTGAAGAGAAGATGAGAGAGTGGGCAGCTTTGTCTAGGCCCTGATTTTAGTGGAATTTCCTTGAATTTCTCTTCATTTTATTTTACATTGGCTATTGGCCTGTTGTGTGTATCTTTTATGATGTTTACATTTTAATGGGTGTTGGATTTGGAGAAATGCTTTCTTGGCATCTAAGGAGATGATCATGTTTTTTTTTTCATTTTTTTATGTGGTGGATAACATTGATGGATTTCCATATATTGAACTGTCCCTGCATGCCTGGGATGAAGCCTAAAAGGTCAGCGTAGGTGATATCTTTGATGTGTTTGTTCTTGGATTTGGTGTGTGAATATTTTATTGAGTATTTTTATGTCACTGTGTTAACAAAATTTGGTCTTAAATGTTTTTTCTCTGTTGGGTTTTTCTGAGATTAAGGTCTTAATATGACTGTGAAATCATAGCATAAGTTTGGTAATGTTCCATACATATCTATTTTGTGGAGTAATTTGAAGAATATTAGTAAGAAATCTTCTTTGAAGGTCTGGTAGAATTCTGCACTGAAACAATCTAACCCTCGGCATGTTTTTTTTTTTTGGTTTGTTTTGTGAGATTTAGGATAATTGTTTCGATTTCTGTAGGAAAAATAGGACTGTTTAATTTGTTTATCTTACACTGACTCAAACTTTGATGGTTTCCATCATGAAAATGCCCATTTCCCTCAGTTTTTCAAATTTTGTGGACTATAAGCTTTTGAAGTTGGACCTAATGACTCTTTGTATTTCTTCAGTGTCTGTTATTTTATTTCCCCCTTCATTTCTGATTTTGTTGATTTGGATATTGTGTCTCTGCTTCTAATTAGTTTGGCAAACATGTCATTTATCCTGTTGCTGTACTAAAAGAACCAGCTCCTGGTTATGTTGATTCCTACATTGTTCTGTCTGTTTATAATTTATTGATTTCAGCCATGAGTTTGATTATTTCCAGCCATCTACCCCTCTTGGGTGTTTCTGCTTCTTTTTTTCCTAGGGCTTCTAGATATAACTTTAAGTTGCCTATATGAAATGTTTCCAGTCTCTTTATGAAGTCTCTTAGTGTTATGAATTTTCCTTTTAGCACTGCTTTCAATGCATTCCACAAATTTGGATACGGTGTACATTCATTTTTATTGTATTTTAAAAAGTCCTTAATTTCTTTCTTTATGTTTTCACTGACCCAGTTGTTGTGTAGAAAGTTTTTCAGTTTCCATGTGTGTAGACATTTTGCTATTTCTGTTGTTATTGAAGTCCAGCTGTAGACAACAGTGACTGGATAGGGATACAGGGTATTATTTCCATCTTCCTGTATCTGTTGAGGCTCACTTTGTGACCTAGGATATGGTCAGTTTTGGAGAAGATTCTGTGAGGTGCTGAGAGGAAGGTATAATTTTTTTGTTTGGGTAAAAATTCTGTAGATATCTGTTAGGTCGATTTGATTCAAGACATTGGTTAGCCTTATTATTTTTCAGTTTAGTTTCTGTTTCATTGATCTATCCTTTGGTGAAAATGCAGTGTTAAAGTCTCTCACTACTAATGTGGTCAGATCAACAGGTGACTTAAGCTTTGTTAATATTTCTTACAATGGTGGGGAAAAAAGAAGAAGAAAGAAAAAAACAAATGTGGATGCCCTTGCACTGTGTGTATAGATGCTCAGAATTGTGATGTCATCATGGTTGAATTTTTCCTTAATGAGTATGAAATTTCCTTCCTTATCTCTTTTGATTAATTTCAATTGAAAGTCTATTTTATTATATATTAAAATGGCTACACCAGCTTGATTCTTGTGTCTGTTGCCCTAGAGTACCTTTGTACCGCCTTTGACCCTGAGGTAATGTTTTTCAGTGTGGGTGAGATGTGTTTCTTCAATGCAAAAGAATAGTGCATCTTGTTTATGCTTCCATTCTGTTAGTCTATGTCTTTCTATTGGAGAATTGACACTATTGATGTTGAGAGATATGAATCACCAATGACTGTTATGTCCCGTGATTTGGATATTGGTTGTGGTAGAGTGTTTGTGTGGTTGTTTTGCTACAGTGAACTTAAATATTTCCTGTGTTATATGGCTGTAGTTTCTCATTTTGTGTTGGAGTGTTCCTTCTAGTAACTTCTGTAGGGCCAGATTGGTGAATTGGTACTGCTTGAATTTGTTTTGGCCATGGACTATCTTTTTTTCTCCGCCAATAGTTATTGAAAGTTTCAGTGGGTATAGTTCTCTGGCCTGGCATCTGTGGTCTTTTAGAGTTTGTAGGACCTCTGCCCAGGATCTTCTGGATTTTATGGTCTTGGCTGAGAAGTCCGGTGTAATTCTGATAGGTTTGCCATGTGGCCTTTGCAGCCAATAAAATTTTTCATTGTTCTATACATTTGTGTTTTGATTATTAAGTGATGGCATTAGTATATTTTTGGTCTATTCTATTTGGTGCTCTGTAGGACTCTTTTATGTTTATATGCATCTCTTTCTTTAAGATGAGAATTTTTCATCTATGAATTGGCTGAAGTTATTTTCTGGCCTTGAAGCAGGGATTCTTCTTTTTTCCTCAATTCCTAGATCCTTAGATTTCACCATTTCATGGTGTCCTTGAATTTTTGGATGGTTTGTGTCTGGAATTTTTGGGACATAATATTTTCTTTGATGGTTGCATCAAATTCTTCTATTGTAACTTCTGCACCTAAGATTCTTTACTCCATCTCTTGAATTTAGTTATGGAAGCTTACATCTGCATTTCCTGTTTTCATCTATAATTTCTTTTATTCCCAGTTTTCTTCTGTCTGTGCCTTTATCATTTTTTCCATTTTCATTTTCAGGTCTTGAACTATTTTATTGATTTTCATCTGATGGTTCACATTTTCCTGAATTTCTTCTAGTGATTTCTTCATTCCACTGTATAGGCGTCTGTCATGGCCTCTCTAAGGTCCTCAATCTGTTTGTCCACATCTTCCTCTATGTCTTTAGGGGTTTTGTTTGTTTCCTACATTATCATCTTCATTACTTAGGATTTAACGACATTTCTTGTGCTTCACTTGTGTTTGAAGTCCCAGGGTTTAATTATTTGGGATAATTGTGTTCTGGAGATGTCATGTTGTTCTTGGTTTTGAAGTTTGTGTTTTTATGCTGGTCTCTAGCTGTCTTGCTCTTTCTGATGTTAGGATGTAGTTTGGGTGTCCTTCACTGGTCATTGAGAGTAGTTGGCTAGACCCCTCACCTGTGGGTATTAGAGTATCCTTCAGTGACTTGTTTTCAGCTCCAAGGAACTTTGCCTCACACCTTGGGATTGCGACTCGGCCAACAGAGGCTGATGATGGTGCTCTGCTGCCCAAGGTTCAGTCTGAGATAATGAGGGTAATATCTGTCTTTGGCTGGGTTTGGAGATCTTGTACTTGGCCACAGGGGACCTAGGACCTCAGATTAGTATGTCTGAGACTGCGGAGCATTCTATCTTGGGCCTTGCTCTTCTTGCTCCAGACCTGGCCATGGGACCTAGGTTCAGTCTGACAGAGTGTGGAAGCTGTCCGCTGGCCTGAACTTCTTCCTGCCAATTCTTACTCCTGCCATGGGACCTAGCTGAGAATCTGTCAGTATCCATCAGGGCCTCTATGTGAACTGGCAAGGTGATCTAAAGTCAGATCTATCCCATATACACACTGTGCTCCCTTCTGGGCTAGCTGATACTAAGGTTAGAGTGTAACCCACACTTCAGCCAGAGTGAGTGTAGGTACCACCCAAGTGTCTGTGCTGGGCTTTAAAGACACAGGACTGCATGTGTGTTGTCTGGGGTCTGATTCACACATTCGACTGGGTTCTCCCTTGGACCATCAGATCTAAAAGCTGGTGTTTCATCATCCACAGTTCAGTCCTAGATACACAGTCCAAGATATAGAGCAGAGCTACAGCTGAAAACCTCATATGCAGCCAGTCTCTGGAAACTGAGCACCCATCCTCCCGAGACCAGTTGGTTGGCCTGAGGCCAGACCCACCTGTGCTCTGAACCACGTCCATATCTCTCATCTGGGGATCTCCAGGTCTTGTGGTCTCTAGCTCCCATCCTATGTCTAGGCTCAATTCTGCCTCTCAAATACAGTGAATAATTGGTACTGCCATCTTTGATCAACCCAAGAGATAATACATTTAATGAAACTTTTAAGATTCTAAAAATGTATTACAAATAACAAATGAATATGCTATGAATAGGATATGAAGGTAAAATCACAAAATGTTGGATGTTATTTTTTATTCATTTTATCATCTGTTGTGAGCCACTAAATTTGATTACATATATTGTTTATTCTGAATAATGCTGAAATAAACACGGCAGACACGTGTCTATGTTCAGTGCTAACTTATGAAAACACAAAATGTTCCATAAGAGGTTTAATGGAGCAAAACTGACTCCTACATTTGCTAAATAAGGTAGCTGTATCCTGCTTACCACACTGGAGCCCTCAGTTTCAACTCACACTAATAATTTCCTTCCTCTCATTGACCTATTTGTCATTGTTATTTTTTTATAATTTATTTAGATTATATCCTGAATGTTGTGTCTTCACTTGTACCTTCCTGCTCACCATCCTGCTTTTACCCTATTCCCTTCCCCTACACCTGTGACACAAGGATACCTCCTTCACACACCCTAAGATCATAGCCTATCAGGTCTCATCAAGATAACCTGCTTCCCCTTCTTCTGAGTGGCACCAGGCCTCCCCAACAAGGGGAAGTGTTCAAAATGAGGACATCAGAGTTCATGTCAGAGGCAGTCCCCACTATCACCACAACCATGGAGAATGAGCTGTTCATTGGCTATATCTGAAAAGATGGACTAGATTTCCTACATGCATTGACCTTGGTTGCTACAGCAGTTTCTGCAGCACCCCACTCCCTGATCTGCAAGCCTTGAAAGTCTTCTTATGGGGTCCTAGACCCTCTGGATCTTCTATCTCTACATTCTTCCATACCACTCTCACCTGGAGTTCGGTAGAGAGTCCCAGCATCTGTACCAATCATCTGTGTGTGAGCACTTTCAGAGGATATCCATGTTGGGCAAATATCCACTTATAAGTGAATATACACCATGCATATCTTCTGAGTCTGGGTTACCTCACTCAAGATGATAATTTGTAGTTCCACCCACTTGCTTGCAAATTTGAGGATTTTCTTTCTTTTTTAAAAACTGAGTACTATTCCATTTTATAAATGTACCACATTTTCTTTTTCCCTTTTTTCAATGAAAGATATCTAGGGAGTTTCAAGATTCTGGCTATTATGATTAAGGCTGCCATCAACATAATTGAGCAAATTTCCTTGTTGTGTGGTTGACCCTCTTTTGGATATTTGCCAAGAAGTGTCATAGGTGGGTATTGAGGTAGCATTACTCCTAATTTTCTGAGAAAGTGCCAGATTGATTTCTAATATGGATTCACAAGTTTGCACTCCCACATACAGTGGAAGAGTGTTCTTCCTCTTTCTACACATCTTCAGCACAGTGCACTGTCACTTGAATTTTGGAACTTAGCCATTCTGATGAGTATAAGATGGAATCTCAGAGACATTTTGATTTGCATATCTCTGATGTCTAAGAAGGTGAGCATTTCTGTATTTCGCAGCCATTCAATATTCCTCTGTAGAAAATTCTCTTTTTAGATCTTAACTTCATTTTTTAATTATGTTGCTTTTATTGGTGGTGTAGAATTTGTTGAGTTCTTTGCGAATCTTGGTTATTATTTGTCAGGTATAGGATTGGTGACAAACTTTTCGTAGGATGTAGGCTCTTGTTTTGTTCTGTTGACAATGCCCTTTGCCTTACAGAAGATTTGCAGATTCATGATGTCCCATTTATTAATTGTGACCTGTTTGTGGCATCAACAGGAATTTTTCCAGTGTGACAATAGATTAAGGCACTTTCACAATTTTTCTTCTGACAGATTTAGTGTGTCTGTTTTTAATGTTGAGGTTTTTAATACACTGGGACTTTAGTTTTGTACACGGTGATAAATATGGACCTTTTTGCATTTTTTAATGTGTAGACATGCAGTTAGAGCAGCACCATTTCTTGAAGACCCTATGTATTTTCCATGCTATGGGTTTTGCTTCTCTGTAAAAACTCAAGTGTCCATAGGTGTGAGGATTTATTTCAGGGTCTTTGATTTGATTCCATTGATGAACCAGCATGTTTCTATTCCATTACCATGTTGTTTTCATTACTGTTGTTGTATAGCACAGCTTCAGATAGGGGTAGAGATTCCTTCACAAGATATTTTATTGCAAAAAATTGTTTTAGCTACTCTTGGTTTTCTGTTTTCCCTATGAATTTGAGAATTGATCTTTCAAGGTCTGTAAAATATTCTGTAGCTGTTTTGATGGGAATTGCATTGAATCTGTTGATTTCTTTTTGTAATGTGGCCAGTTTTACTATGTTGATTCTTCTCATCCATGGACGAGGGCAATCTTTCCATCTTCTGATATCTTCTTCTATTACTTTTAGAGATTTGTAGTTTTAAGGTTGTTTTGCAAGTGTTCAGACGTGTTATATGATCCAACTGTGTTTTAGTAGGATATCTGGGTCTGATGAATCTATATTTCCCTGGGTTTTGTGGAGTGTGTTCCTATGCTATTCGTTAGCCATCTAGTTTTCCCTGGTGGAGGCACACTTGAAGATCCCTGGTAGTCTTTGGTGGCTGATGCCTCTACAATTGTACATAGACTTGGGCCCTGGGAAATGGAATGGTGTGCTGCTGGTAGTTAGTCCCTGTTGGGTCCTGTCAAGGAAGTCCCTGATAGATGTCACCTCTGGAATTGCAGGCAGACCTTGGACCCTGAAGACAGTACATGGAAGTCGAGTGGTAGATCTCACAGTTGCTGGCAATCTCCTATGAATACTGCCTCTGGAGGTGCAGACATAACTCCGGCGATGGTAATCATGCAAAGAGAACACAGGGCAGTCCTCATCTCTTCTGATAGACCCCAATGACTGATGGCTCAGCAATTGCAGATAGAGCTGGTGATTGGGGACTGTCATGCAACGATCAAAAGCATGCCTCACTACTGCTGGTAGTCCACAATGGCTGTCACCTCTGGAAGTGAAGGCAGAGTGATCCTCTGATTGCCTAAGTCTGCCACCTTTGGAATACAAATGGGTAGAACAAGAAAAAATCATTTAGTATGAGGTAACCTAGACCCAGAAAGACTGATATGGTATATAGTCATAAGCAGAATTAGCCATATAGTTCATGATAACCATACTACAATTCATAGACTGTGGACTGGTGGGGAGAAATGAGATCAGATCCACACTCTCACATCCCACTGGGCCCACTGACTCTGATGCTATTACTGTGTGATTCACACATCAGTCAGAGAGGGAGGGGGAGGGCAGAGGTGAGGCAAACACAATCAGCTGCTTTAGGCTTTGGATTTTGTTCCGGTATGGTTGCCAGCACCTGGGGCTTTCTGAGGACTCATGGGTGGGTGTGAGGTCAGATACACCTGTTTTCCTTAGATTCCTCTAGGGGAGCAGTTCTGGAGTCTGGTGCTTTACCACACAGTGTTCAGTCCCAGATACGAAGTCTATACTATAGAGCACGGCTGCAGATCATCAGAGCGCGTACAAGTCCAGACTCTGGGGACTGGCCACTTGCCCTCCGTGGGCCAGTTGGAAGACCAGAGGCCAGACTCACCGGTGCTCTGCACTTTGTGGACCCATTTCACCTAAGAATGTTCAGGACTTGTGGTCTGTAGTCCAAGCTGGGTTCACAGTTTCCATCCTGCAGTGCTCCGGATCACCATTGGATCTTCCTGAAAAGCAGCTTGCTTATGCAAACTCTTTAAAATATTATCCTAAAATATTTTAAAGACTACGAGTTTTCAGTTATATATGTCAATGTGTGTATACATGTTTGTTTGTTTTTGTTTGTGTGTGTGTGTTTTCCTTTTTATTTTGTTTTGTTTTTGAGATAGGTTTTCTCTGTGTAGCCTTGGCTGTCCTGGACTCACTTTGTAGACCAGGATGTCCTCAAACTCTCAGAGATCCATCCGACTTTGCCTCCCGAGTACTGAGATTAAAGGTGTGTACCACCATGCCCGGCTGTGTGTGAATTTTCATGTCTTGTTTTGTACAGAGGTGAGCTCAGGTAACCATGTAAGACAGAAGAGGACAACTTATTCTTTGGAGCTATTGTAACGTAGTGTTGATATAATAATTTGTTCAGGGCTGAGCAATGAATCAGGCCTCATTAAAGAGATAGGTATGTTATTAACTGCCTAAGGCAAAGACACAAACACATCTTCTTTAGTATTCTTTATGTTTGTCAAACCATCACTCTTCTAAGTTTAAATCTTCGACTTCCTTGGAGAACGTCAATATTCCCTTACCTTCCCCTTGTAAGGAAGAAAATTGGTTTAATTCCATGTGCCAACATAAGTTCACACTCCCACAAACATCCTCAAATTTTTAATCACCATTCCACTGGCATCAAGGTCATTCACCCAGATATTATAAAGTTTGATTTTAGCTTGAATGTTTTTATTCTAAAGAAGAAAAGAACATTTGCACTCATCACTATGTCCCAAGAGTTATAAATTGTGAAATAATTAGATCAGGGCAATATAATATGGAAAACATAGAACTCCTGTAGCCATCATACTGCTATGCAACATCATTAGAGGAAACAGTGAGCATTATCCTAAGAAGAGACAGATCATGCACTGCAGCCAAATATTTGGTGGTTTGTACCAACTTTATATATGTCAGTTAGATTTCATTTACCAGTCCAACTACCTGGCACAAGCTAAGAATCAGTCGCTGGACAGAGCAAATGCCTGACATTATTAATGACACTCTGCTGTGCTTGTAGACAGAAGCCTAACTGTGTTGTCCTCTGAGAGGCTCTGCTAAACACAGGTTGAAAACAAATGCTGAGAACCACAACCAAACATTCAGTGATAACAGGGAGTCCTGTGGAACAGTGGGAGGAAGAAGAAATGGACTTGAAGTGACAGGAGCTCCACAAAATGATCAACAGTGCCAGCCATCCAGGGCACAGAGAGGCTTGCTGAGACTGAGGAAACAACCAAGGACAATGAATGAACTGGACATATGCCAAATATACATATGTAGATGATGGAGAGATCAGGTATCATGTGGCTCCTCTAGGAAGAAGTACAGGTACTGTTACTGACATGGATTGTGATGCCACAGTTTTGATCACTACTCTGAGGCATAAAAGAGAGGGGATGGAGAAAGGGAGGAAGTGAAGGACTGGAAGGAGAGTAAAGATAGAATCAACAATTATGATAAAAGTTGGATAAATAAATTAATTTAACACAAAATATTCATGATATAGGACCTTACGAATATGATTTCTCCCTGATCTTTTGAAGAGAATTTTTGTCTGGCCTTAATAAAATGATGTAGCACTTGGAAACAAAGATGCATCCCGGCATGCCTGCCCTGGAAGACAAGATGGAAAAAATCTCCACAGCCACCATGACCTTGCCCTTGGTGCTGTGGTAGACAGGGAGGAAAGTGATCCACACAGTGCAAAACACCAGCATGCTGAATGACAAGAACTTGGCTTTATTGAATGTGTCAGGCAGGTTCCTCGCCAAGAAAGCCAAAATGAAGCTTCCCAGGGCCAGGAAGCCTAAGTATCCTAGGACACAGTAAAATGCTATAACAGAACCCTTGTGGCAGATAGTGATGATATGGCCATGCTCAGAGTCTGCATCAATTTCAACAGAGAAAGGAAAAGTTCCTAGCCAAACTGAACAGAGAATAATTTGGATGAGTGTACAGAGAGGAATGATGTAGTTAAGTGTTCCTGAAACCAGAATGCATTTTATCCTTCTTGCAGGAGTTGTGACTTTGAAAGCCAGAACCACTGTGATTGTTTTGGCCAACACAGTGGAAATAGCCACAGTGAAAACAATTCCAAATGTGATTTGCTGCAGGATGCAGGAGACTGAGTTTGGGTGGCCAATGAAGAGCAAGGATCAGAGGAAACAGAACGTGAGTGACATAAGTAAGATGTAGCTGAGAGCACAGTTAATGGCCTTCACAATGGCTGTGTCATTGTGCTTCAAAAATACTCCATGAACCAGAGCTGTGAGGGCAGAGAAGCCCAAGGCCATTAAGGCCAGACCCATCCCTAAGGGGTCTTCATTGCTCAGAAACATCACAGCTTTGTGGATGCAGTGATTCTGCTCTGTGTTGGCATACTGGTCCTCTGGACACTTCACACATTGATCCATGTCTGAATGAGAAAGGACAGATTCGTTAGTACAGCTTCAGCAGTTTACTGACAAAACATTTCAATAACTCTATTGGAAAAGATTTGCAATACCTTCATTTTATTACTGATAATATAATTGAAGGAAATTGGTATATAACATGCTTCTATTTAGTAATTATTAGTATTTTTATAGAGAAAAGAATCCAAAGTTTGTCTATTTAACAGTGTTGATGATTTACCATGTCTTCAGAAAGCAGATTTCTTACATCATTCTGGATGCTATCATGAAATGACTGCGTCTGGTAAAGTCACAAAATCTAAATGCACTAACTACAGTGTAACTGAGTGTCTATTAAAATCTCCGTTCCCATGCATTCGGCACCTCCTAAGTCCACTGACTGTTCATTTAATGCTTTATGAGAAATGGAGACTGAGTTCTGCTTGGGGAAGAAAAGTGACAGCTTTTCTAGTTCACAGCCCAAACATAATGTTATCTAAGGAACAGTAAAAGAAATCATTAGGGGTGTGTGTGTGTGCACGCGTGTGCACGCTCGTGTGTGTCTTTATATTTGGGTGTCCAAATAAATGTAAAAGATGTGCTCCTACATTTGGTAATCATTTGTTGGAAATAGGAATGTGAGTGTGAGAAGTAAATTTTCCTGGTATATAAATGCAATTTAAAGGTTTGAAATTTGAAAGAAATAAAGAATAATGATTAATCTGTCCTTTTTTATGTTCCAATCTGGCGGTATGGACAAAGAATCCCTGAGTCTTGATAATGAGAAGCACTAAATCTATCACTGAAGATAGAAACTTCTCTACAGACTGAGCACCACAGAGCCCTTCATCTTGACTCCACCTTCATGGGAAGCATTCAGCATCTTCCTGCTTCCCTAATTTCAATCTCTTGAGACCCAGACTCTGTGAATAGACTCTGAGGTAAATTTTACATTGATAAGCAGCATGGAAGAAATAAAACAAAACCCACATACAAAAGTGGCCCAGATTTTTTTTCAAGACAGGATTTCTCTGTGTAGCCTTGGCTGTCCTGAAAGCACTTTATAGACCAGGCTGGTCTCAAGCTCACCATGATCCACCTGCCTCTGCCTCCCACGTGCTGGGATTAAAGGCATGTGCCACCACACCCAGATTTTTTTATGTGGAACAAACTACTTCACTCATAATATGCTCTTCTGAAATGGCAATGGTAGGCAATTTCATTGGAATTGTGCTGATTCATTAGATAGTTGCACAGAGTTAAGATGTGCTTCCTGGTTTTTAAGTTTTTTTATGTAGAATTGATTGATTGATGGGCAATTGTGACTAGCTATTTTGCCTGAAGTGTTGGAAAGTTAGCTGAAGTATGAAGAGAATGTCTTGTTCTTACAGAAAACCTGAGTTCAGTTCCCAATACCCATGTGAGGTATTTCACAACTGCCTGCAAATTAACTACAGAGGTATTAGTTGTCTCTCACCTTCATCTGCTCTTATGTACACATACACTCACAACGCTCATACCCATCTAAAGATAATATTATTCTTTTTATATTTATTGATGTAATTAAGTTAGCTCTTATTCATTATAACACTTAAAACAATTTTATAACAGCTTATTTGATCATTATGAATGTTATTTGAATGCATACACGTCAGAAGGCATTTCTCAGCGTTCTTTGACTCCTCTCACTCTATGGGTCCTGGGCATGAACTCCAAGTATCAGTCTTACTGGCAAATGATTTAAATGTAGAGCCATATTATTGGCCAGAAATGCATTTTAGGAACTTGAATTTCATTGCATAGTATCACAGGCAAAGTTTGGGAAAAACACTCATTGTCCATTTGCATTTACCCAAGCATAAATGTATAATCATTTTACTAAACTGGCTCTGTAGGTTGCAATAAAATTTTAATGTTTGTATAAATTACTTTCATTACAAAACTGTTCTAATCTATTATTTCATGAAATTATTAATTGAATGTTATTTATAAAATGTTCGATATAAGGCTTCTTATATTTTGTACACCATGTGTAAACAAATATCCTCACCTTCCTAGAAACAATTCACATCAGACATTTAAATTTGGTAAGGGAATAACAATTGGGATGTAACTATGTAACCAGAATAAATTACAATAAAAAACGGGGAAAAAGAAAATGAGTCTCTATGAATCACACATATTCTGTCTTATACTCAGCAGTTTCTGATAATTTTACAAGTAATTATTTTATCTCTACTCTAAATTTTCTAAGGATACAGACTTGGTTTCTAACACATCCATTACACAGTCCATCAATTCTGGTGACATATTCTGTCCTCTGTTGGATCCTGTACATATATAGTGTACATAAACATATGTAGGGACACATACATACATGGAAAGTAATAAATTCACATTTTGAACATTCATGACTGGAATCTTTTATGCATGTAGTTATAGGGGAAATTAATAAACAGAACAGATCTCATGCACTATGTGCTGACACTGCACTTTGATTTTATTTCTTTGAGAAAATATGATGAGATAGAAACTGAATCAAAATGTAAAACTAAGCAAAAGTGTTTTTGTTGTGGTGGTGGTGGTGGTTATGACATTGTTAATGTTGGTATTCCTGTGACTGCTAATGGAGAAAATGGTATATTATATATTTGTAGTTGCCTTTTAGACTCCTTCAGCATGCCTTTGTTGATGGAGAGGATTATCAACTGTAAAGTTTATCACAGCAGTAAACACTCACTTGTTCCATTAGAAATTTCATTTTCTGGGCAGTGGATAGAAATAAAACAGCAAACAGACATTTCCTACTGCCTGAATTTTCTGAATCCAGGACCACAATCAGCACTGCATACAGAGGGCACCATCTGAGGAAATAGGATACGTATTGAGTTTTACCTACTTCATCCATAACTATATTCTATTAGCATGTTGAGATATCAATAAGCTTATTTTATATACAGACGCTGAGGAACCACATGTCACTTGGTACTTTGTATAATGGCAAGTGTGTGAATATATTAAAACAAGTTGATGAAAAGTTGAACTCTTCACAATATCTTAGACATTATGGAAACGGAATTTTAGAGTGCTTTGTGCAAACACTACAGAGATGCTACCTGATCTTCTTGTTGATTTTCACCAAACTAACACAAAGTACAGTAAAAAGATAAAGAACATGGAATGAACCTTACCTGAGAAATTTTCTCTATCAGAATAGCCTTCTTTCTAATGCTAATGCATTTTATTATTTGGTAGTCATTGTAGGCATGCCCAGTATACTGAGACAATGCTGTTGCTAGGCAAGCATGTGTGAGAAATGACACAGAGCAAACAAGTAAGCAGTATTCTTTCAAGAGCCTGTGCTTTAGTTTCAGTCTCCAAATTCCATCCTTGTCTTCCGTTGCCTATGACCCATGATCCAAAACAACCTTTCTTCCTCACTATGCTCATGGCCAAAGTTTAATCAAAGCAACGACTTTGCAAGAAATGGTGAAAGCACATCTAAAACGGGAAATATCCCCTCAAATCTTAAATAACAAACACATCCTCCAATAAATTAAGACTGCAAATGTTCACAAACTTAGTGTAAAGAAAAACAAAGTTGAAAAGACAATCCTAGTGACAAGGTGCCGGGTTGATGTGTAAGAAGCTGTAATGTGATGTGTTTCCTGAGGTGAGAAGAACTTAAAGAGCCTACAAATACTGTGGGAACAAGAGTAAAAATTACTTTTTCTGATGTTAATTGTAGATTTTCTTAGGTTAAAGAAAATTTATGTTTTTAATGCACTGAACTTTATGATGGGGCTCTGTAAGGGGCATTAGAAATTTGTTGATGAGGCTACCAAGAAGGGACTTGATACCCTATTTTCCCTTGTATTTGAGTTCTCCAGGTTGTTTTCTTGGGATAGCTGGGAACTGGAGATGCCATGTTGTTTTGGGGTTTTTTGCGTATGCTTTTACGCTGTCCTTTAGACCTCTTTCCATCTCTGTTTTTGTTGGGTAACTTCCAGAATTGGGTGGAGGGAATCTGATGATAGATTCACTTGTTTTCTCACGATTTCCATAGGCTGGAAGCCCTGATACTTCACTGGAGTGGATGGTAGGAGGTTAGCCCTGTCGTTTTGGGCTCTCACAGCCAGTGATCCTCAGCTCCCCTTAGTTGTGGGTCTTCTAATTGTTCTGGGTATCTGAATGAGCATTGGATCATGCCAAGGTATCGACAGCCTTTTGGGTTCCCTGCGAAGTCCAGCCAGGGATACTGGGCCCGAACCACGCATCATGCTCAGCTAGTTTCTCAGGGCCTGAAGCGTCTGCCACAGCAGGAGAACTGCAACTGCACTGAGCAAGCACCTAGGGTGGAAGTGAGTGCTCTGCCCAGCCTGCATCACAGCAGGGAAACTGCGACTGTGCTGAGCAAGCACCTAGGGTGGAACTGAGCGCTCTGCCCAGCTTACTTCACAGCACGAGTACTGCGTCTGCGCTGAGCATTCACCTAGAGTGGAAGTGAGAGCTCCGCTCAGCTTGCGACACAGTAGGGAAACTGTGACTGTGCTGAGCAAGCACCTGGTGGAAGTGAGCGCTCCGCCCAGCTTGCGTCACAGCAAGGAAACTGCGACTGTGCTGAGCAAGCTCCTAGGGAGGAACTGAGCACTCCGCCCAGCTTGTGTCACAGCAGGAGAACTGTGTCTGCGCTGAGTAAGCACCTAGGGTGGAAATGAGTGCTCCCCCCAGCTTGCGTCACAGCAGGGAAACTGCAACTGAGCTGTGCAAGCACCTAGGGTGGAAGTGAGGGCTCGGCCCAGCTTGCGTCACAGCAGGAAAGCTACAGCTGCGCTGAGCTGGAGCCTAGGGTGGAAGTGAGCACTCAGCTCAGCCTGTGTCAGAGCAGGGGAGCTGTTCCTCGGGCAGAATTGTTTGCTGAGCTGAGGCAGCTTCTCCATGGCACAGCTCACTGAGCAAACCCAGGACTCTGGGGCTGAACTGTATTCTGAGTCCAGTTTGGGTCTCAAGGCACCACGCGACCCAAATCCTGTCCAGAGTCCCCTCTCCCGCAGCAACTTCCATTATCCACCACACCAGTCGCCTCCACTGGAAGGGTCTGAGCTGCAAACCTCAGCCACCACCGCTGGTGCTGCTGGTGGCACTGCTGTCTCTGCTGCTGCTGCTCTGATCCGAGAAAGTCCACGCTCCTCCCATGTGCAGGGGAGGGACCTGCTCCCTCCGAACCCAGGAGCACTTCTGCTGCCGTGGTGTGGGGACCTTGGTGTTCCTGGCTCAGAAATCTGTGCAATTCCCTGAATTGTTCACTGGAGCTTTCAAACACGGTCCACACTGCTCCCCATCATCTTGGATCTCCTCCATCAAATTCTTTTATTGCAACTTCTGCACCTATGATTCTTTACTCCATCTCTTGAATTTGGTTAAGAAAGCTTACCTCTGCATTTCCTGTTTTCTTCTATAATTTCTTTTATTCCCAGCTTTCTTCTGTCTGTGATTTTATCATTTTTTCCATTTTCATTTTCAGGTCTTGAACTGTTTTATTGATTTTCATCATCAGATGGTTCACATTTTCCTGAATTTCTTCTAGTGATTTATTCATTCCACTGTCATGGCGTCTCTAAGGTCCTCAATCTCTTTGTCCAGATCTTCCTCTATGTCTTTAGGGATTTTGTTTGTTTCCTACATTAGCATCTTCATTACTTAGGATTTAATGACATTTCTTGTGCTTCAGTTGTGTTTGAAGTCCCAGGGTTTAATTATTTGGGATAATTGTGTTCTGGAGATGTCATATTGTTTTTGGTTTTGAAGTTTGTGTTTTTATGCTGGTCTCTAGCTGTCTTGCTCTTTCTGATGTTAGAGTGTAATTTTGGTGTCCTTCACTGGTCATTGAGAGTAGTTGGCTAGACCCCTCACCTGTGGGTATCAGGGTGTCCTTCAGTGACTTGTTTTCAGTTCCAAGGGACTTTGCCTCACACTTTGGGATTGCGACTCGGCCAACAGAGGCTGATGATGGTGCTCTGCTGCCCAAGGTTCAGTCTGAGATAATGAAGGTAATATCTGCCTTTGGCTGGGTTTGGAGATCTTCCACTTGGCCACAGGGCACCTAGGACCTCAGATTGGTATGTCTGAGACTGCAGAGCATTCTATCTTGGGCCTTCCTCTTCTTGCTGGCCATGGGAACCTGGCCATGGGACCTAGGTTCAGTCTGACAGAGTGTGGAATCTGTCCGCTGGCCTGAACTTCTTCCTGCCCATTCTTGCTCCTGCCATGGGACCTAGCTTAGAATCTGTCAGTATCCATCAGGGCCTCTATGTGAACTGGCAGGGTGATCTAAAATCAGATCTACCCCATATACACCCTGTGCTCCCTTCTGGGCTAGCTGATATTAAGGTTAGAGTGTAACCCACACTTCAGCCGGAGCGAGTGTAGGTACCACCCATGTGCCTTTGCTGGGCTTTAAAGACACAGGACTGCATGTGTGTTGTCTGGGGTCTGATTCACACATTCAACTGGGTTCTCTCTTGTGCCATCAGATCTAAAAGCTGGTGTTTCATCACCCACAGTTCACTCCTAGATACACAGACCAAGATATAGAGCAGAGCTACAGCTGAAAACCTCATATGCAGCCAGTCTCTGGAGACTGAGCACCCATCCTCCCGAGACCAGTTGGTTGGCCTGAGGACAGACCCACTTGTGCTCTGCACCACGTCCATATCTCTCATCTGGGGATCTCCAGGTCTTGTGGTCTCTAGCTCCCATTCTAACTCTAGGCTCAATTCTGCCTCTCAAATACAGTGAATAATTGGTACTGCCATCTTTGATCAACCCAAGAGATAATACATTTAATGAAACTTTTAAGATTCTAAAAATGTATTTCAAATAACAAATGAATATGCTATGAATAGGATATGAAGGTAAAATCACAAAATGTTGGATGTTATTTTTTATTCATTTTATCATCTGTTGTGAGCCATTAAATTTGATTGCATATATTGTTTATTCTGAATAATGCTTAAATAAACACGGTAGACAAGTGTCTATGTTCAGTGCTAACTTATGAAAACACAAAATGTTCCATAAGAGGTTTAGTGGAGCAAAACTGACTCCTACATTTGCTAAATAAAGTAGCTGTATTCTGCTTACCACACTGGAGCCCTCAGTTTCAACTCACCCTAATAATTTCCTTCCTCCCATTGACCTATTTGTCATTGTTATTTTTTTTATAATTTATTTAGATTATATCCCGAATGTTGTGTCTTCACTTGTACCTTCCTGCTCACCATCCCGCTTTTACCCTATTCCCTTCCCCTAGACCTGTGACATAAGGGTACCTCCTTCACACACCCTAAGATCACAGCCTATCAGGTCTCATCACGATAACCCGCTTCCCCTTCTTCTGAGTGGCACCAGGTCTGCCCCACAAGGGGAAGTGCTCAAAATGGGGGCACCAGAGATCATGTCAGAGGCAGTCCCTACTATCACCACAACCATGGAGAATGAGCTGTCAATTGGCTATATCTGAAAAGATGGACTAGATTTCCTACATGCATTGACCTTGGTTGGTACAGCAGTTTCTGAAACACCCCACTCCCTGATCTGCAAGCCTTGACAGTCTTCTTATGGGGTCCTAGACTCTCTGGATCTTCTATCTCTACATTCTTCCATACCACTCTCACCTGGAGTTCAGTAGAGAGTCCCAGCATCTGTACCAATCATCTGTGTGTGAGCACTCTCAGAGGATATCCATGTTGGACAAATATCCACTTATAAGTGAATATACACCATGTATATCCTCTGAGTCTGGGTTACCTCACTCAAGATGACAATTTGTAGTTCCACCCACTTGCTTGCAAATTTGAGGATTTCCTTTCTTTTTTAATAACTGAGTACTATTCCATTTTATAAATGTACCACATTTTCTTTTTCCCTTTTTTCAATGAAAGATATCTAGGGAGTTTCAAGATTCTGGCTATTATGATTCAGGCTGCCATCAACATAATTGAGCAAATTTCCTTGTTGTGTGGTTGACCATCTTTTGGATATTTGCCAAGAAGTGTCAAAGGTGGGTCTTGAGGTAGCATTACTCCTAATTTTCTGAGAAAGTGCCAGATTGATTTCTAAAGTGGATTCACAAGTTTGCACTCCCACATGCAGTGGAAGAGTGTTCTTCCTCTTTCTACACATCCTCAGCACCGTGCACCGTCACTTGAATTTTTTAACTTAGACATTCTGATGAGTATAAGATGGAATCTCAGAGCCATTTTGATTTGCATATCTCTGATGTCTAAGAAGGTGAGCATTTCTGTGTTTCACAGCCATTCAATATTCCTCTGTTGTTAATTCTCTTTTTAGATCTTAACTTCATTTCTTAATTATGTTGCTTTTATTGGTGGTGTTGAATTTGTTGAGTTCTTTGCAAATCTTGGATATTATTTGTCAGGTGTAGGATTGGTGGCAAACTTTTCCTAGGATGTAGGCTCTTGTTTTCTTCTGTTGACAATGCCCTTTGCCTTAAAGAAGATTTACAGATTCATGATGTCCCATTTATTAATTGTGACATGTTTGTGGCATCAACAGGAATTTTTCCACTGTGACAAGAGATTAAGGCACTTTCACAATTTTTCTTCTGACAGATTTAGTGTGTCTGCTTTTAATGTTGAGGTTTTTAATACACTGGGACTTTAGTTTTGTACACGGTGATAAATATGGACCTTTTTGCATTTTTTAATGTGTAGACAGGCAGTAAGAGCAGCACCATTTGTTGAAGACTCTATGTATTTTCCACGCTATGGTTTTTGCTTCTCTGTAAAATCTCAAGTGTCCATAGGTGTGAGGATTGATTTCAGGGTCTTTGATCTGATTCTATTGATGAACCAGCATGTTTCTATTCCAGTACCATGTTGTTTTTATTACTGTTGTTGTATAGCATAGACTGTGGACGGGTGGGGAGATATGAGATCAGATCCACATTCTCACATCCCACTGGGCCCACTGACTCTGATGTTATTACTGTGTGACTCACACATCTGTCAGAGAGGAAGTGGGAGGGCGCAGGTGAGGCAAGCACATTCGACTGCTTTGGGCTTTGGATTTTGTGCCTGTATGGTTGCCAGAACCTGGAACTTTCTGTGGACTCATGGGTGGGTGTGAGATCAGATCCAACTGTTTTCCTGAGATTGCTCTAGGGGAGCATCTCTGGAGTCTGGCGGTTTACCATGCACAGTTCAGTCCCAGATACCAAGTCCATACTATAGAGCACAGCTGCAGATCATCAGAGCTGGTACACATCCAGACTCTGGGGACTGGGCACGTGCTATCCGTGGGCCAGTTGGAAGACCAGAGGCCAGACCCACCTCTGCTCTGTATTTTGTCGATTCATTTCACCTAAGACACTTCAGGACTTGTGGGTCCGCAGGCTCTATCTTGCAGTGCTCGGGACACCATCTTGGATCTTCCTGAAAAGCAGCTTGCTTATGCAGACTCTTTAAAATATTATCCTACAATCTTTCAAAGACTACATGTTTTCAGTTTTATATGACAATTTGTGTATACATGTTTGCTTGTTTTTGTTTGTGTGTGTTTCTTTTTTGCTTGTTTGTTTTTTGTTTTTTTTTTCTTTTTTGAGATATGGTTTCTCAGTGTAGCCTGGGCTGACCTGGACTCACTTTATAGACCGGGATGGCCTCAAACTCTCAGAGATCCATCTGCCTTTGCCACCCGAGTACTGAGATTAAAGCTGTGTTCCACCACGTCCGGCAGTGTGTGAATTTTCTTGTCTTGTTTTGTACACAGGTGAGTTAAGGTAACATGAAAGCCAGAAGATGACATCTTATTCTTTGGAGCTATTGTAACATAGTGTTGATTACATAAATTTTTCAGGGCTGAGCAATGAATCATGCCTTATTAAAGAGCTAGGTATGTTATTAACTGCTAAGGCTAAGACACAAAGCCATCTTCCTTAGTATTCTTTATGTTTCTCAAACCATCACGCTTCTAAGTTTAACTCTTCGACTTCCTTGTATAACGTCAATATTCCCTTACCTTCCCCTTGTAAGGAAGAAAATTGGTTTACTTCCATATGCAAACATGAGTTCACACTCCCACAAACTTTCTCAAATTTTTAATCTCCATTCCACTGGCATCAAGTTCATTCACCCAGAGATTATAAAGTTTGGTTATAGTTTGAATGTTTTTATTCTAAAGAAGAAAAGAACATTTGCACTCAGCACTATGCCCCAAGAGTTATAAATTGTGAAATAAGTATCAGGGCAAGATATATGGAAAATATAGAACTCTAGTAGCCATCATACTGCTATGCAACATCATTACAGGAAACAGTGAGCAACATCCTAAGAAGAGCCAGATCATGCTCTGCAGCCCAATATTTGGTGGTTTTGTACCAACTTCATATTTCTCAGTTAGATTTCATTTACCAGTCAGACTACCTGGCACAAGCCAAGAATCAGTCTCTGGACAGAGCCAACCCCTGACATTATTAATGATACTCTGCTGTGCTTGTAGACTGAAGCCTAACTGTGTTGTCCTCTGAGAGGTTCTGCTAAACACAGGTTGAAAACAAATGCTGAGAACCACAGCCAAACATTCCATGATAACAGGGAGTCTTGAGGAACAGTGGGAGGAAGGAGAAATGGACTTGAGATGGAGGAGCTCCACAAAAAGACCAAAAGTGCCAGCCATCCAGGGCACAAAGAGGGTTCCTGAGACTGAGGAAACAACCAAGGACAATGAATGAACTGGACATATGCCAAATACACGTATGTAGAGGATGGACAGATCAGGCTTCATGTGGCTCCTCTAGGAAGAAGTACAGGTGCTGTTACTGACATGGATTGTGATGCCAGAGTTTTGATCACTAATCTGAGGCATAACGAAGAAAGGATGAAGAAAGGCAGGAAGGGTAGGAATAGAAGGAGAGTAAGGGTGGATTCTGCAATCAGGTTAAAAGTTGAATAAATCAAATAATTTAACACAAAATATTCATGCTATACAACCTTACGAATATGATTTCTCCCTGATCTTTTGAAGAGAATTTTTGTCTGACCTTAATAAAATGATGTAGCACTTGGGAACAAAGATGCATCCCAGCATGCCTGCACAGGAAGACAAAATGGAAAAAATCTCCACAGCCACCATGACCTTGCCCTTGGTGCTATGGTAGACAGGGAGGAAAGTGATCCACACAGTGCAAAACACCAGCATGCTGAAGGTCAAGAACTTGGCTTCATTGAATGTGTCAGGCAGGTTCCTGGCCAAGAAAGCCAAAATGAAGCTTCCCAGGGCCAGGAAGCCTAAGTATCCTAGGACACAGTAAAATGCTATAACAGAACCCTTGTGGCAGACAATAATAATCTGGCCATGCTCAGAGTGTGCATCAGTATTAACAGAGGGGGGTGAAGCTACTAACCAGATTGAACAGAGAATAATTTGGATGAGTGTACAGAGAGGAATGATGTAGTTAAGAGTTCCTGAAACCAGAATGTACCTCATCCTTCGTGCAGGAGCTGTGACTTTGAAAGCCAGAACCACTGTGATTGTTTTGGCCAACACAGTGGAAATAGCCACAGTGAAAACAATTCCAAATGTGATTTGCTGCAGGATGCAGGAGACTGAGTTTGGACGGCCAATGAAGAGCAAGGAACAGAGGAAACAGAACATGAGTGACACGAGTAAGATGTAGCTGAGAGCACGGTTATTGGCCTTCACGATGGCTGTGTCATTGTGTTTCAAAAATACTCCAAGAACCAGAGCTGTGAGGGCAGAGAAGCCCAAGGCCATTATGGCCAGGGCCATCCCTAAGGGGTCTTCATAGCTCAGAAAGATCACAGCTTTGTGGATGCAGTGATTCTGCTCTGTGTTGGCATACTGGTCCTCTGGACACTTCACACACTGCTCCATGTCTAATGAGAAAGGACAGATTCATTAGTACAGCTTCAGCAGTTTATTGACAAGACATTTCAATAACTCTATTGGAAAAGCTTTGCAATACCTTCATTTTATTGCTGATAATGTAATTGAAGGAAATTGTTATATAACAATGCTTCTATTTAGTAATTCTTATTATTTTTATAGAGAAAAACAATCCAAAGTTTGTCTATTTAACAGTGTTGATGATTTACCATGTCCTCAGAAAGCAGATTTTGTACATCATTCTGGATGCTGTCATGAAATGGCTGTGTCTGGCAAATTCACAAAATCTAAATGCACTAAACACAGTGTAACTGAGTGTCTTTTAAAATCTCCGTTCCCATGCACTCGGTGCCTCCTGAGTTCACTGACTGTTCATTTAATGCTTTATGAGAGATGGAGACTGAGTTCTGCTTGGGGAAGAAAAGTGACAGCTTTTCTAGTTCACAGCCTAAACATAATGTTATCTAAGGAACAGGAAAAGAAATCCTTAGGGGTGTGTGTGTGTGTGCATGCACACACACACTCATGTGTGTATTTATATTTGGGTGTCCAAATAAATGTAAGATATATGCTCATACATGGTAATCATTTGTTAGAAATAGGAATGTGAGTGTGAGAAGTAAATTTTCCTGGTATATAAATGCAATTTAAAGGTTTGAAATTTGTAAGAAATAAAAAATAATGATTAATGTGTCCTTTTTTATGTTCTAACCTGGTGGTATGGACAAAGAGTCCCTGAGCCTTGATCATGAGAAGCACTAAATCTATCACTGAAGAGAGAAACCTCTCTACAGACTGAGCACCACAGAGCCCTTCATCTTGACTCCACCTTCATGGGAAGCATTCAGCATCTTCCTGCTACCCTCATTTCAATCTCTATGGGACTCAAACTCTGTGAATAGACTCTGAGGTAAATTTTACATCGATAAGCAGCATGGAAGTAATAAAACAAAACCCACATACAAAAGTGGCCCAGATTATTTTCAAGACAGCATTTCTCTGTGTAGCCTTGGCTGTTCTGGAAGCATTGTATAGACCAGTTTGGTCTCAAACTCACCATGATCCACCTGCCTCTGCATCCCAAGTGCTGGGATTAAAGGCATGTGCCACCACACCCACATTTTTTTATGTGGAACATACAACTTCACTCATAATATGCTCTTCTGAAATGGCAATGGTAGGCAATTTCATTGGAATTGTGCTGATTCATTAGATAGTTGCACAGAGTTAAGATGTGCTTCCTGGTTTTTAAATCTTTTTATGTAGAACAATTGATTGATGGTCAATTGTAACTAGCTATTTTGCCTGAAGTGATGGAAAGTTAGCTGAACTATGAAGAGAATGTCCTGTTCTTACAGAAAATCTGAGTTCAGTGCCCAGAACTCATATGAGGTGTTTCACAATTAGCTGCAAATTAACTATAGAGGTATTAGTTGTTGCTCACCTTCATCTGCCCTTATGTACAAATACACTCACAATGCACATGAACACCTATAAAGAGTATTAATCTTGTTCTATTTATTGATTTAATTACCTTCGTTCTTATTCATTTTAACCTTGAAAACGATTTTATTACAGTTTGTTTAATCATTCTGGATGTTATTTGAGTGCATAGATCTCAGAAGGCATTTCTAAGAGTTCTTTGCCTCCTCTCAGTATATGAGTCCTGGGGGTGAACTCCAGCTATCAGTCTTAGTGGCAAATGATTTAAATGTAGAGCCATATTATTGGCCAGAAATGTATTTTAAGAACTTAAATTTTATTGCATAGTATCACAGGCAAATGTTGGAAAAACCATTCATTGTCCATTTGCATTTAGCCAAGAATAAATAGATAATCATTATCTTAAACTGGCTCTGTAGCTTGCAATAAAATGTGAATATTTGCATAAATTGCTTTCATTACAAAACTGTTCTAATCTATTATCATGAAATTATTAATTGAGTGTCATTTATAAAATGTTTGATATATAAGACTTGTTATATTTTGTACACCATGTGTAAACAATTATCTTCACCTTCCTAGAAACAATTCACATCACACATTTGAAAATGGGTAAGGGAATAACAATTTAGATGTAATCAGAATAAATTATAATTAAGAAGGGGGAAAGAAAATGAGCCTCTATGAATCACACAAATTTTGTCTTATACTCAGCCATTTCCAATTATTTTACAAGTAATTATTTTATCACTACTCTAATTTATCTACGGATAAAGACTTGTTTTCTAGGACCTCCATTACACAGTCCATCAGATCTGGTGCGATATTCTGTCCTCTGTTAGATCCTGTACATATAAGGGTACATAAACATATGTAGGGACACATACATACATGGAAAAAGAATAAATTCACATTTTGAACATTCACGACTGGAATCTTTTATGCATGTAGTTATAGGGGAAATTAATAAACAGAACAGATCTCATGCACTATGTGCTCACACTGCACTTTGATTTTATTTCTTTGAGAAAATATGATGTGACAGAAAATGAATGAAAATGTAAAACTAGGCAAAAGGGTTTTTGTTGTGGTCGTGGTGGTGGTTAAGACATTGTTAATATTGGTATTCCTGTGACTGCTAATGGAGAAAATGGTATATTATATTTTTGTAGTTGCCATTTAGACTCCTTCAGCATGCCTTTGTTGATGGAGAGGATTATCAATGTAAAGTTTATCACAGCAGTAAACACTCACTTGTTCCATTAGAAATTTCATTTTCTGGGCAGTGGATACAAATAAAACAGCAAAGAGACATTCCCTCCTGCCTGAATTTTCTGAATCCAGGACCACAATCAGCACTGCATACAGAGGGCACCATCTGAGGAAATAGGATACATATTGAGTTTTACCTACTTCAGCCATATTACATATATTACATTAGCATGTTGAGATATCAATAAGCTTATTTTATATACAGAAGCTGAGGAACCACATGTCACTGGGTACTTTGTATAATGGCAAGTGTGTGAATATATTAAAACAAGTTGATGAAAAGTTGAGCACTTTACAAAATCTTAGACATTATGGAAATGGAAGTTTAAAGTACATTGTGCAAACACTACAGAGATGCCACCTGGTCTTCTTGTTGATTTTCACCAAGCTGACCCAAAGTACAGTAAAAACATAAAGAACATGGAATGAACCTTACCTGAGAAATTTTCTCTATCAGAATAACCTTCTTTCTAATGCTAATACATTTTATTATTCGGTATTCATTGTACGCATGCCCAGTCTACTAAAGACAATGCTGTTGCTAGGCAAGCATGTGTGAGAAATGACACAGAGCAAACCAGTAAGCAGTGTTCTCTCAAAGGCCTGTGCTTTAATTTCAGTCTCCAAGTTCCGTCCTTGTCTTCCCTTGCTTATAACACATGATCCAAAACAACCTTTCTTCCTCACTATGCTCATGGCCAAAATTTAAACAAAGCAACGACTTTGCAAGAAATGATGAAAGCACATCTAAAACAGGGGAAATATCTCCTCAAGTCTTAAATAACAAACACATCTTCCAATAAATTAAGACTGCAAATCTTCACAAACTTAATTTAAAGAAAAACACGTTTGAAAAAACAATCCTAGTGACAAAGTGCTGAGTTGATATGTAAGAAGCTGTAATGTGATGTGTTTCCTGAAGTGAGAAGACCTTAAGGAGCCTATAGATACTGTGGGAACCAGAGTAAAAGATAGTTTGTTTGATGTTAATTGAAGGTTTTCTTAGGTTAAAGAAAGGTATGTTTTTATTACACTGAACTTTATGATGGGGCTCTGTAAGAAGAATTAGAAATCTGCTGATAGGGATACCAAGAAGACACTTGATACCCTATGAGTATGGTCCCTCTGACTTACAGTCATAAGGGAGAGGTGGAGGAGGGAAAAAGGAGGGAAGGAGGAACAGGAGGATACAAGGGATGGGATAACAATTGAGATGTAATATGAATAAATTAATAAATATGTTTTTAAAAGGAAATTTGCTGAGTGTTGCATGCTCTTTTGAATCCTTCATTCAGTATTAAGGTGTATGTGAAAACCACATTGTCACTGGTACACAGATTCATCTCATGTTCTCCACATACACACTTAACTAGAATGCTTCCCTTGGGTGTGGTGGTTGTGAAACAGGGTCTTACTCTGTAGCATTGGGATACCTCAATTCCCTATCTAAAACAGGGAACATTACTTTCTCTCTTTTTTTACTTGTTCTATTAATTTATTGATATTACATCTAAATTGTTATCCCATCCCTTGTATCCTCCTAATCCTCCATCCCTTCCACTTTCAATCTAGTCCCCTCCCCTATGTCTGTGAGTGAGGGGGACCTACTCTCCCTATATATGATCATAGGGTATCAAGTCTCTTCTTGATATCCTGGTATCTTTCCTCTGAGTGCCACCAGGCCTCCCCATCAAAGGGATGTGGTCAAATATGGGGCACCAGAGTTCATGTGAAAGTCAGTCCTTGCTCCTCACTGAACTGTGGAGAATGTGCTGTCCATTGTCTAGATCTGGGTAGGGGTTTGATGATTACTGCACATATTGTCCTTGCTTGGTGCCATAGTTTGGACAGAACCCCTGGGCCCAGATCCATCCATCATGATGTTCTTCTTGTAGGTTTCTAGGACCATCTGGATCCTTCTATTTCGCCATTCTCCAATACTTCTCTTACCTAGAGTCCCAAGAGGATGTCTTCACATCTATCCCGTTTTCCTGGTAAGGGAAGACTTTCATGGGACATGCCCCTTGGGTTAGTGTCCAGTTATAAGTGAGTATATATGCCTTTAGTCGTCAGGGAAATGCAAATCAAAACACCTCTGAGATTCCATATTACACCCATCAAAATGGCTAAGATCAAAAATTCTAGTGATATCACATTCTGGTGAGGATGTGGAGAAACAGAAACAATTCTTTATTGCTGATGGGATTGCCAACATAAACAACCTCTTTGGAAATCTATCTCAAAAAACTGGGAATAGGGCTTCTTTAAGCCCCAGCAATTCCACTCATTGGAATATACCTAGAAGGTGCCCTAGCACACAACAAGGGCATATGCTCAACCATGTTCACAGCAGCCTTCTTCATAATAGCCAGAACCTGGAAAAAGCCTAAGGGTTTCTTTGTAGAAGAATGGATAAAGAAACTGTGGTACATCTACACTATGGAATACTACTCAGCTATTAAAAAGAAGGAATTCTTGAAATTTGTGGACGAATGTATGGAACTAGAAACTATCATACTGAATGGCTTAACCCAGAAGCAGAAAGACTCAAATGGTATATACTCACTTATAATTGGACACATTCTCTCTTTTTAAAATATATTTTCACAGTTGTTTTGGTACATGGTAAAAATTTCCTTATTTAAGTAATTCATTCAGATTAAATCTCATTTTTATCCCCTCATTTGTATCTTCCAATTCCCCATCCCTCCCACTTTCATCCCATTCCCTTCCCTGAGGTTTGTGACAGAAAGGGACCCTATCCTGCACGATAAGATCACAGCCTCTCAGGTCTCTTCCTGGGAGGCTGTTAACTTTTCCTCTGAACATTAACAAGTCTCCCCACCAAGAGGAAGTGGTTAAGTAAGGGGTCACCATAGTTCATGTCTGAGTCAGTCCCTGCTATCCTCACAATTGTGGAGAAAGTGGTATCCATTGGCTAGATCTGGATAGGGGGTCTATGCTTACTACATGCATTGTCCTTTGTTGGTACAGTATTTTTAGCTGACCCACCTGGGTCCAGATCTGCCAGCCTTAACTGTCTCCTTGTAGGTTTCTAGGATCCTCTGGGTCCTTCTATTTCCTTATTCATCCTTACCTCTCTCACATAGGGTACCAGTAGGAAGTCCCAGTATCTATCCCAATCTCCAGCTAGGCACTTGGTAATATTTTAATGACCATCTGGAAAAAGAGTGGAGACAGTGCATATTGCTGCCAAATGTCTATTCAATATTTTAAGCCATGGTCTCTATGTCACACTGCCAGCCTTGGATTAGCTATCTAGTCAAAACTGGTCACCTATCAACAGAGAATTTTCTAAATCTGCCTATAAACTGTTTGGATTAACACATGCACCACACATACCTGGCTTCATTCTTATTTTAATTCAATTTTTATGTTTTTCTCTGCATGTAGTACAATGCTTTCAGGCTGCATTAAAAATCCTATTCTATCAAGATATTACCTGTTCTTTGTATTCCAACATGGTTTTTTTACTTGAATAGATGATGGATTTCTTTATAATCCATTTTTGAATATTTTTGTATAATCATATAATTCCATCTTAGAATGTATTTACATGATTTATCTCATTGAACTTATCTGCATTTTGGAATCATGATTGCATTTATTGAATGAAATACACTTGGGTATAGCGAACAAACATTCTGGTGTGTTGTTGAATTGCCTTGATATGTGTATACGTCAGAATTTTTCCAACCATGTCCATCAAAGTGATTGTTTACATGGATTTTGTTTGTTTGTTCCTTTGTTTGTTTGTTTGTTTCACTTCATAATGATGTATCACCCACATTTTTATAGACGGATTCCATTCAGGTTAAAAATATCATTTTTCCCATTGAGTAACAAAAAAAGTGTTGGGGTGTTTTTGTTGTTTTACTGAACCAATCTTGTTGTCTGTGGATTTTTATTAGAGAATGTGAACATTAACAATAAATTATTACTGTAGATTATTTTGTGAATATTATCTAGTTGTTGATATTGTAGTACTTGATAGTTTTGTAATAGTTGCTTTCCTCAGGAGCTTAGTGCTTTCTATGTGTTCCTTTGATCCTTGTATTCATCATGTGAAGTGGTTCAACTAGCATCTTTCATGGAAATTGTTCAGTGCTTCTAAATTCCTGTGATTGTGTCTATTATTTAACTCTGTTCTGTATCCTTCTATTATGAGGAATAACTTTTCTGTTCATAGTTACTGTGGCTGGCTGTTAAATGTTTGAAATACATCACTCTTACTCTCCTCCTGTAAGAATGTCCATGGTGACATTGACTGATATACAGATGGGAACTTGCTATGACACAGTATTCTGTACTGCAGGCTTCAAGTGTATGTCTTTCTTACAATATAATTTTTATGTTAAATATGGCAAGGGTTGTTCATTTACTGATTTTCAATCTTTGCTATGTAAATGACTGTTGTATCTCGATGGGAACACATCTCACTTGAAATTTATGATTACATTATACTGGATGTAGTGTTGATGAGTTGAGTGTTTCCATCTTTTCCTCTTGTGATCTGGACTGAAATTCTGATCTTCTGATCAGAAATACTCAAGTCTCCTATATTTTTAATCTTAGTTTTGTTTTATTTTTTATAGTCTGATTTTTCTAATACTTATGCATAATATTCAAGCTTTGCCATCCTGTCTTTATCTTGAACTATTGTCTTGCTGAGATTATTTACTTCGATTTTTATTTCATTTATTTGATTTTCCTTTACATATTTTCTGTTTGAGTATTTTTATTATTTTGTACTTTCCTGAAATTTCTTTTTCTCAAGCTTTTTCAGTGACTTATTTTTTGGTAGTTCTTGTGATCCCTCTTATTTTTCCAGAGGAAATTTATGTCTCTTCACTTATCATAGAGCATTCTAATAATCATTCTTTGAATTATGTATTTAGCATATCATTGAACATACTCTCATTTAAGACTATGACTGTAACATTTTGAGCTAGGTAGATTTGATATCATCATTTTTATGTTTGTTTGCTTCTGCATGTGTCCTGATATGCATATCTGGAAGCAGAGCAATGGTTCCATATTTTTTTAGTATTGTGTATTATTCTGGTGCATGTTTTTGTAATGCCTAATCAAGCTGTGTTTGGAACACACATGAGAAATCACTGCTGCCATCGAGTGCGTGTGTATCTCAGTAGCTAAACTTCAGATCCTGTGTTCCTCTGCATAACAATGATTCCCCTCATCGCTCTGAGAGGGACTGTTAACTGCAAATGCCAGACTACATGAGCAACCTGAATTCCTAGACTTAACATCTTTAAAATTTAAACAACTTGGTGTTTCCATAGTTCGAATAGAATACTTCAAAAACAACCACATCAGAATTCATACCTAGAACATGCCCTGTAACTATGATGGAAATTTTTTTCACAAATTTCTGAACAGCAGAAATGTATTACTACCAAATACCTCCAAATACAGAAAGGGAAAGCAGATACTGCTTCATTAGTTTGAATGAACTACACAACAATTAAGAGGACCAAGAAAGGATACTGTAGTGAACAGTTTCTTTACATGGTATAATTTATAGCTGAGGCATGGACATACAGTGAATAACAATGGATTTCTTGCACCCATTTTGCATATCTAAGCTGGCTCACATTTCCATAAATATGCATCACCCTTCTAATGTCGATATATACAACATACACCAGGGTTGCATGGGCATATATCCAGACAGAAAATCCATAACATATAAAAAGGAAAGAAAATATAAAGTAATAATTAATAGAATATTTAATATTTATCAAAAATTATTAATTTATGATTAGAAGGGTTGACAATTTAGAGACTCTGTGTCAGAGGCTTGAGCAAACATATAAAATAAAACTGTTGCCTTCTCTTTGATCACTTCCCCCGATGGGGTACCTTATCATCTCACAAAAGAAGAGAATGCAGGCAGTCCTTATGATACTTGATAGGCTGGGGTCAGTGAGTAGGGGAGAAGGGTTCCGCTCTCTGAGAACTACAGAGCGAGCATAGGGGGAAAGAGGAGAAAGGGTTGCCTGGAAGGACATGAGGGAGGGGGCTAAGGCTGGAATGTAAAATGAATTAAATAAAAAATTTAAATTAAAACTAAAAGAAATGGTGAGTTTCATTTCTAATGCCTTTAGATTTTTAATTTACTGCATCATTACACTTAGCCTCAGTTACTTTAAATTTTTTATCGCTGATTCATAATAAGTGAGGAAATCACTATATGGCAATAAGAATGGTACCATGAGTCCATTGCTCACTTTACTGGAAATATTATAAATGAGTGGTCAAAAGTTGTTTCATATTCATCTTAAAAATCAAAAACCACAGTTCTTTGATAGTAAAATACAGTGTAACTATTGCATGAACTCCTCAAAGGACTAACAAAAGGTCACATAAGAAATAGTGAAAATAAGAAACGTAACATAGGAGACTAGAAATAGGTTCCTTATGGGACAATTTATTTCATTTCACTAATGTTTAAAAGAGCATAAATGGGCCAACTAAACACACAGTGTTTACTGGTATGGAATGGAAATCAGTACAGTTCTTTCAACCCACCTGTCGACTTCCTGTGGCCCATTCCAGCATGTCTTCAGATAAATGCAGCTGTTGACCAGTTGGAAAATCTAGGCTAAACTTTCCTATCTTCACCTTAAGTTCAAAATCATGTGGGAGATTCCAAATGTAGAAAATATCATACTCTTTCTGAACTTTTTCTTTCTTGTTCATGGTCACTTTGTCTCCATTAGGGCTAGTGAAGTGGGTCTTTCTCATCAAGGAGTGCATCTGAAAAACAGACAGTATAATACACTACATATGCCCTTCCTTGTTGGGAGAAAATGTCTAATGATTGTATCTAAAAAGCAATTTTATTGAAGGGATCAGGTAGAAATTTTCAATGAAATCAATATGATATATTAATTTGTCATAATGTTTGCATAATTTTAGTTCTCTGAAAGGAAATTAAGAAACACAACATTAGAAAAGCACATATACATCAAACATAGATGTGCAACACACACACACACACACACACACATGCATCTGCACAAAGAGAGACCCATATCTATATAGAGATACTCACATAATATAGCCACATATTTGTTTACACACACAATAACATACATGTCCAGACACACATCAGAGCATACAGGCACAGACAGACATATACACCCAAACAGACACACAACTACAGACATATACCAAACACATACATAGACACACACATGCACAGACAAATACACACAGGGAGACATAATGAGATACAAACATTCACACAGAGAGACATTGACACAAAAACACATTTATGCTCACAATATCAAGGAGATACAGACAAAAACACACACACAGAGCAAGAGATATATACATATGTGCAATACAGAAACACAGTATACACAGACACATGCACTGACAAATACAATCAGAAACATTCACATAACCAGAAACAAACACACATGGGCATTGAAACACATACAACTTATGCTCACTTCTACAAAAAGACAGATAGTCAGATGGACAGAAACACATAAACACATAAACACATACACACAAGTGCACACACATTTGTGCAAACACATAAACAGAGATATATACACAGACCCACAGAAACACACATAGAAACACAAATACAGTCAGAAAAATGAGTCTCTGGTGTGTGTGTGTGTGTAATAAACTGATTCGCATAACTCTTTCTGTGTAATTACACTAAGCCTTTGAGGAAGGTGAACAGAGACTACATTTGGGGAGAATCAATTGAGAAAACAATACCCTGAACTTATTACCTCCATTTTCAGAATTAATGAACAAAGAGTCATCTCTTCATCATGGTAAAAATTAATGAGAAGAGACTATCTCTCCAGTATTAGAAAAGGAATGATTATATTCAGTTGCTCTGTTACAGAGTCACTTATTTTCACTGATAAATGGTGTCTTTCATTCCAAGACCTATGTATTAAATTCTATACAAAGCTCTAGATTCATTGTGACAGCATAAAAACATTTAGAAACCTATGTTTTGGGGAAAGAGTCCTAATTGGCTCAGTTAATAATCTGAGAGACTCTGAAAAACTATGACATTGATTATATCATGTATAATCCACTAGAAGAAACCCTACCTTTGAGCAGCTATGATCACGTTTTTTCTCATTGTCAATTGGCTGATTTTCTACCTGTTGAAGAAGCATCTCATGAAAGACATGGGCCAAAACATATGCAGCATTGTATATGTTGTAAATGCTATCACTGAGGGCCATGTCAAAAGTCTGTGCCATTAGCCATTCAGATGAGGCATTGGATGAGCAGTTCTTCATTGTCTTACAGTTAGATCCTGAGGCTTCACAGTTAAAGTTCATCCAGTCTTGGTTTGCCAGATATTTATCTGAGTATTTGAGAGGGTTCAATGTCTGGACAAAATTTTTTAAACCTGAAATCTTACCATGGTGGTGTTCAAAAGTAAGAGTACCATGGAATGGGTCAAGTGTGAGATCTCTCTTACTTGTAGGAACATCCCACTGTGAGGTGGTGATCCATGTTCTTTGTATACCTAGAGATTCCCACATTCTAAAGGCCACAGCAAGAGTACTGTCTGTGTCACCATAAAGGATAACAACATCTGTGGATGATGTCATGATTTGGTTATAATACATGTCAGCTTTTGACATGTATACTTCCATGTTCTCTGAGATCATGTTCACAAAGGCAAAGCAGACTATATTCTTTTCCATTACTCTTTTCAAATCTGAGAGAAATTGTGTACCCTGTTCATTGTCAGAGATGGCCAGCCCTACCCAGTTGCAGTTTAAGTAAAGTAAGAAGGCAATGAGGGCCATGGCAAGAGATGTATCCTCATGGGCCATCTGATAAATATAGAAAAATTGTACATGGTCATTCAGTAGAGGATGGAAAGGCCCATAAGTAAGATGGAGGACCTAGGACACAAGGAACAGCATGAGGTAGCATGTACTTTTAAGAACTTGTAAACACATTTTATGTGTAAAAAGTTCTAGAAATCCCCCTTACCTGTTACTTCTCCTCTTATCCCCATTTCACGCAGAGAAATTCCAGATCCCCAACAAGTATCTGAATAACACCATTGAACTACCAGACTGACATAAGGACAGTAAGACCAGTCTCCTCTTTAGACCCTTTTGTGCATCTTATCAAAGGCACCAATGAAGACACAATTTCATTACATTTTAACCACACAAAAATCTCACCTGCTGAGGTTCACGGCTGTACATGAAGGTGTGATATAGTACAGATGCTTCCCAGTTTGGTCCTGTGAGAAGTACTGTACAAGTGACACCTTTGGTACAGTCATAATTAGGATGAGTCATGTCAGTTTGTACAAAAATATCAAGGAGATATTCTACTAGTGACTCATTTAGAAAATTTGGTACTTGAAATACTAAAGACATATTTGGTAGAAGATGAGAGTTTCTATTTATTTCATCCAAGGAAAAAGCCAAAACCAGAGGAAACAGGCTTTCAGCTGATGCTCTGTAAAATGATACAATATTTATTATGTACAGAAGTATACACATAGTCATTGGCTTTTAATACAATGACTATCCTGTACTTGAAAATATTGTCTTTATCCCTATGTTTGGGACAAGTATCCCATGTAATAAGGTTTACAAATATAAAAATATGGAATCTTATAACACCTATAAAATTTCATGTGAGTTCATCTACACAAAACATGCATATTCCATGGAAAGCTTTTTCATCTGTGGTTGTTGAGTACTTGCTCAGAAGGGAAAGACAAGGCCACAGGTTTTGACCAAGCTGTAAACCTGATCATGCATTCACTTATTAATTATACAGAAATGTGAAAATTACACATGATGTTTGAGCCTCTGAGTTTCTGGTATTTCCATATGAAATGAACTGAATTGGCTAATGTAGTGAAAGAAAGAGTGACTGATGAGTGCACACGAGTGTTTCTGGGGCAATATTTGGTACCTGTACTAACAATAAATTATAATTAGTTGGAAATATATCATATTCTTCTCTATCCATCTTCATATTGTTGTTTTTCTTTTTAGATTATTTTTCAGAGAGAGCATCTTTTTACTGGTTCATTTTCAAACACATTCACACACAGGAGATGCATATTTAAATAGATGTATGTCTAACTTTGGAAATCAATCTGTTTCTTTATCAGAAAACTGGAAAAAGCTTAATTTCCAGACATAGCTATATTATACCTGGACATATACCCTATGACACTTGCTCACTTATGTTCATAACAGCATTAATCATAATAGCTAGAATCCAGAAAAAAATGATGTCACTCAAACAATGGAGAATAAACAATGAAATACTACTCCGATATAAAACAAAGAAAATCACAAATTTTTCAGGCAAGTAAACTAGAGAACAACTGCTGAGTATGAAAACCCAGAATTACAAAAATACACATGGATGTATTTTCTTAGCCATATAGTACAGGATAAAAAATACTAGAATTACAGACCCAAAGATAATGAGTAAGAAGGACGAACCCAGACAAGATGCTTTATTCTAACTCAGAAAATGAAATATAATAGACGGCAGAAGAAGTTGAAGATAAGGACAATGTAGGAGAGAGAGCTCAGATAGAAGTGAGGGTGGATGTTAGACCTGGGGAGAGCTGATGCAGCAGGTCAGAGGGCCTGAACAGTAAGAATAAGGCAGGGGTGGAGATATCTCTCTGACAAGATGGATAAATGAGACAGTTCTGGGATAATATGGTGGTGACTCAGTTGAGAGGACACCCTCTAACCAGACAGAACTCCTAAAGGAGAGAGGGGAATAGCAATCAATCCACAAGAATTATGACTCAAAATTTACCTTTCCTATAAGATATGCAGGGATAAAAATAGAACAGAGCTATAGGCAATGTCCAAGCAATGCCTGGCCCAAACTGAGCCTCAGAACACAGGAGAGAGACAACCTCTGACACTATTATTGATACTCTGCTGTGCTTTCAGACAGGAGCCTGGCATAGATGTCCACTGAGGGTTCCAGACATCAGTGAATCAAAACATATGCTGAGAATCACAACCAAATATTAGACAAAGAGTGTTGGGAGTCTTATACAAAAGTAGAGAGAAGTATAGAAGGAAGAAGAACTAACACGAACTGCACAAGAAAATCAACAGTCAATTGATCAGGGCACAGTAGGAGTTGTGGAGACTCAATCACCGACCAAGGATCCTCAAGAGACTGGACCTAGGACCCCTAAACAGCTGTAGGCGATATGTAGTTCAGGCTTAGTGTGGATCCCCTAGTAAGCGGAACTGGGACTGTCTCTGACATAGACTCTGTTGCCTGTCTTTTTACTCTCTTTCCCTTGGTGATGCTTCTATTTCAGGCCACATGGGAAAAATACACACTCAGTCATGATGTGATTCATGATTTGAGGTGACTTAGTCCGGGGCTCCCCTTCTTTGAATAACAGAGAATGCACATGGAGTAGATGGAGAGAGCATGTGACAAGGAGTAGAGGAGGGAGGGGCCATGATCAGTATGTAAAATACATGAATAAATATATTATTTTAAATTGATGTATGCCTGTATGTGTGTGGATGTATGGACCTAAGCAATGCTCTTTTGAATTGAGGTTTTTTATTCTCTTTATGGGAAAAAAATCACTCCTGTCTCTTGCTAGTTATTTCCTACCATCTGAAAAATAAGTATCAAATATAATCCTTCACTTGGAATGATTCACTCATATTTAAATACCATTAGATTTTCATTTGGAAATTGAACCTTTGAGTTATCTTTGTCCATACAAATAGCTCATTTGAAAATACCCTTTATACAGCACAGAAAAAAATGCCATTGGAAATTTCAGTAAAACACATTAGAAAGTTGATACTTGAACTTGTGTGACACAAACACTAAATCTTGCATATTAAATATAAACAACATCAATAACTTGAGCTACCAGAGGTGCCTAGTAGTCTAAAGTGCTTGCTGTGCTTGGAAACAACAGTCAGATATCCACAAAATAAAAGTCTGTAGAGTATCCACATGGTAAAATATGCAATTATAGTTAGTAAAATTACTGAAAGAGAAATGAAGGTAGTAACTGTGATAAAAGTGTAAGAGAATAAACACTTAGACATAAAACAGCTTAAAAAGAAAAAGAAGTCACATATTTCTTAAGGAACTGCACAGATGAGCTACTAGACATACTTGTGAGGAAATCTATAAGAAAATTTAAAAGGCACTTACAGCTTATCCGGAATGTTGCTTAAATAGTCTTTTTCCACAGACCTTTGCACTGCATAAAGGAAGAAAATAAACGCTTCCCTTAACTCTCTGTCCTTTTCTTCATTCTTCATTCTCCAAAAGCACCCAGAAGGAGTGAAACTCGACATGAGAAGTGGAGTGTTCAGAAGCAAGGAGAACAAAATCAAAGTGAACATCTTTGTCCTACTATAAGCCTCGGTGTTGTGGATTGTGAAGTGTCATGCATATCTGCCTAACAAATGGGCACTCGTGTGTTCATATCCTCTTTTATGTTTCTGGACAATGAAAAGTTTACTTGCACATTCATGATTCCTTTTTTCCCTTAGGCCCTTCCTCATTCCTGGAGGAATCTTCCCTGGGACTTGTCATCTGAGGTCCACAGTCCATTTGGTAAACATGAGTTGATAAATATATTTGATAATAGTTCTGTCTGTGGTTTCATGACATCATTCAGGTTTATGGATATTAAAATCCCTGAGCAGACGCTGTTTAGTTAAAGTTTTGTTACAGAACTATCTTATATATCTGCTTATGTGTACACCAATAGAAACTATGTCAGTAGATATTTTTAGATAATGCACAGTGAAATATAAATTATTGATTCAGATTGGGCATATAAAATGGCTAATGACTGCATGGTGAGCATTGTATCACCAAGTCTATATGATGTAAAGGTGGCCAATTGTCTGGGCCATCTGAGAACCTCAGAACATACACACTGTGAAATATGTCACACCAATGGCAAATAAAGAATATCTACCCATAGCCTATGTTTGCAGGTTTAGAGAACCAATAATCAGGTGAAATCCAGAATTTTCTTGAGTCCTGTTATACCAAAAACCATCCAGCTACTCACAAAATAGCAGCTCATGTACACTTCAAATGTTGATTTTTAAAACTTCAACAATATCGAAAGAAACTCATGACCTTTGTGTATCATTTCAAATATTATATGAGACTTATCCCTCAACCAACACTTACATTAAAAGTAATAAACTATGTTAAATAATTGAGTTCTAACACATGATCTCCATCCTAGAGCCTCAGTTCCCACAGATCAATTTAATGTGATAGCCCATTTCTTGTACTTCATCTTTGCTTTTCAGTATTGTTTTATACTCATTTCTATTCAAGTAATATCTGTAAGGAATTCTTGTGCTGAGGATCTTAGAAGCAAATAATAACTGGGAAAAAACTGTGGTTTTAATGGTAAATTCTTCCTACACAAATTGGAGAGTAATCTATACTTCGTGGCAGTGTAGAATCTGCATTGCCAGTATAAGCATATACTGATATTTTCTTCCCACTAGCTTCACAAGATGTTCCATCCCTAATTCCTGTAGACCTTTGCACTTCTCAAATAATGCCTGACCTAATTTTTTTGTGTAAAGTGGTGTGTCTGTGTCACACACACACACACACACACACACACACACACACACATATGTACACACACACACACACACCAACAATCACTCCTACACACATAGATACAAGACATACACTGTTAAACTAGAGTCTATGAAAATTCAGAATTTCCTAAGTCTGCATGTTTAGCTTAGCATAATGACCCTCTGTTCCATTCGAAATTCCTGCTAATGATATTGTTATTTTTAACAGGTTGCAGACATATCCATTATTTACATATAGGCCACCATGTGCTTTGCCTCTGAATTCAAATAGGTCTAAGAGAAGTATGGACCCAGTAATTGAATTTATTTAGTTTCATCTTTGCTCTGTGGTTTCAGTCATTTATGAAGTATATACAAGTTAATTTTAAACATCTTTCTGTTTTATCATTTAGGTAAAAATAACATTCTATATATTTAAAATATAGGAAATAATATATTTTCCAGAGGGTCCCAGAAACCTACAAGTAGAACATTATGATAGGCAGAATTGGTGCCAGGGGTCCCGATCAAACTAAGGCACCAGCCAAGGCCAATACAGGCGGTAAACCTTAAACCACTACCCAGATCTAGCCAATGGACAGAACATTCTCCACAGTAGAGTGGAGAGTGGGATATTACTTTCTCACATACTTTGGTGCCTCACCTTTGACTATGTCCCCTGGAGGGGGAGACCTGGTGGCACTCAGAGGAAGGACAGCAGGTTACCAAGAAGAGACTTGATACCCTATGAACATATACAGGGGGAGGTAATCCCCCCAGGAACAGTCATAGGGGAGTGGAATAAGGGGAAAAGAGGAGGGAGGGAAGAATGGGAGGATACAAGGGATGGGATAACCATTGAGATGTAACAAGAATAAATTTATAAAGGAAAAAAAGAATGTAGGGATAAAAAAATATATTTAATTTTATTTAAGTAATTCATTCAGATTACATCTCAGTTGTTATTCCATCCTTTGTATCTTCCCATTCCTTCCTCCCTCACTCTTTCACCATGTTCTTTCCCACTAGGCATGGGACAGAAGGGAACTTCCTCACCTACTATTTCAATATGGCCTATCAGGTCTCATCTGGATAGCCTACTTACCTTTCCTCTGTGTGCCACCAGGCCTCCCCACCAAGAAGTGCTCAAACAGAGGGCACCAGAGTTCATGTCAGAGTCCGTTCCTCTCTCCACACAACTGGGGAGAATGTGCCTTCCATGGGCTAGATCTGAATAGGGAGCCTATGTTTATCGCCTGCATGCTCTTTGCTTGGTACAGCACTTTGAGAAGACCCCACTAGGTCTCAATCTCCCATCCTTGATGGTCTCCTTGTAAGGTTTCTAGGCCCTTTGGGTCCTAATATTTCCCTATTCTCCGAGGCCCCTATCACCTGGGGTCAAAATAGGAATTCTCAGCATCTGTCCCAATCTCCTGCTGATTGAAGACTCTCAGAGGACATCCCTGTGGGGCTAGTGTCCAGTTACGAGTGTGTATAGACCATGTGTATCTTTCTGGGTCTGGGTTAACTCACTCAGGATGAGCATTTCAAGTTCCATGCACTTACAGGCAAATTTCTAGATTTCCTAGTTTTTAATACCTGAGTAGTATTCCACAGTGTAAATGTACCACAGTCTCTTCATCCATTTTTCAACTGAGGGACATCAAGGGTGTTTCCAGAATTTGGTATTACAAAGAAGACTTCTACGAACAAGGTTAAGCAAATATCCTTGTGTGGTGGAGGATATTTCGGGTGTGTTCTGAGGAGTGGAATAGCTAGGTCTTGAGGCAGCCCTATTCCCAGTTTTATGAGAACGTGCCAGATTGGTCAGATGGATTTTCAAAGAGGTTGTACAAGTTTGCACTCCCACAAGCAATGAAGGAATATTCTCCTTTCTCCACATGCTCAGCAACATGTGCTGTCACCTGAGTTTTTGATCTTAGCCATTCTGATAGATGTAACATGGAATGTCAGAGTCATTTTGAGTTTCATTTCTCTGATGACTAAAGACACTGAGCATTTCTTTAACTGTTTCTTATGAATTCTATATTCATCTGTTGAGAATTCTCTTTAGCTCTGTACCCCATGACTGGACTCAATTATTTTGTTTGGTGGTATTTAGTGTCTTGAGGCCTTTATATATTTTAGATATTAGACCTTTGTCAGATGTAGAGTAGGTGAAGAATGTTTCCCAATCTGTAGACTCTTGCTTTTTTCTATTGACAGCATCTTCTGCCTTATAGAAGCTTCTCAACTTCACAAGGTCCCATTTATTAATTGTTGACCTTAAGTCCTGAGCTATTGAGTCTCTGTTCAGGAAGTCATCTCTTGTGCCAATGGGTTCAAGGCTCTTCACCAATTTTCTTCTAAACAATTTAGTGTATCTGGTTTTATGTTGAGATCTTTATTCCATCTGGACTTGAGTATTGTGCATGATTGTAAATATGAGTCTAATTGCATATTTCTTCATGTAGACATCCAGTTAGAACAGCTCCATTTGTTGAAGATACTATCCTTTTTTCATTGAATAGATTTCACTTCCTTGTCAAAAAGCAAGTGACAATATGTGTGTGGATTCATTTCTGAGTCTTTGATTCTATTCTATTGATCAACCAGCTTATAGTTATCCTAAGACTATACTGTTTTAATTACTGTGGCTGTATAGTACAGCTTGAGATCAGGTATACAGATTCCTCCAGAGGATCTTTTATTGTACAGAATTCTTTTAGCTATTCTGGGTTTTCTTAATATGAATTTGAGAATTGTTCTCTACATGTCTTTAAATTTTGTGTAGGTATTTTGATAGGGATTGCACTTAATCTGTAAATTGCTTTTGGTAAGATGGTCATGTTTAGTATGTTTATTCTCCCCATCCTTGAGTTAATTTTATATCCAACCACTTTGCTGAAGGTGTTTATTAGCTGGAGGAGTTCTCTGATGGAATTTTGGAGGTCACTTATGTACACTATCATATCATCTGCAAACAGTGATAATTTGGCTTCCTCCTGTCCAATGTAGGTTCCCCTTGATCTCCTTGTGTTGTCTTATTGCTCTACTAAAACATCAAGTACTATTTTGAAGAGATGCTGAGAGAGTGGGCAGCTTTGTCTAGACCCTGATTTTAGTGGAATTTCCTTGAGTTTCTCACTATTTTAATTTACACTGGCTATTGGCTTGTTGTATGTATCTTATATGATGTTTATGTATGTGTCTTGTATCCCTGATACTCCAGGTCGTTACATTTTAATGGATGTTGAATTTTGAGAAATGCTTTCTTGGCATAAGGAGATGATCATGTGGGTTTTTTTTAATTTTGTTTATGTGGTGCATAACATTGATGGATTTCCATATATTGAACCGTTTCTGCATGTCTGGGATGAAGCCTACAGGGTCATGGTGAGTGATACCTTTCATGTGTTTGTTCTTGGATTTGGTTTGTGAATATTTTATTGAGTACTTTTATGTCACTGTTCTTAAGAAAATTTGGTCTGAAATGTTTTTTCACTGTTGGGTTTTTCTGAGATTCAGGTCTTAGTATGACTGTGACATCATAGAATAAGTATGGTAATGTTTCTATTTTGTGGAGTAATTTGAAGAGTATTGGTAATAAGTATTCTTTGAAGGTCTTTAGAATTCTGCACTGAAACCATCTGACCCTGGGCAAGTTTGTTTGTTGGTTTGTTTTGGGAGATTTATGATAACTGCTACTATTTCTGTAGGAGAAATAGGACTATTTAATTTGTTGATCTTATACTGACTCAAACTTTGATGGTTTCCATCAAGAAAATGCCCATTTCCCTCAGTTTTTCAAATTTTGTGGACTATAAGCTTTTGAAATAGGACCTAATAACTCTTTGTATTTCTTCATTGTCTGTTATTTTATTTCCCCTTTCATTTCTGATTTTATTGATTTGGATATTGTGTCTCTGCTTCTTATTAGTTTGCCAAACAGTTCATTAATCCAGTTGATGGACTCAAAGAACCAGCTCCTGCTTAGGTTGATTCTTGAATTCTTCTGTCTGTTTGTAATATATTGATTTCAGCCATGAGTTTAATTATTTCCAGCCATTTACTCCCCTTGGGTGTTTCTGCTTCTTTTTTCATAGGGCTTCTAGATATATCTTTAAGTTGCCTATATGAAATGTTTCTAGTCTCTTTATGAAGTCTCTTGGTGTTATGAATTTTCCTTTTATCACTGCTTTCAATGTATCCCACAAATTTGGATATGCTGTACCTTCATTTTTATTGAATTTTAAAAAGTCCTTAATTTCTTTTTTTTTTTTCACTGCTCCAGTTGTTGTGTAGGGAGTTTTTCAGTTTCCGGGTGTGTAGACTTTTGCTTTTCTGTTGTTATTGAAGTCCAGCTTTAGATCACAGTGATTGGACATGATACAAGGTATTATTTCAGTCTTCCTGTATCCTTTGAGGCTCACTTTGTGTTCTACTATATGGTCAATTTTGGAGAAGGTTCTCTGAGGTGCTGAGAGGAAGGTATAATTTTTTGGTTTGGGTGAAAATTCTGTAGATATCTGTTAGGTCGATTTGATTCAAGACATTGGTTAGCCTTATTATTTCTCAGTTTAGTTTCTGTTTCATTGACCTATCCATTGGTGAAAGTGCGGTGTTGAAGACTCCCACTACTAATGTGTTCAGATCAATGTGTGACTTAAGCATTGTTAATATTTCTTACAATGTTGGGAATAAAAAGAAGAAAGAAAAAACACCAAATGAGGATGCCTTTGAACTGTGTGTACAGATGCTCAGAACTGTGATGTCATCATGGTTGAATTTTTCCTTAGTGAGTATGAAATTTTATTCCTTATCTCTTTTGATTAATTTCAATTGAAAGTCTATTTTATTATATATTAAAATGGCTACACCAGCTTGATTCTTGTGTCTGTTGGCTTAGAATACTTTTTTCTAGTATTCTAGGTAATGTTTGACCCTGAGGTAATGTTTTTCAGTGTGGGTGAGATGTGTTTCTTGAATGCAAAAGAATAGTGCGTCTTGTTCATGCTTCCATTCTGTTAGTCTATGTCTTTTCATTGGAGAATTGACACTATTGATGTTGAGAGATGTGAATGACCAGTGACTATTAAGTCCCGGGACTTGGATGTTGGTTGCAGTAGAGTGTTTGTGTGGTTGTTTTGCTACAGTGAAGTTATCTATTTCCTGTGTTATCTTGGTTGTAGTTTCTCATTTTGTGTTCGAGTGTTCTCCAACTTCTATAGAGCCAGATTTGTGAATCGGTACTGTTTGAATTTGTTTTTGCCATGGAATATCTTGTTTTCTCCACCAATAGTTATTGAAAGTTTCACTGGGTATAGTACTCTGGCCTGGCATCTGTGGTCTTTTACAGTTTGTAGGACCTCTGCCCAGGCTCTTCTGTCTTTTATGTTCTCTACAGGGAAGTTTGATGTAATTCTGATAGGTTTGCCATTTGGACTTTTTCCTTTGCTGCCAAGGAAATTTTTCATTGTTCTATACATTTGTGTTTTGATTATTTAGTGATTGGATTAATATATTTTTGGTCTATTCCATTTGGTGCTATGTAGGACTCTTTTATGTTTATATGCATCTCTTTTATAAGATGAGAATATTTTCTTCTATGAATTTGCTGAAGTTATTTTCTGGCCCTGAAGCAGGGACTCTTCTTTTTTCCTCAATTCCTAGATCCTTAGATTTCATCATTTCATGGTTTCCTTGAATTTTTCAATGGTTGGTGTCAGGAATTTTGGGGACATAATATTTTCTTTGATGGTTGCATCTAATTCTTCTGTTGTAACTTTTGCACCTAAGATTCTTTACTCCATCTTTTGAATTTTGTTAGAGAAGCTTATCTCTGCATTTCCTGTTTTCTTAAATAATTTCTTTTATTCCAAGCTTTCTTCTGCCTGTGCTTTTATCATTGTTTCTATTTTCATTTTCAAGTCTTGAACAGTTTTATTGATTTTCATCATCTGATTGTTCACATTTCCTGAATTTCTTCTAGTGATTTCTTCATTCCACTGTATAGGCTTCTGTCATGGCCTCTCTAAGATCCTCAATCTGGTTGTCCACATCTTCCTGTATTTGTTTAGGGATTTTGTTTGTTTCCTCCATTATCATCTTCATTACTTAGGATTTGACGTCATTTCTTCTGCTTCAGTCATGTTTGAAGTCCCAGGGTTTATGTATTGGGATAATTGTGTTCTGGATATGTCATGTTGTTTTAGGTTTTGTTGTGTGTTTTTATGCTGGTCTTTAGCTGTCTTGGTCTTTCTGATGTTAGGATGTAGTTTTGGTGTCCTTCACTGGTCATTGAGAGTAGTGCATTGGTGAGTGTCTATAGAGCTAGACCCCTCACCTGTGGGGATAAGGGTATCCTTCAGTGACTTGGTTTCAGCTCCAAAGGACTTTGCCTCACACACTGGGTTCCCCACTGGGCCAATACAGGCTGGTGATGGTATTCTGCAACTCAAGGTTCAATCTGAGATAATGAAGGTAATATCTGCTTTTGGCTGGATATGGAGATCTTCCACTTGGCCACAGGGGACCTAGGACCTCCGATTAGTATTTCACAGAGTGCAGAGTGGGTAGCTGTCTTAGGCTTCTGCCAATTCTTTCTTGGGCCTGCCTCTTCTTGCTCCAGTCCTGGCCATGGGACTTGGATTTAATCTGCCACAGAGTGTGGAAGCTGTCCATTGACCTGAACTTCTTTCTGCCCATTCATTCTCCAGCCAAGGGACCTAGATTCAGTTCAACAGAGAGAGTGGGAGCCATGCCCTAGCAGAGAATCTCTCCACAGCCATTTGGCCCCTATGTGGGCTCTTGGTCCTCTTTGAACTGGCAGGGTGATCTGAAGTCAGATCTATCCCATATACACACACTGTGATCCCCTCTGGGCTAGCTGAAACTACCGTTAGCGTGTAACCCACAGTTTAGTCAGAGAGAGTGTAGATACCACCCATGTGTCTGTGCTGGGCTTTAAAGACACAGGACTGCACGTGTGTTGTCTGGGGTCTGATTCACACATTCGACTGGGTTCTCCCTTGGGCCATCAGATCTAAATGCTGGTGTTTCATCACCCACAGTTCATTCCCCAATACACAGTCCAAGATATAGCAGAGCTACAGCTGAGAGTCTCGCATACAGCCAGTCTCCGTAGACTGAGCACCCATCCTCCCTGGACCAGTTGGATGGCCTGAGGCCAGACCCAACTGTGCTCTGCACCACGTCCATATCTCTCACCTAGCACTCGCCAGGTCTTGTGGTCTCTAGCTCCCATCCTATCTCTAGGCTCCATCCGGCTGCTCAGACACAGTGCATAGTTGGCACTGCCATCTTTGATCAACCCAAGAGATAATACATTTAATGAAACTTTTAAGATTCTAAAAATGTATTACAAATAGCAAATGAATATGTAGATATGAAGATGAAAATCAAAAAATGTTGGATGTTATTTTTCCTTCATATCATCATCTGTTGTGAGCCATTAAATTTGATTTCATATATTGTTTATTCTGAGTAATGCTGAAATAAACACGGCAGACAAATGTCTATATTCAGTGCTAACTTATGAAAACACAAATTGTTCCATGAGAGGTTTAATGGAGCAAAACTTACTCCTACATTAGCTAAATAAAGTAGCTGTGTCCTGCTTACCACATTGGAGCCCTCAGTTTCAACTCACCCTAAGAATTTCCTTCCTCTCATTAACCTATTTGTCATTGTTATTTTCTATAATTTATTTAGATTATATCCCAAATGTTGTGTCTTCACTTGTACCTTCCTGCTCACCATCCTGCTTTCACCCTATTCCCTTCCCCTAGACCTGTGACTCAAGGATACCTCCTTTATACACCATAAGATCACAACTTATCAGGTCTCATCGAGATAACCCACTTCCTAGTCTGCTGAGTGGCACCATGCCTCCCTAACAAGGGGAAGTGCTCAAATTAGGAGCACCAGACTTCATGTCAGAGGCAGTCCCCACTATCACCATAACCATGGAGAATGAGCTGTCCATTGGCTATATCTGAAAAGATGGACTAGATTTCCTACATGCATTGACCTTGGTTGGTACAGCAGTTTCTGCAACTCCCCACTCCCTCATCTGCAAGCCTTGACAGTCTTCTTGTGTGTTCCTAGAACCTCTGGATCCTCTATCTCTACATTCTTCATTACCACTCTCACTTGGAGTTCAGTAGAGAGTTGCAGCATCTGGAACAATCACCTGTGAGTGGGCATTCTCAGAGGAAATCCATGTTGGACTAATATCCTTTTATAAGTGAATATATACCATGCGTATCCTCTGAGTCTGGGTTACCTCACTCAACGTGATAATTTGTAGTTACACCCACTTGCTTGCAAATTTGAAGATTCCCTTTCTTTTTTAATAACTGAGTAGTATTTCATTTTATAAATGTACCAGTTTCTTTTTCCATTCTTTGAATGAAGGACAGCTAGGGAGTTTCAATATTCTGACTATTATGATTAAGGCTGCCATCAACATAGTTGAGCAATTTTCCTTCTTGTGTGGTGGACCATCTTTTGGATATTTGCCAAGAAGTGTCCTAGGTGGGTCTTGAGTTAGCATTACTCCTAATTTTCTGAGAAACTGCCACATTGATTTCTAAAGTGGATGCACAAGTTTGCACTCCCACATGTTCTTCCTCTTTCTACACATCCTCAGCACCATTTACTGTCACTTGAATTTTTGAACTTAGCCATTCTGATGAGTAAAAGATGGAATCTCAAAGCCATTTTGATTTGCATTTCTCTGATGACTAAGGAGGTTGAGGATTTCTTTAAGTGTTTCTCAGCCATTCAATATTCCTCTGTTGAGAATCTCTTTTTAGATCTGAACCTCATTTCTTAATTTTTTTGCTTTTATTGGTGGTGCTGAATTCTTTGCAAATCTTGGATATTATTTGTCAGGTGTAGGATTGGTGGCAAACTTTTCCTAGGATGTAGGCTCTTGTTTTCTTCTGTTGACAATGCCCTTTGCCTTAAAGAAGATTTACAGATTCATGATGTCCCATTTATTAATTGTGACCTGTTTGTGGCATCAACAGGAATTTTTCCACTGTGACAATAGATTAAGGCACTTTCACAATTTTTCTTCTGACAGATTTAGTGTGTCTGCTTTTAATGTTGAGGTTTTTAATACACTGGGCCTTTAGTTTTGTACAAGGTGATAAATATGGACCTTTTTGCATTTTTTAATGTGTAGACAGGCAGTAAGAGCAGCACCATTTGTTGAAGACCCTATGTATTTTCCATGCTATGGTTTTTGCTTCTCTGTAAAATCTCAAGTGTCCATAGGTGTGAGGATTGATTTCAGGGTCTTTGATTTGATTCTATTGATGAACCAGCATGTTTCTATTCCAGTACCATGCTGTTTTTATTACTGTTGTTGTATAGCATAGACTGTGGATGGGTGGGGAGATATGAGATCAGATCCACATTCTCACATCCCACTGGGCCCACTGACTCTGATGTTATTACTGTGTGACTCACACATCTGTCAGAGAGGGAGGGGGAGGGCGCAGGTGAGGCAAGCACATTTGACTGCTTTGGGCTTTGGATTTTGTGCCTGTATGGTTGCCAGAACCTGGAACTTTCTGTGGACTCATGGGTGGGTGTGAGATCAGATCCACCTGTTTTCCTGAGATTGCTCTAGGGGAGAATCTCTGGAGTCCGGCGGTTTACCATGCACAGTTCAGTCCCAGATACCAAGTCCATACTATAGAGCACAGCTGCAGATCATCAGAGCTGGTACACATCCAGACTCTGGGGACTGGGCATGTGCTATCCGTGGGCCAGTTGGAAGACCAGAGGCCAGACCCACCTCTGCTCTGTATTTTGTCGATCCATTTCACCTAAGACACTTCAGGACTTGTGGGTCCGCAGGCTCCATTTTGCAGTGCTCGGGACACCATCTTGGATCTTCCTGAAAAGCAGCTTGCTTATGCAGACTCTTTAAAATATTATCCTACAATCTTTCAAAGACTACATGTTTTCAGTTTTATATGACAATTTGTGTATACATGTTTGGTTGTTTTTGTTTGTGTGTGTTTCTTTTTTGCTTGTTTGTTTTTTGTTTTGTTTTCTTTTTTGAGATATGGTTTCTCAGTGTAGCCTGGGCTGACCTGGACTCACTTTATAGACCGGGATGGACTCAAACTCTCAGAGATCCACCTGCCTTTGCCACCCGAGTACTGAGATTAAAGCTGTGTTCCACCACGTCCGGCAGTGTGTGAATTTTCTTGTCTTGTTTTGTACACAGGTGAGTTAAGGTAACATGAAAGCCAGAAGATGACATCTTATTCTTTGGAGCTATTGTAACATAGTGTTGATTACATAAATTTTTCAGGGCTGAGCAATGAATCATGCCTTATTAAAGAGCTAGGTATGTTATTAACTGCTAAGGCTAAGACACAAAGCCATCTTCCTTAGTATTCTTTATGTTTGTCAAACCATCACGCTTCTAAGTTTAACTCTTCGACTTCCTTGTATAACGTCAATATTCCCTTACCTTCCCCTTGTAAGGAAGAAAATTGGTTTACTTCCATATGCAAACATGAGTTCACACTCCCACAAACTTTCTCAAATTTTTAATCTCCATTCCACTGGCATCAAGTTCATTCACCCAGAGATTATAAAGTTTGGTTATAGTTTGAATGTTTTTATTCTAAAGAAGAAAAGAACATTTGCACTCAGCACTATGCCCCAAGAGTTATAAATTGTGAAATAAGTATCAGGGCAAGATATATGGAAAATATAGAACTCTAGTAGCCATCATACTGCTATGCAACATCATTACAGGAAACAGTGAGCAACATCCTAAGAAGAGCCAGATCATGCTCTGCAGCCCAATATTTGGTGGTTTTGTACCAACTTCATATTTCTCAGTTAGATTTCATTTACCAGTCAGACTACCTGGCACAAGCCAAGAATCAGTCTCTGGACAGAGCCAACCCCTGACATTATTAATGATACTCTGCTGTGCTTGTAGACTGAAGCCTAACTGTGTTGTCCTCTGAGAGGTTCTGCTAAACACAGGTTGAAAACCAATGCTGAGAACCACAGCCAAACATTCCATGATAATAGGGAGTCTTGAGGAACAGTGGGAGGAAGGAGAAATGGACTTGAAGTGACAGGAGCTCCACAAAAAGACCAAAAGTGCCAGCCATCCAGGGCACAAAGAGGGTTCCTGAGACTGAGGAAACAACCAAGGACAATGAATGAACTGGACATATGCCAAATACACGTATGTAGAGGATGGACAGATCAGGCTTCATGTGGCTCCTCTAGGAAGAAGTACAGGGGCTGTTACTGACATGGATTGTGATGCCAGAGTTTTGATCACTAATCTGAGGCATAACGAAGAAAGGATGGAGAAAGGCAGGAAGGGTAGGAATAGAAGGAGAGTAAGGGTGGTATCTGCAATCAGGTTAAAAGTTGAATAAATCAAATAATTTAACACAAAATATTCATGCTATACAACCTTACGAATATGATTTCTCCCTGATCTTTTGAAGAGAATTTTTGTCTGGCCTTAATAAAATGATGTAGCACTTGGGAACAAAGATGCATCCCAGCATGCCTGCACAGGAAGACAAGATGGAAAAAATCTCCACAGCCACCATGACCTTGCCCTTGGTGCTGTGGTAGACAGGGAGGAAAGTGATCCACACAGTGCAAAACACCAGCATGCTGAAGGTCAAGAACTTGGCTTCATTGAATGTGTCAGGCAGGTTCCTGGCCAAGAAAGCCAAAATGAAGCTTCCCAGGGCCAGGAAGCCTAAGTATCCTAGGACACAGTAAAATGCTATAACAGAACCCTTGTGGCAGACAATAATAATCTGGCCATGCTCAGAGTGTGCATCAGTATTAACAGAGGGAGGAGAAGCTCCTAGCCAGATTGAACAGAGAATAATTTGGATGAGTGTACAGAGAGGAATGATGTAGTTAAGAGTTCCTGAAACCAGAATGTACCTCATCTTTCGTGCAGGAGCTGTGACTTTGAAAGCCAGAACCACTGTGATTGTTTTGGACAACACAGTGGAAATAGCCACAGTGAAAACAATTCCAAATGTGATTTGCTGCAGGATGCAGGAGACTGAGTTTGGACGGCCAATGAAGAGCAAGGAACAGAGGAAACAGAACATGAGTGACACGAGTAAGATGTAGCTGAGAGCACGGTTATTGGCCTTCACAATGGCTGTGTCATTGTGCTTCAAAAATACCCCAAGAACCAGAGCTGTGAGGGCAGAGAAGCCCAAGGCCATTAAGGCCAGAGCCATCCCCAAGGGGTCTTCATAGCTCAGAAAGATCACAGCTTTGTGGATGCAGTGATTCTGCTCTGTGTTGGCATACTGGTCCTCAGGACACTTCACACATTGATCCATGTCTAATGAGAAAGGACAGATTCGTTAGTACAGCTTCAGCAGTTTATTGACAAGACATTTCAATAACTCTATTGGAAAAGCTTTGCAATACCTTCATTTTATTGCTGATAATATAATTGAAGGAAATTGTTATATAACAATGCTTCTATTTAGTAATTCTTATTATTTTTATAGAGAAAAACAATCCAAAGTTTGTCTATTTAACAGTGTTGATGATTTACCATGTCCTTAGAAAGCAGATTGTGTACATCATTCTGGATGCTATCATGAAATGGCTGTGTCTGGCAAATTCACAAAATCTAAATGCACTAAACACAGTGTAACTGAGTGTCTTTTAAAACCTCCGTTCCCATGCACTCGGTGCCTCCTGACTTCACTGACTGTTCATTTAATGCTTTATGAGAGATGGAGACTGAGTTCTGCTTGGGGAAGAAAAGTGACAGCTTTTCTATTTCCCAGCCCAAACATAATGTTATCTAAGGAACAGGAAAAGAAATCATTAGGGGTGTGTGTGTGTGTGTGTGCATGCACAAACACACTCATGTGTGTATTTATATTTGGGTGTCCAAATAAATGTAAAAGATATGCTCATACATGGTAATCATTTGTTAGAAATAGGAATGTGAGTGTGAGAAGTAAATTTTCCTGGTATATAAATGCAATTTAAAGGTTTGAAATTTGGAAGAAATAAAAAATAATGATTAATGTGTCCTTTTTTATGTTCTAACCTGGTTGTATGGACAAAGAGTCCCTGAGCCTTGATCATGAGAAGCACTAAATCTATCACTGAAGAGAGAAACCTCTCTACAGACTGAGCACCACAGAGCCCTTCATCTTGACTCCACCTTCATGGGAAGCATTCAGCATCTTCCTGCTACCCTCATTTCAATCTCTATGGGACTCAAACTCTGTGAATAGACTCTGAGGTAAATTTTACATCAATAAGCAGCATGGAAGAAATAAAACAAATCCCACATACAAAAGTGGCCCAGATTTTTTTCAAGACAAGATTTCTCTGTGTAGCCTTGGCTGTTCTGGAACCACTTTATAGACCAGGCTGGTCTCAAACTCACCATGATCCACCTGCCTCTGCCTCCCAAGTGCTGGGATTAAAGGCATGTGCCACCACACCCAAATTTTTTTTATGTGGAACAAACTACTTCACTCATAATATGCTCTTTTGAAATGACAATGGTAGGCAATTTCATTGGAATTGTGCTGATTCATTAGATAGTTGCACAGAGTTAAGATGTGCTTCCTGGTTTTTAAGTCTTTTTATGTAGAACAATTGATTGATGGTCAATTGTAACTAGCTGTTTTGCCTGAAGTGATGGAAAGTTAGCTGAACTATGAAGAGAATGTCCTGTTCTTACAGAAAATCTGAGTTCAGTGCCCAGAACTCATATGAGGTGTTTCACAATTGCCTGAAAATTAACTATAGAGGTATTAGTTGTCTCTCACCTTCATCTGCCCTTACGTACAAACACACTCACAATGCACATGAACACCTATAAAGAGTATTAATCTTTTTCTATTTATTGATTTAATTACCTTAGTTCTTATTCATTTTAACATTGAAAACGATTTTATTACAGATTGTTTAATCATTATGGATGTTATTTGAGTGCATACATGTCAGAAGGCATTTCTAAGAGTTCTTTGCCTCCTCTCAGTATATGAGTCCTGGGGGTGAACTCCAGCTATCAGTCTTAGTGGCAAATGATTTAAATGTAGAGCCATATTATTGGCCAGAAATGTATTTTAAGAACTTAAATTTTATTGCATAGTATCACAGGCAAATGTTGGAAAAATCATTCATTGTCCATTTGCATTTAGCCAAGCATAAATAGATAATCATTATACTAAACGGCCTCTGTAGCTTGCAATAAATTTTTAATGTTTGTATAAATTACTTTCATTATAAAACTGTTCTAATCTATTATTTCATGAAATTATTAATTGAGTGTCATTTATAAAATGTTTGATATATAAGACTTGTTATATTTTGTACACCATGTGTAAACAATTATCTTCACCTTCCTAGAAACAATTCACATCACACATTTGAAAATGGGTAAGGGAATAACAATTGAGATGTAATCAGAATAAATTACAATTAGGGGGAAAGAAAATGAGCCTCTATGAATCACACAAATTTTGTCTTATACTCAGCCATTTCCGATTATTTTACAAGTAATTATTTTATCACTACTCTAATTTATCTACGGATAAAGACTTGTTTTCTAGGACCTCCATTACACAGTCCATGAGATCTGGTGCGGTATTCTGTCCTCTGTTGGATCCTGTACATATAAGGGTACATAAACATATGTAGGGACACATACATACATGGAAAAAGAATAAATTTACATTTTGAGCATTCACGACTGGAATCTTTTATGCATGTAGTTATAGGGGAAATTAATAAACAGAACAGATCTCATGCACTATGTGCTCACACTGCACTTTGATTTTATTTCTTTGAGAAAATATAATGTGACAGAAAATGAATGAAAATGTAAAACTAGGCAAAAGGGTTTTTGTTGTGGTCGTGGTGGTGGTTAAGACATTGTTAATGTTGGTATTCCTGTGACTGCTAATGGAGAAAATGGTATATTATATTATTGTAGTTGAATTTTAGACTCCTTCAGCATGCCTTTGTTGATGGAGAGGATTATCAATGTAAAGTTTATCACAGCAGTAAACACTCACTTGTTCCATTAGAAATTTCATTTTCTGGGCAGTGGATACAAATAAAACAGCAAAGAGACATTCCCTCCTGCCTGAATTTTCTGAATCCAGGACCACAATCAGCACTGCATACAGAGGGCACCATCTGAGGAAATAGGATACATATTGAGTTTTATCTACTTCAGCCATAACTATATTACATTAGCATGTTGAGATATCAATAAGCTTATTTTATATACAAACACTGAGGAACGACATGTCACTTGGTACTTTGTATAATGGCAAGTGTATGAATATATTAAAACAAGTTGATGAAAAGTTGAGCTCTTTGCAAAATTTTAGACATTATGGAAACGGAAGTTTAGAGTACTTTGTGCAAACACTACAGAGATGCCACCTGGTCTTCTTGTTGATTTTCATCAAGCTGACACAAAGTACAGTAAAAACATAAAGAACATGGAATGAACCTTACTTGAGAAATTTTCTCTATCAGAATAACCTTCTTTCTAACGCTAATGCATTTTATTATTTGGTAGTCATTGTAGGCATGCCCAGTCTACTAAAGATAATGCTGTTGCTAGGCAAGCATGTGTGAGAAATGACACAGAGCAAAGCAATAAGCAGTGTTCTCTCAAGGGCCTGTGCTTTAATTTCAGTCTCCAAGTTCCGTCCTTTTCTTCCCTTGCTTATAACACATGATCCAATACAAGCTTTCTTCCTCACCATGTTCATGGCCAAAATTTAAACAAAGCAACGACTTTGCAAGAAATGATGAAAGCACATTTAAACAGGGGAAATATCTCCTCAAGTCTTAAATAACAAACACATCTTCCAATAAATTAAGACTGCAAATCTTCACAAACTTAATTTAAAGAAAAACACGTTTGAAAGGACAATCCTAGTGACAAAGTGCTGAGTTGATATGTAAGAAGCTGTAATGTGATGTGTTTCCTGAAGTGAGAAGACCTTAAGGAGCCTATAAATACTGTGGGAACCCGAGTAAAAGATAGTTTGTTTGATGTTAATTGAAGGGTTTCTCAGGTTAAAGAAAGGTATGTTTTTATTACACTAAACTTTATGATGGGGCTCAGTAAGAAGCATTAGAAATCTGCTGATAGGGATACCAAGAAGACACTTGATACCCTATGCGCATGTTCCCTCTCACTTACAGTCCTAAGGGAGAGGAGGAGGAGGGAAAAAGGAGGGAAGGAGGAACAGGAGGATACAAGGGATGGGATAACAATTGAGATGGAATATGAATAAATTAATAAATATGTTATAAAAAGGAAATTTGCTGAGTGTTGCATGCTCTTTTGAATCGTTCATTCAGTATTAAGGTGTATGTGAAAACCACATTGTCACTGGTACACAGATTCATCTCATGTTCTCCACATACACACTTAACTAGAACGCTTCCCTTTGCTGTGGTGGTTGTGAAACAGGGTCTCACTCTGTAGCATTGGGATACCTCAATTCCCTATCTAAAACAGGGAACATTACTTTCTCTCTTTTTTACTTGTTCTATTAATTTATTCATATTACATCTAAATTGTTATCCCATCCCTTGTATCCTCCCAATCCTCCATCCCTTCCACTTTCACTTTAGTCCCATCCCCTATGTCTGTGAGTGAGGGGGACCTACTCTCCCTATATATGATCATAGGGTATCAAGTCTCTTCTTGATATCCTGGTATCTTTCGTCTGAGTGCCACCAGGCCTCCCCATCAAAGGGATGTGGTCAAATATGGGGCAACAGAGTTCATGTGAAAGTCAGTCCTTGCTCCTCGCTCAACTGTGGAGAATGTGCTGTCCATTGTCTAGATCTGGGTAGGAGTTTGATGATTACTGCACATATTGTCCTTGCTTGGTGCGATAGTTTGCACAGAACCCTTGGGCCCAGATCCATCCATCATAATGTTTTTCTTGTAGGTCTCTAGGACCCTCTGGATTCTTCTATTTCCCCGTTCTCCAATACTTCTCTTACCTAGAGTCCCAAGAGGATGTCTTCACATCTATCCCGTTTTCCTGGTAAGTGAAGACTTTCATGGGACATGCCCCTTGGGTTAGTGTCCAGTTATAAATGAGTATATATGCCTTTAGTCCTCAGGGAAATGCAAATCAAAACACCTCTGAGAATCCATCTTACACCCATCACAATGGCTAAGATCAAAAATTCTAGTGATATCACATTCTGGTGAGGATGTAGAGAAACAGAAACACTTCTTTATTGCTTGTGGGAATGCAAACTTAAACAACGTCTTTGGAAATCTATCTCAAAAAAATGGGAATAGGGCTTCTTTAAGCCCCAGCAATTCCACTCATTGGAATATACGTAGAAGATGCTCTAGCACACAACAAGGGCATATGCTCAACCATGTTCACAGCAGCCTTCTTCATAATAGCCAGAACCTGGAAAAAGCCTAAGGGTTTCTACGTAGAAGAATGGATAAAGAAACTGTGGCACATCTACACTACTCTGCTATTAAAAAGAAGGAATTCTTGAAATTTGTGGACGAATGGATTTAACTAGAAACTATCATACTGAATGGCTTAATCCAGAAACAGAAAGACTCAACTGGTATATATTCACTTATAATTGGACACATTCTCTCTTTTTAAAATATATTTTCACAATTGTTTTGGTACATGGTAAAAATTTCTTTATTTAAGTAATTCATTCAGATTAAATCTCATTTTTATTCCCTCATTTGTATCTTCCAATTACCCATCCCTCCCACTTTCATCCCAATCCCCTCCCTGAGGTTTGTGACAGAAAGGGACCCTCTCCTCCACTATAAGATCACAGCCTCTCATTTCTCTTCCTGGGAGCTTGTTAACTTTTCCTCTGAACATTAACAAGTCTCCCCACCAAGAAAAAGTGGTTAAGTAGGGGTCACCAGAGTTCATGTCTGAGTCAGTCCCTGCTATCCACACAATTGTGGAGAAAGTGGTATCCATTGGCTAGATCTGGATAGGGGGTCTATGCTGACTACATGCATTGTCCTTTGTTGGTACAGTATTTTTAGCTGACCCACCTGGGTCCAGATCTGCCAGCCTTAACTGTCTCCTTGTAGGTTTCTAGGATCCTCTGGGTCCTTCTATTTCCCCATTCATCCTTACCTCTCTCACATATGGTACCAGTAAGAAGTCCCAGTATCTATCCCAATCTCCAGCTAGGCACTTGTTAATATTTTAATGACCATTTTGAAAAAGAGTGGAGACAGTGCATATTGCTGCCAAATTTCTATTCAATTTTTTAAGGCATGGTCTCTGTCACACTGCCATCCTTGGATTAGCTATCTAGGCCAAACTGGTCACCTATCAACAGAGAATTTTCTAAATCTGCCTATAAACTGTTTGGATTAACACATGCACCACACATACCTGGCTTCATTCTTATTTTAATTGAATTTTTATGTTTTTCTCTGCATCTAGTACAATGCTTTCAGTCTGCCATAAAAATCCTATTCTATCAAGATATTACCTGTTCTTTGTATTCCAACATGGTTTTTTTACACTGAATAGATGATGGATTTCTTTATAATGCATTTATGAATATTTTTGTATAATCATATAATTCCATCTTAGAGTGTATTAACATGATTTATCACATTTAACTTATCTGCATTTTGGAATCACGATTGCATTTATTGAATGAAATACACTTGGGTATAGCGAACACACATTCTGGTGTGTTGTTGAATTGCCTTGATATGTGTATACGTCAGAATTATTCCATCCATGTCCATCAAAGTGAATGGTTATATGGATTTTGTTCGTTTGTTTTTTTGTTTGATTGTTTCACTTCATAATGATGTATCACCTACATTTTTATAGAAGGATTTCATTCTGGTCAAAAATATCATTTTTTCCAATGGAAGTAACAAAAAAAGTTTTGGGGTGTTTTTGTTGTTTTACTGAACCAATCTTGTTGTCTATGGATTTTTATTAGAGAATGTGAACATTAACAATAAATTATTACTGTAGATTATTTGGTGAATATTATCTAGTGTTGATATTGTAGTACTTGATAGTTTTGTAATAGTTGCTTTTCTCAGGAGCTTAGTGCTTTCTATGTGTTCCTTTGATCCTTGCATTCATCATGTAAAGTGGTTCAACTAGCATCTTTCATGGTAATTTTTCAGTGCTTCTAAATTCCTGTGATTGTGTCTATTATTGAACTCTGTTCTGTATCCTTCTATTATGAGGAATAACTTTTCTGTTTATAGTTACTGTGGCTGGCTGTTAAATGTTTGAAATATATCACTCTTACTCTCCTCCTGTAAAAATTTCCATGGTGACATTGACTGATATACAGATAGGAACTTGCTATGACACAGTCTTCTGTACTGCAGCCTTCAAGTGTATGTCTTTCTTACAATATAATTTTTATGTTAAATATGGCAAGGGTTGTTCATTTACTGATTTTCAACCTTTGCTATGTAAATGACTGTTGTATCTAGATGGGAACACATCTCACTTGAAATTTATGATTACGTTATACTGGATGTAGTGTTGATGAGTTGAGTGTTTCCATCTTTTCCTCTTGTGATCTGGACTGAAATTCTGATCTTCTGATCAGAAATCCTCAAGTCTCCTATATTTTGAATCTTAGTATTGTTTTATTTTTTTATAGTCTAATTTTTCTAATACTTATGAATAATATTCAAGCTTTGCCATCCTGTCTTTATCTTGAACTATTGTCTTGCTGAGACTATTTACGTAGATTTTTATTTCATTTATTTGATTTTCCTGTACATATTTTCTGTTTGAGTATTTTTATTATTTTGTACTTTCCTGAAATTTCTTTTTCTCATGCTTTTTCAGTGACTTATTTTATGGTAGTTCTTGTGATCCCTCTTATCCTTTCTGAGGAAAATTATGTCTCTTCACTTATCATAGAGCATTCTCATAGTCACTCTTTGAATTATGTATTTAGCATATCATTGAACATACTCTCATTTAAGACTATGACTGTAACATTTTGAGCTAGGTAGATTTGATATCATCATTTTTATGTTTGTTTGCTTCTGCATGTGTCCTGATATGCATATTTGGAAGCAGAGCAATGGTTCTATATTTTTTTTAGTATTGAGTATTATTCAGGTGCAGGTTTTTGTAATGCCCAATCAAGCTGTGTTTGGAACACACATGAGAAATCACTGCTGCCATCGAGTGTGTGTGTATCTCAGTAGCTAAACTTCAGATCCTGTGTTCCTCTGCATAACAATGATTCCCCTCATCACTCTGAGACGGACTATTAACTGCAAATGCCAGAGTACATGTGCAACCTGAATTTCAGGACTTAACATCTTTAAAATTTAAACAACTTGGTGGTTCCATAGTTCGAATAGAATACTTCAATAACAACCACATCAGAATTCATACCTAGAACATGCCCTGGAACTATGATGGAAATTTTTTTCACAAATTTATGCACAGCAGAAATGTATTACTACCAAATACCTCCAAATACAGAAAGGGAAAGCAGATACTGCTTCATTAGTTTAAATGAACAACACAACAATTAAGAGGACCAAGCAAGGATACTGTAGTGAACAGTTTCTATACATGGTATAATTTAGAGCTGAGGCATGGACAAACTGTGAATAACAATTGATTTCCTGCACCCATTTTGCATATCTAAGCTGGCTCACATTTCCATAAATATGCATCACCCTTCTAATGTCGATATATACCACATACGCCAGGGTTGCATGGGCATGTATCCAGACAGAAAATCCATAACATATAAAAAGGAAAGAAAATACAAAGTAATAATTAATAGAACATTTAATATTTATCAAAAATTATAAATTTATGATTAGAAGGGTTGACAATTTAGAGACTCTGTGTCAGAGGCTTGAGCAAACCTATAAAATAAAACTGTTGCCTTCTCTTCAATCACTTCCCCCGATGGGGTACCTTATCATCTCACAAAAGAAGAGAATGCAGGCAGTCCTTATGATACTTGATAGGCTTGGGTCAGTGAGTAAGGGAGAAGGGTTCCACTCTCTGAGGACTACAGAGCGGGCATAGGGGAAAAGAGGAGAAAGGGTTGCCTGGAAGGACATGAGGGAGGGGGCTAAGGCTGGAATGTAAAATGAATTAAATAAAAAATTTAAATTAAAACTAAAAGAAATGGTGAGTTTCATTTCTAATGCCTTTGGATTTTTAATTTACTGCATCATTACACTTAGCCTCAGATAATTTAATTTTTTTATCACAGATTCATAATAAGTGAGGAAATCACTATATGGCAATAAGAATGGTACCATGAGTCTATTGCTCACTTTACTGGAAATATTATAAATGAGTGGTCAAAAGTTGTTTCATATTCATCTTAAAAAACAAAACCACAGTTCTTTGATAGTAAAATACAGTGTAACTATTGCATGAACTCCTCAAAGGACTAACAAAAGGTCACATAAGAAATAGTGAAAATAAGAAACGTAACATAGGAGACTAGAAGTAGGTTCCTTATGGGACAATTTATTTCATTTCACTAATGTTTAAAAAAGCATAAATGGACCAACTAAACACACAGTGTTTACTGGTATGGAATGGAAATCAGTACAGTTCTTTCAACCCACCTGTCGACTTCCTGTGGCCCATTCCAGCATGTCTTCAGATAAATGCAGCTGTTGACCAGTTGGAAAATCTAGGCTAAACTTTCCTATCTTCACCTTAAGTTCAAAATCATGTGGGAGATTCCAAATGTAGAAAATGTCATACTCTTTCTGAACTTTTTCTTTCTTGTTCATGGTCACATTGTCTCCATTAGGGCTAGTGAAGTGGGTCTTTCTCATCAAGGAGTGCATCTGAAAAACAGACAGTTTAATACACTAAATATGCCCTTCCTTGTTGGGAGAAAATGTCTAATGATTGTATCTGAAAAGCAATTTTATTGAAGGGATCAGGTAGAAATTTTCAATGAAATCAATATGATATATTAATTTGTCATAATGTTTGAAAAATTTTAGTTCTCTGAAAGTAAATTAAGAAACACAACATTAGAAAAGCACATATACATCAAACATAGATATGCAACACACACACAACACACACACATGCATCTGCACAAAGAGAGACCCATATCTACATAGAGATACTCACATAATATAGCCACATATTTGTTTACACACACAATAACATACATGTCCAGACACACATCAGATCATACAGGCACAGACAGACATATACACCACACAGACACACAACTACAGACATATACCAAACACATACATAGACACACACATGCACAGACAAATACACAAAGGGAGACATAATGAGATACAAATATTCACACAGAGAGACATTGACACAAAAACACATTTATGCTCACAATATCAAGGAGATACAGACAAAAATACACACACAGAGCAAGAGATATATACATATGTGCAATCCAATATACAGAAACACAGTACACACAGACACATGCACTGACAAATACAATCAGAAACATTCACATAACCAGAAACAAACACACATGGGCATTGAAACACATACAACTTATGCTCACTTCAACAAAAAGACAAATAGTCAGATGGACAGAAACACAAAAGCACATAAACACATACGCACAAGTGCACACACATTTGTGCACACACATAAACTGAGATATATACACAGGCCCACAGAAACACACATAGAAACACAAATACAGTCAGAAAAGTGAGTGTCTGGTGTGTGTGTGTGTGTGTAATAAACTGATTCGCATAACTCTTTCTGTGTAATTACACTAAGCCTTTGAGGAAGGTGAACAGAGACTACATTTGGGGAGAATCAATTGAGAAAACAATCCCCTGAACTTATTACCTCAATTTTCAGAATTAATGAACAAATAGTCATCTCTTCATCATGGTAACAATTAATTAGAAGACACTATCTCTCCGGTATTATAACAGGAATGATTATATTCAGTTGCTCTGTTACAGAGTCACTTATTTTCACTGATAAATGGTGTCTTTCATTCCAAGACCTGTGTATTAAATTCTATACAATGCTCTAGATTCATTGTGACAGCATAAAAACATTTAGAAACCTAAGTTTTGGGGAAACAGTCCTAGTTGGCTCAGTTAATCATCTGAGAGACTCTGAAAAACTATGACATTGATAATATCATGTATAATCCACTAGAAGAAACCCTACCTTTGAGCAGCTATCATCACGTTTTTTCTCATTGTCAATTGGCTGATTTTCTACCTGTTGAAGAAGCAACTCACGAAAGACATGGGCCAAAACATATGCAGCATTGTATATGTTGTAAATGCTATCACTGAGGGCCATGTCAAAAGTCTGTGCCATTAGCCATTCAGATGAGGCATTGGATGAGCAGTTCGTCATTGTCTTACAGTTAGATCCTGAGGCTTCACAGTTAAAGTTCATCCAGCCCTGGCTTGCCAGATATTTATCTGAGTATTTGAGAGGGTTCAATGTCTGGACAAAATTTTTGAAACCTGAAATCTTACCATGGTGGTATTCAAAAGTAAGAGTCCCATGGAATGGGTCAAGTGTGAGATCTCTCTTACTTGTAGGAACATCCCACTGTGAGGTGGTGATCCATGTTCTTTGTATACCTAGAGATTTCCACATTGTAAAGGCCACAGCAAGATTACTGTCTGTGTCACCATAAAGGATAACAACATCTGTGGATGATGTCATGATTTGGTTATAATACATGTCAGCTTTTGACATGTATACTTCCATGTTCTCTGAGATCATGTTCACAAAGGCAAAGCAGACTATATTCTTTTCCATTACTCTTTTCAAATCTGAGAGAAATTGTGTACCCTGTTCATTGTCAGAGATGGCCAGCCCTACCCAGTTGCAGTTTAAATAAAGTAAGAAGGCAATGAGGGCCATGGCAAGAGATGTATCCTCATGGGCCATCTGATAAATATAGAAAAATTGTACACGGTCATTCAGGAGAGGATGGAAAGGCCCATAAGTAAGATGGAGGACCTAGGACACAAGGAACAGCATGAGGTAGCATGTACTTTTAAGAACTTGTAAACACATTTTATCTGTAAAAAGTTCTAGAAATCTCCCTTACCTGTTACTTCTCCTCTTATCCCCATTTCACGCAGAGAAATTCCAGATCCCCAACAAGTATCTGAATAACACCATTGTACTACCAGACTGACATAAGGACAGTAAGACCAGTCTCCTCTTTACACCCTTTTGTGCATCTTATCAAAGGCACCAATGAAGACACAATTTCATTACATTTTAACCACACAAATATCTCACCTGCTGAGGTTCACGGCTGTACATGAAGGTGTGATATAGTACAGATGTTTCCCAGTTTGGTCCTGTAAGAAGTACTGTACAACCGACACCTTTGGTACAGTCATAATTAGGATGAGTCATGTCAGTTTGTAGTAAAATATCAAGGAGATATTCTACTAGTGACTCATTTAGAAAATTTGGTACTTGAAATACTAAAGACATATTTGGTAGAAGATGAGAGTTTCTATTTATTTCATCCAAGGAAAAAGCCAAAACCAAGGGAAACAGGCTTTCAGATGGTGCTCTGTAAAATGGTACAATATTTATTATGTACAGAAGTATACACATAATCATTGGCATTCAATACAATGACTATCCTGTACTTGAAGATATTGTCTTTATCCCTATGTTTGGGACAAGTATCCCATGTAATAAGGTTTACAAATATAAAAATATGGAATCTTATAACACCTATAAAATTTCATGTGAGTTCATCTACACAAAACATGCATATTCCATGGAAAGCTTTTTCATCTGTGGTTGTTGAGTACTTGCTCAGAAGGTAAAGACAAGGCCACAGGTTTTGACCAAGCTGTGAACCTGATCATGCATTCATTTATTAATTATACAGAAATGTGAAAATTACACATGATGTTTGAGCCTCTGAGTTTCTGGTATTTCCATATGAAATGAACTGAATTGGCTAATGTAGTGAAAGAGTGACTGATGAGTGCACACGAGTGTTTCTGGGGCAATATTTGGTACCTGTACTAACAATAAATTATAATTAGTTGGAAATATATCATATTCTTCTCTATCCATCTTCATATTGTTGTTTTTCTTTTTAGATTATTTTTCAGAGAGAGCATCTTTTTACTGGTTTACTTTCAAACACATTCACACACAGGAGATGCATATTTAAATAGATGTATGTCTAACTTTGGAAATCAATCTGTTTCTTTATCAGAAAACTGGTAAAAGCTTAATCTCCAGACATAGCTATATTATACCTGGTCATATAGCCTATGACACTTGCTCAATTATGTTCATAACAGCATTAATCATAATAGCTTGAATCCAGAAAAAAATGATGTCACTCAAACAATGGAGAATAAACAATGAAATACTACTCCGATATAAAACAAAGAAAATCACAAATTTTTCAGGCAAGTAAACTAGAAAACATCTGCTGAGTATGAAAACCCAGAATTACAAAAACACACATGGATGTATTTACTTAGCCATATAGTACAGGATAAAAAATACTAGAATTACAGACCTGAAGATAATGAGGAAGAAGGACGAACCCAGACAAGATACTTTATTCTAACTCAGAAAATGAAATATAATAGACGGCAGAAGAAGTTGAAGATAAGGACAATGTAGGAGAGAGAGCTCAGATAGAAATGAGGGTGAATGACAGACCTGGGGAGAGCTGATGCAGCAGGTCAGAGGGCCTGAACAGTAAGAATAAGGCAGGGGTGGAGATAGCTCTCTGACAAGATGGATAAATGAGACAGTTCTGGGATAATATGGTAGTGACTCAGTTGAGAGGACACCCTCTAACCAGACAGAACTCCTAAAGGAGAGGGGAATACCAATCAATCCACAAGAATTATGACTCAAAATTTACCTTTCCTATAAGATATGCAGGGATAAAAATAGAACAGAGCTATAGAGAATGTCCAAGCAATGCCTGGCCCAAACTGAGACTCAGAACACAGGAGGAGACAACCTCTGACACTATTATTGATACCCTGCTCTCCTTTCAGAATGGAGCCTGGCATAGATGTCCCCTGAGGGTTCCAGACATCAGTGAATCAAAACATATGCTGAGAATCAAAACCAAATATTAGACAAAGAGTGTTGGGAGTCTTATAGAAAAGTAGAGGGAAGTATAGAAGGATGAAAAACTAACACGAACTGCACAAGAAAATCAACAGTCAATTGATCAGGGCACAGTAGGAGTTCTGGAGACTCCATCACCGACCAAGGATCCTCAAGAGACTGGACCTAGGACCCCTAAACAGCTGTAGGTCATGTTTAGTTCAGGCATAGTGTAGTCCCCTAGTAAGAGGAACTGGGACTGTCTCTGACATGGACTCTGTTGCCTGTCTTTTTACTCTCTTTCCCTTGGTGTTGCTTCTATTTCAGGCCACATGGGAAAAGTACACACTCAGTCATGATGTGATTCATGATTTGAGGTGACTTAGTCCGGGGCTCCCCTTCTTTGAATAACAGAGAATGCACATGGAGTAGATGGAGAGAGCATGTGACAAGGAGTAGAGGAGGGAGGGGCCATGATCTGTATGTAAAATACATGAATAAATATATTATTTTAAACTGATGTATGCCTGTATGTTGTCTGGATGTGCGGACCTAAGCAATGCTCTTTTGAATTGAGGTTTTTTATTCTCTTTATGGAAAAAAATCACTCCTGTCTCTTGCTAGTTATTTCCTACCATCTGAAAAATAAGTATCAAATATAATCCTTCACTTGGAATGATTCACTCATATTTAAATACCATTAGATTTTCATTTGGAAATTGAACCTTTGAGTTATCTTTGTCCATACAAATAGCTCATTTGAAAATACCCTTTATACAGCACAGTAAATAATGCCATTGGAAATTTCAGTAAAACACATTAGAAAGTTGATACTTGAACTTGTGTGACACAAACACTAACTCTTGCATATTAAATATAAACAACATCAATAACTTGAGCTACCAGAGGTGCCTAGTAGTCTAAAGTGCTTGCTGTGCTTGGAAACAACAGTCAGATATCCACAAAATAAAAGTCTGTAGAGTATCCACATGGTAAATTATGCAATTATAGTTAGTAAAATTACTGAAAGAGAAATGAAGGTAGTAACTGTGATAAACGTGTAAGAGAATAAACACTTAGACATAAAACAGCTTAAAAAGAAAAAGAAGTCATATATTTCTTAAGGAACTGCACAGATGAGCTACTAGACATACTTGTGAGGAAATCTATAAGAAAATTTAAAAAGCACTTACAGCTTATCCGGAATGTTGCTTAAATAATCTTTCTCCACAGACCTTTGCACTGCATAAAGGAAGAAAATACACGCTTCCCTTAACTCTCTGTACTTTTCTTCATTCTTCATTCTCCAAAAGCACCCAGAAGGAGTGAAACTCGACATGAGAAGTGGAGTGTTCAGAAGCAAGTAGAACAAAATCAAAGTGAACATCTTTGTCCTACTATAAGCCTCGGTGTTGTGGATTGTGAAGTGTCATGCATATCAGCCTAACAAATGGGCACTCGTGTGTTCATATCCTCTTTTATGTTTCTGGACAATGAAAAGTTTACTTGCACATTCATGATTCCTTTTTTCCCTTAGGCCCTTCCTCATTCCTGGAGGAATCTTCCCTGGGACTTGTCATCTGAGGTCCACAGTCCATTTGGTAAACATGAGTTGATAAATATATTTGATAATAGTTCTGTCTGTGGTTTCATGACATCATTCAGGTTTATGGATATTAAAATCCCTGAGCAGATGCTGTTTAGTTAAAGTTTTGTTACAGAACTATCTTATATATCTGTTTATGTGTACACCAATAGAAACTATGTCAGTAGATATTTTTTAGATTATGCACAGTGAAATATAAATTATTGATTCAGATTGGGCATATAAAATGGCTAATGACTGCATGGTGAGCATTGTATCACCAAGTCTATATGATGTAAAGGTGGCCAATTGTCTGGGCCATCTGAGAACCTCAGAACATACACACTGTGAGATATGTCACACCAATGGCAAATAAAGAATATCTACCCATAGCCTATGTTTGCAGGTTCAGAGAACCAATAATCAGGTGAAATCCAGAAATTTCTTGAGTCCTGTTATACCAAAAACCATCCAGCTACTCACAAAATAGCAGCTCATGTACACTTCATATATTGATTTTTAAAACTTCAACAATATCGAAAGAAACTCATGACCTTTGTGTATCATTTCAAATATTATGTGAGACTTATCCCTCAACCAACACTTACATTATTAGTAATAAACTATGTTAAATAGTGGAGTTCTAACACATGATCTCCATCCTAGAGCCTCAGTTCCCACAGATCAATTAAATGTGATAGCCCGTTTCTTGTACTTCATCTTTGCTTTTCAGTATTGTTTTATACTCATTTCTATTCAAGTAATATCTGTAAGGAATTCTTGTGCTGAGGATCTTAGGAGCAAATAATAACTGGGAAACAACTGTGGTTTTAATGTGTAAATTCTTGCTACACAAATTGGAGAGTAATCTATACTTCGTGGCAGTGTAGAATCTGCATTGCCAGTATAAGCATATACTGATATTTTCTTCCCACTAGCTTCACAAGATATTCGATCCCTAATTCCTGTAGGCCTTTGCACTTCTCAAATAATGCCCGACCTAATTTTTTGTGTAAAGAGGTGCATCTGTGTCACACATTCACACACACACACACACACACACACACACACACACACACACACACACACCAACAATTACTCCTACACACATAAATACAAGACATACACTGTTAAACTAGAGTCTATGAAAATTCAGAATTTTCTAAGTCTGCATGTTTAGCTTATCATAATGACCTTCTGTTCCATTCGAAATTCCTGCGAATGATATCATTATTTTTTTCCAGGTTGAGGTCAAACCATTATTTACGTATAGGCCACCATGTGCTTTGCCTCTGAGTTCAAATAGGTCTAAGAGAAGTATGGACTCAGTAATTGTATTTATTTAGTTTCATCTTTGCTCTGTGGTTTCAGTCATTCATGAAGCATATACAAGCTAAACTTAAACATCTGTCTGTTTTATCATTTAGATAAAAATAACATTCTATATATTTAAAATATAAGAGATAATGTATATTTAATTTTATTTAAGTAATTCACTCAGATTACATCTCAGTTGTTATTCCCTTGCTTGTATCTTCCCATTCCTTCCTCCCTCACTCTTTCACCATGTTCTCTTCCACTAGGCATGGGACATAAAGGAACTTCCTCACCTACCTTATGAATATGGCCTATCAGGTCTCATCTGGATAGCCTACTTACCTTTCTCCGTGTGCCACCAGGCCTCCCCACCAAGGAGAAATGCTCAAACATGGGGTACCAGAGTTCATGTCAGAGTCATTCCCACTCTCCACTCAACTGTGGAGAATGTGCTGTCAATTGACTATATCTGAATGGGGAGCCTATGTTTATCTCCTACATTCTCTTTGCTTTGTACAGAAGTTTGAGAAGACCGCAATAGGTCTAAATCTCCCATCCTTGATGGTCTTCTTGTAGGGTTTCTAGACCCTTTGTGTCCTAATATTCTCCCATTCTACAAGGCCCCTAGCCCCTGGGGTCAAAATAGGAATTCTCAGCATCTGTCCCAATCTTCTGCTGAATGAAGACTCTCAGACGACATCCCTGTGGGGCTAGTGTCCAGTTATGAATGAGTGAGTATATACCATGTGTATCGTTCTGGGTCTGGGTTAACTCACTCAGGACGATCATTTCAAGCTCCATCCAATTGCAGGCAAATTTCTAGTTTTCCTCATTTTTAATTCCTGAGTAGTATTCCACAGTGTAAATGTACCACAGTCTCTTCATCCATTTTTCGACTGAGGGACATCAAGGTTCTTTCCAGAATCTGGTATTATGAAGAAGGCTGCTAGGAAGAAGGTTAAGCAAATATCCTTGTGTGGTGGAGGATATTTTGGGTGTGTTCTGAGGAGTGGACTAGCTAGGTCTTGAGATATCCCTATTCCCAGTTTTCTGAGAAAGTGACAGATTGGTCAGATGGATTTTCAAAATGGTTGTACAAGTTTGCACTCCTACAGCAATGAAGGACTATTCTCCTTTCTCCACATGCTCAGCAACATGTGCTGTCACTTGAGTTTTTGATCTCAGCCATTCTGATAGATGTGAAATGGAATGTCAGAGTCATTTTGAGTTTCATCTCTCTGATGACTAAAGACATTGAGCATTTCTTTAAGTGTTTCTTAGGAATTGTATATTCTTCTGGTGAGAATTCTCTGTTTAGCTCTGTACCGCATAACTTAACTGAATTATTTGCTTTGGTGGTATTTAGTTTCTTGAGGCCTTTATATATTTTGGATATTAGATCTTTGTCAGATTTATAGTAGGTGAAGAATTTTTCCCAATCTGTAGGCTGTTGCTTTTTTCTATTGACAGGGTCTTCTGTGTTATAGAAGCTTCTCAACTTCACAAGGTCCTATTTGTTAATTGTTGACCTTAAGTCGTGAGCTATAGGGTTTCTGTTCAGGAAGTTGTCTCCTGTGCCAATGGGTTAAAGGCTCTTCCCCGCTTTTTCTTCTAAGCAATTTTGTGTATCTGGTTTTATGGTGAGGTCTTTATTCCATTTGGACTTGAGTTTTGTACATGATTATAAATATGAGTCCAATTGCATTGTTCCTCATGTAGACATCCAGTTAGACAAGCACCATTTGTTGAAGATACTATCCCTTTTTCATTGAATAGATTTCACTTCTTTGTCAAAAACAAGTGACAATATATGTGTGGATTCATTTATGGGTCTTTGATTCGATTCTGTTGATCAACCAGCCTATAGTTATCCCAACACCATACTGTTTTAATTACTGTTACTATATAGTACAGCTTGAGATCAGGTATAGAGATTCTTCAGGAGGATCTTTTATTGTACAGAATAGTTTTTGCTATTCTGTACTTTTTCAATATGAATTTGAGAATTGTTCTTTCAATGTCTTTAAACTTTGTGTAGGTATTTTGATAGGGATTGCACTGAATCTGTAAATTGCTTTTGGTAAGATGGTCATCTTTACTATGTTTATTCTCCCAATCCTTGAGTTAACTTTGTATCCAGCCACTTCGCTGAAGGTGTTTATTAGCTGCAGGAGTTGTCTGGTGGACTTTTTAAGGTCACTTATGTACACTCTCATGCCATCTGCAAACAGTGATAATTTGGCTTCCTCCTGTCCAATGTAGGTTCCCCTTGATGTCCCTTTGTTGTCTTATTGCTCTACTAAAACATCAAGTACTCTTTTGAAGAGATGCTGAGAGAGTGGGCAGCTTGGTCTAGACCCTGATTTTAGTGGAATTCCCTGAGTTTCTCTCCATTTTATTTTACACTGGCTATTGGCTTGTTGTATTTTTCTTTTATGCCTTGTATCCCTGATGGTCCAGGTCTTTACATTTTAATGGGTGTTGGTTTTTGAGAAATGCTTTCTTGGCATCTAAGGAGATTATCATGTTTTTTTGTTGTTTATGTGGTGGACAACATTGATGGATTTCCATACATTGAACCATCCCTGCATGCCTGGGATGAAGCCTACAAGGTCGTGGTGAGTGATATCTTTGACGTGTTTGTTCTTGGATTTGGTTTGTGAATTTTTTTATTGAGTATTTTTATGTCACTGTTCTTAAGAAATTTTGGTCTGAAATGTTTTTTCTCTGTTGGGTTTTTCTGAGATTAAGGTCTTAATATGACTGTGGCATCATAGAATAAGTTTGGTAATGTTCCATACATTTCTATTTTATGGAGTAATTTGAAGAGTATTGGTAATAAGTCTTCTTTGAAGGTCTCGCAGAATTCTGCACTAAAACCATCTGACCCCTGGGCATGTTGGTTTGTTGCTTTGTTTTGTGAGATTTATGATAACTGTTTCTATTTCTGTAGGAGAAATAGGACTGTTTAATTTTTTATCTTATACTGACTCAAACTTTGATGGTTTCCATCAAGAAAATGCCAATTTCCCTCAGTTTTTCAAATTTTGTGGACTATAAGCTTTTGAAGTAGTACCTAATGACTCTTTGTATTTCTTCAGTGTCTGTTACTTTATTTCCCTTTTCATTTCTGATTTTGTTGATTTGGATATTGTGTCTCTGCTTCTAATTAGTTTGGCAAACATGTCATTTATCCTGTTGCTGTACTAAAAGAACCAACTCCTGGTTATGTTGATTCTTAAATTGTTCTCTTTGTTTGTAGTTTATTGATTTCAGCCATGAGTTTGATTATTTCCAGCCATCTACTCCTCTTGGGTGTTTCTGCTTCTTTTTTTCTAGGGCTTCTAGATATATCTTTAAGTTGCCTATATGAAATGTTTCCAGTCTCTTTATTAAGTCTCTTAGTGTTATGAGTTTTCCTCTCGGAACTGCTTTCAATGTATCCCACGAATTTAGATATGTTGTACCTTCATTTTTATTAAATTTTAAAAAGTCCTTAATTTCTTTTTTTTATTTTTTTCACTGACCCAGTTGTTGTGTAGAGAGTTTTTCAGTTTCCGTGTGTGTAGACTTTCTGCTATTTCTGTTGTTATTGAAGTCCAGCTTTACACCACAGTGATTGGATAGGATTCAAGGTATTATTTCAATCTTCTTGCATCTGTTCAGTCTCACTTTGTGACCTAGGATATGGTCAGTTTTGGAGAAGGTTCTGTGAGGTGCTGAGAGGAAGGTATAAGTTTTTTGTTTGGGTGAAAATTCTGTAGATATCTCTTAGGTCGATTTGATTCAAGACATTGGTTAGCCTTATTATTTCACAGTTTAGTTTCTGTTTCATTGACCTTTCTTTTGGTGAAAGTGCGGTGTTGAAGTCTCCCACTACTAATGTGTTCAGATCATCGTGTGACTTCAGCTTTGTTAATATTTCTTACAATGGTGGGAAAAAAAAGAAGAAGAAAGAAAAAACCAAATATTGATGCCCTTGTACTGTGTGTATAGATGCTCAGAATTGTGATGTCATCATGGTTGAATTTTTCTTTAATGAGTATGAAATTTCCTTCCTTATCTCTTTTGATTAATTTCAATTGAAAGTCTATTTTATTATATATTAAAATGGCTACACCAGCTTGATTCTTGTGTCTGTTGGCTTAGAATATGTTTTTCCAGCCTTTGATCCTGAGGTAATGTTTCACAGTGTGGTTGTGATGTATTTCTTGAATGCAAAAGAATAGTGTGTCTTGTTTATGCTTCCATTCTCTTAGTCTATGTCTTTTTATTGGAGAATTGACACTATTGATGTTGAGAGATGTGAATGACCAGTGACTGTTAAGTCCCGTGATTTGGATGTTGGTTGTGGTAGAGTGTTTGTGTGGTTGTTTTGCTACAGTGAAGTTATCTATTTCCTGTGTTATCTTGGTTGTAGTTTCTCATTTTGTGTTGGAGTGTTCCTTCTAGTAACTTCTGTAGAGCCAGATCTGTGAATCGGTACTGTTTGAATTTGTTTTTTGCCATGGAATATCTTGTTTTCTCCACCAATACTTATTGAAAGTTTCACTGGGTATAGTACTCTGGCCTGGCATCTGTAGTCTTTTATGGTTTGTAGGACCTCTGCCCAGGCTCTTCTGGCTTTTATGGTCTTGGCTGAGAAGTCTACTGTAATTCTGATAGGTTTGCCATTTGGCCCTTTTCCTTTGCTGCCAATAAAACCTTTCATTGTTCTATACATTTGTGTTTTGATTATTAAGTGATGGGAATAGTATATTTTTGGTCTATTCTATTTGGTGCTCTGTAGGACTCTTTTATGTTTATATGCATCCCTTTCTTTAAGATGAGAATATTTTCTTATATGAATTTGCTGAAGTTATTTTCTGGCCTTGAAGCAGGGATTCTTCTTTTTTCCTCAATTCCTAGATCCTTAGATGTCATCATTTCATGATGTCCTTGATTTTTTGGATGGCTTGTGTCAGGAATTTTTGGAACATAATATTTTCTTTGATGGTTGCATCAAATTCTTCTATTGTAACTTCTGCACCTAAGATTCTTTACTCCATCTCTTGAATTTTGTTAGGGAAGCATACCTCTGCATTTTCTGTTTTCTTAAATAATTTCTTTTATTCCCAGCTTTCTTCTGTCTGTACTTTTATCATTTTTTCCATTTACATTTTCAAGTCTTGAACTGTTTTATTGATTTTTATTATCTGATGGTTCATATTTTCCTGAATTTCTTCTACTGATTCGTTCCTTCCACTGTATAGGCTTCTGTCATGGCCTCCCTAAGGTCCTCAATTTGTTTGTCCACATCTTCCTCTATTTCTTTAGGGATTATTTTTGTTTCCTCCATTATCATCTTCATTACTTAGGATTTGATGTCATTTCTTGTGCTTCAGTTGTGTTTGAAGTCCCAGGGTTTAATTATTTGGGATAATTTTGTTCTGGAGATGTCATGTGTTTTTGGTTTTGTTGTTTGTGTTTTTATGCTGGTCTTTAGCTGTCTTGCTGTTTCTGATGTTAGGATGTAGTTTTGATGTCCTTCACTGATCATTGGGAGTACTTCATTGGGGAGTGTCTATAGAGATAGATCCTTCAACTGTGGGGATCAAGGTATCCTTCAGTGACTTGTTTTCAGCTCCAAGGGACTTTGCTTCACACACTGGGCTCCTGCCTGGGCCAATAGAGGCTGGTGATGGTGCTCTGCTGCCCAAGGTTCAGTCTGAGATAATGAAGGTAATATCTGCTTTTGGCTGGGTTTGGAGATCTTGTACTTGGCCACAGGGGCTCTAGGATCTCGGATTAGTATGCCACAGAGTGCAGAGTTCTTAGCTGTCTTATGATTTTGCCCATTCTTTCTTGGGCCTGCCTCTTCTTGCTCCAGCCCTGGCCTTGGGACCTAGGTTCAATCTGCCAGAGAGTGTGGAAGCTGTCCACTGGCATGAACTTCTTCCCGCCCATTCTTTCTCCAGCCACGGGACCTAGATTCAGTTCAACAGAGAGAGTGGGAGTCATGCCCTAGCAGAGAATCTGTCCATAGCCATCTGGGCCGCTATGTGGGCTCTGAGTTCCTCTTTGAACTGACAGGGTGTTCTGAAATCAGATCTGTTCCATATACACACTGTGATCCCTTCTGGGCTAGCTGATACTAAGGTTACAGTGTAACCCACAGTTTAGTCAGAGAGAGTGCAGGTACCACCCAGGTGTCTGTGCTGGGCTTTAAAGACACAGGACTGCATATGTGTTGTCTGGGGTCTCATTCCCACATTCGACTGGGTTCTCCCTTGGGCCATCAGATCTAAAAGCTGGTGTTTCATCACCCACAGGTCAGTCCTAGATACACAGTCCAAGATATAGAGCACAGCTACAGCTGAAAAATCTCATATGCAACCAGTCTCTGGAGACTGAGCACCCATCCTCCCAGGACTAGTTGGTTGGCCTGAGGCCAGACCCACGTGTGCTTTGCACCATGTCCATATCTCTCACCTAGGAATCTCCAGGTCTTGTGGTCTCTAGCTCCCTTCCTATCTCTAGGCTCAATCCTGCCTCTCAAATAGAGTGAATAATTGGTACTGCCATATTTGATGTCCCCAGGAGATAATATATTTAATGAAACTTTTAAGATTCTAAAATATATTACAAATAACAAATGAATATGCTATGAATATGATATGAAGGTAAAAATCACAAAATGTTTGATGTTATTTTTTATTCATTTTATCATCTGTTGTGATCCATTAAATTTTATTACATGTATTGGTTATTATGAATAATGCTTAAATAAACATGGCAGACAAGTATCTATGTTCAGTGCTAACTTATTAAAATAAAAATTGTTCCATGAGAGGCTTAATGGAGCAAAACTTACTCCAAAATTTGCCAAATAAAGTAGCTGTATCCTGCTTACCACACTGGAGCCCTCAGTTTCAACTCACACTAGTAACTCCCCTACTCTCACTAACCTATTTGGTCATTTTTATTTTTTAATAATTTGCTTAGATTATATCCCGAATGTTGTGTCTTCCTTTGTACCTTCCTGCTCCCCCTCTCTCTTTTACCCTCTTCCCTTCCCCTAGACCTGTGACAGAAAGATAACTCTTTCACACACCCTAAGATCATAGCCTATCAGGTCTCATCAAGATAACCTGCTTCCCCTTCTTCTAAGTGCCACCATGCTTCCCCAACAAGAGGAAGTGCTCAAATTAGGGGCACCAGTGTTCATGTCAGAGGCCGTCCCCACTCTCACCACAACCATGGAGAATGAGCTGTCCATTAGCTATATCTGATAAGAGTGTCTAGAATTCCTACATGCGTTGACCTTGCTTGGTCCAGCAGTTTGAGCAGCAGCCCACTCCCTGAGTGTCTAGACCTGCAAGCATTGCAGTCTTCTTGTTGGGTTCCTAGACTCTCTGGAAGCTTCTTTTTTTTTTACTTTATTAATTTATTCTTGTTACATCTCAATGGTTATCCCACCCCTTGTATCCTCCCATTCTTCCCTCCCTCCCTTTTTCCCCTTATTCCCCTCCCCTATGACTGTTCCTGAGGGGATTTCCTCCCCCTGTATATGTTCATAGGGTATCAAGTCTCTTCTTGGTAACCTGCTGTCCTTCCTCTGAGTGCCACAGGGTCTCCTTCTCCAGGGGACATGGTCAAAGTTGAGGCACCAGAGTATGTGAGAAAGTAAGTGTCCATCAGTAGAAGAATGGATAAAGAAACTGTGGTACATATATACTATGGAATACTATTCAGCTATTAAAAACAAGGAATTCCCGAAATTTGTGGATAAATGGATTCACCTTCAAATGATCATAATGAGTGAGTTAACCCAGAAGCAGAAAGACTCAAATGGTATATACTCACTTATATCTGCATATTAGCCCAAGGGGCATGTTCCCCGAAAGCCTTCACTTACCAGGAAACTGAGACAGAGGGGAGGAAATTCTAGTGGGACTCTAGATGAGAGAAGCATGGGAGAATGGCAAAGTAGAAGGATTCAGAGGGTCCTAGAAGCCTACAAGTAGAACATTATGATAGGCAGATTTGGGCACAGGGGTCCCGCTCAAACTAAGGCACCAGCCAAGGAGGATACAAGGGATGGGATAACCATTGAGATGTAACAAGAATAAATTAATAAAGTAAAAAAAAATAGAATGAAAATACTCAAATGGATTAAAATTGGGCTCTGATTTTTAGATATTTATCCAAAATGTGCTTTTTAAAAGAAGTTTAAATGGGAGGGAGGGAGAAATGGGAGGATACAGGTAAGTGATAACCATTGAGATGTAATATGAATAAATTAATAAAATTTTTTAAAAAAGAAAAAATAATACAGGCGGTAAACCTTAAACCCCTACCAGATCTAGACAATGGACAGAGCACTCTCCACAGTAGAGTGGACTTTCTGGAAGCTTCTATCTCTCCATTCTTCCACATCACTCTCACCTGGAGTTCACTAGAAAGTCCCACCATCTGATTCGATCCCTTGTGAATGGGCACTCTCAGAAGATATCCATGTCAGGCTAATATTCATTTATGAGTTAATATATGCTATGCATATCTTTTGAGTCTGCGTTATCTCACTCAAGATAATAATTTGTAGTTTCACCTACTTGCTTGCTAATTTCAATTTTTCCTTTCTTTTTAATAACTGACAAATATTCCATTTTATAAATGGACCACAGTTTCTTTTTCCATTCTTTAAATGAAGGACATCTAGGGAGTTTCACAATTCTGGCTATTATGATTAAGGGTGCCATCAACATACTTGACCAAATTTCCTTCTTGTGTGGTTGACCATCTTTTGGATATTTGCCAAGAAGTGTCCTAGGTGGGTCTTGAGGTAGCATTACTCCTAATTTTCTGAGAAAGTGCCAGATTGATTTCTAAAGCGGGTGCACAAGTTTGCACTCATACACACAGTGGAAGTGTATTCCTCCTCTTTCTATACATCGTCACCACCGTGCACTGTCACTTGAATTTTTGAACTTAGCCATTCTGATGAACGTAAGTTGGAATCTCAGAACCATTTTGATTTGCATTTCTCTAATGACTAAGGAGGTTAAGTATTTCCTTAAGTGTTTTTCAGCCATTCAATATTCCTCTGTTGAGAATTCTCTTTTACGATCTGACCCTCATTTCTTTTTTTTTTTTTTCAATATGCTCAAATGTCATTTTATTTTATTTTATTTTATTTTTTTAATTTTATTTTATTTTTTTATTAATTTATTCTTGTTACATCTCATTGGTTATCCCATCCCTTGTATCCTCCCATTCTTCCCTCCCTCCCATTTTCCCCTTATTCCCCTCCCCTATGACAGTTCCTGAGGGGGGTTACCTCCCCCTCTATATGATCATAGGGTATCAAGTCTCTTCTTGGTAACCTGCTGTCCTTCCTCTGAGTGCCATCAGGTCTCCCCGTCCAGGGGATATGGTCAGAGGTGAGGCACCAGAGTGTGTGAGAAAGTAATATCCCACTCTCCACTCTACTGTGGAGAGTGTTCTGTCCATTGCTCAACCATGTTCATAGCAGCCTTATTCATAATAGCCAGAACATGGAAACAGCCTAAGTGTCCCTCAATAGAAGAATGGATAAAGAAACTGTGGTACATATACACTATGGAATACTATTCAGCTATTAAAAACAAGGAATTCCCAAAATTTGTGGATAAATGGATTGAGCTAGAAATGATCATAATGAGTGAGTTAACTCAGAAGCAGAAAGACTCAAATGGTATATACTCACTTATATCTGCATATTTGCCCAACGGGCGTGTCCCACGAAAGCCTTCACTTACCAGGAAACAGAGACAGAAGAGAGGACATACTAGTGGGACTCTAGATGTGAGATTCATGGGAGAAAGGCAAAGTAGTAGGACCCAGAGGGTCCTAGAAGCCTACAAATAGAACATTATGATAGGCAGATTTGGGCACAGGGGTCCCACTCAAACTAGGCACCAGACAAGGACAATACAGGCGGTAAACCTTGACCCTCATTTCTTAATTATGTTGCTTTTATTGGTGATGTTCTATTTCTTGAGTTCTTTGTAAATTTTGGATATTATTTGTCAGGTGTAGGATTGGTGGTGGTCTTTTCCTAGAATGTAGGCTCTTGGTTTGTTCTGTTGGCAATGCCCTTTGCCTTACAGAAGATTTTCAAATTCATGATGTCCCATTTATTAATTGTGACCTTAGAGCCTGACCTATTTATATCATCTCAGGAAGTTTCCCCCTGTGACAATAGATTAAGGCACTTTCAAAATTTTTCTTCTGACAGATTTAGTGTGTCTGTTTTCAATGTTGAGGTTTTTAATACACTTGACCTGTAGTTTTGTTCAGGGTTATAAATATGGACCTTTTTGCACTTCTCAATGTGTAGACATGCAGTTAGAGCAGCACCATTTGTTGAAGACCCTATGTATTATCCATTGCATGGATTTTACTTCTCTGTAAAAACTCAAGTGTCCATAGGTGTGAGGATTTATTTCATGGTCTTTGATTTGATTCCATTGATGAACCAGCATATTTCTATTCCAGTACCATGGTGTTTTTATTACTGTTGTTGTATACCACAGCTTGAGATCTGGGGTAGAGATTCCTTCACAAGATATTTTATGGCAAAGTATGGTTTTAGCTATTCTTGGTTTTCTGTTTTTCCATATGAATTTGAAAATTGATCTTTCAAGGTCTGTAAAATATTCTATAGCTGTTTTGATGGGAATTGCATTGAATCTATTGATTTCTTTTGGTAACATGGCCAGTTTTACTATGTTGATTCTTCTCATCCATTGACAAGGACAATCTTTCCATCTTCTAATATATTCTTCTATTACTTTTAGAGAATTGAAGTTTTAAGATTGTTTTGCAAGGGGTCACATGTCTTACATGATCCAGCCTTGTTTTAGTAGGATATCTGCATTCTGATGAATCTGTATTTCCCTGGGTTTTGTGGAGTATGTTCCTATGCTATTCATTAACCATCTAGTTTACCCTGGTTGTGGCACACTTGAAGATCCGTGGTAGTCCTTGGTGGCTGATGCTTCTGCAATTGTACGTAGAATTGGGCCCTGGGAATTGGCATGATGTGCTGCTGGTAGTTAATCCCTGTTGGGTACTGCCAAGGAAGTCCCTGATAGCTGCCACCTCTGAGATTGCAGGCAGACGTGGGACCCTGAAGGCAGTACATGGAAGTTGAGAGGTAGATCTCACAGTTGCTGGCAATCTCCTATGAATGCTGCCTCTGGAGGTGCAGACATATCTGCGGCCATGGTAATCATGCAAAGAGGACACAGAGAAGTCCTCATCTCTTCTGATAGACCCCAATGACTGATGTCTCAGCAATTGCACATAGAGCAGGCGATTGGGTAGTGGCATGCAAAGATCAAGGACATGCCTCACTACTGTTGGTAGTCCCCAATGCCTTTCACCTCTGGAACTGAAGGCAGAGTGATCCTGAGATTGCCTAAGTCTGCCACCTTTGGAATACAAATGGGTGGAACTAGAAAAGATCATTCAGTATGAGGTAACCTAGACCCAGAAAGACAGATATGGTATATAGTCATAAGCAGATTTAGCCATATAGTTCATGATAACCATACTACAATTCATAGACTGTGGACTGGTGTGGAGATATGAGATCAGATCCACACTCTAACATCCCACTGGACCCACTGACTCTGATGCTATTACTGTGTGACTCACACATCAGTCAGAGAGGTAGGGAGAGGGCGCAGGTGAGGCAAACACATTCGGCTGCTTTGGGCTTTGTATTTTGTGCTGGTGTAGTTGCCAGCACCTGGGTCTTTCTGTGGACTCATGGGTGGGTGTGAGGTCAGATCCACCTGTTTTCCTGAGATTTTTCTAGGAGACCATCTCTGGAGTTCAGCGCTTTAGCATGCACAGTTCAGTCCCACATACCAAGTCCATACTATAGAGCACAGCTGCAGATCATCAGAGCGGGTGCACACCTAGACTCTAGGGACTGTCTCCTTGCCCTCCGGGAGCCAGTTGGAAGACCAGAGGCCAGACCTACCTGTGCTCTGCACTTTGTGGACCCATTTCACCTAAGGCTCTTCAGGACTTATGGGTCTGTAGGCTCCATCTTGCAGTGCTCGGGATCACCCTCTTGGATCTTCCTGAAAAAAAGCTTGCTTTTGCAGACTCTTTAAAATATTATCCTACAATGTTTTAAAGACTACATGTTTTCAGTTATATATGTCAATTTGTGTATACATGTTTGTTTGTTTTTGTTAGTGTGTGTTTTCTTTTTTTGTTTTGGTTTGGTTTGGTTTGTGAGACAATTTTTCTCTGTGTAGTCTTCGATGTCCTGGACTCACTTTGTAGACCAGGATAGCCTCGACCTCTCAGAGATCCACTTGCCTCTGCCTCCCAAGTACTGGGATAAAGGCGTGTGCCACCATTCCTGGCTATGTGTGAATTTTCAAATCTTGTTTTGTACACAGGTGAGCTCGCATAACCATATAAGCCAGAAGAGGACATCTTCTACTTTGGAGCTATTGTAACATAGTGTTGATAACATAATTTTTTCAAGGCTGAGCAATGAATCAGGCCTTATTACAGAGCTAGGTATGTTATTAACTGAGAAGGGTAAGACACAAAGCCATCTTCTTTAGTATTCTTTATGTTTGTCAAACAATCAATCTTCTAAGTTTAAATCTTCGACTTCCTTGGATAACATCAATATTCCCTTACCTTCCCCTTGTAAGGAATAAAATTGGTTTACCTTCATGTGCAAACATGAGTTCACACTCCCACAAACTTCCTCAAATTTTTAATCACCATTCCACTGGCATCAAGGTCATTCACCCAGAGATTATAAAGTTTGATTTGAGTTTGAATGTTTTTATTCTAAAGAAGAAAAGAACATCTGCACTCAGCACTATGCCCCAATAGTTATAAATTGTGAAATAAGTAGATCAGGGCAAGATGATATGGAAAACATAGAACTCCAGTAGCCATCAGACTGCTATGCAACGTCATTAGAGGAAACAGTGAACATCATCCTAAGAAGAGACAGATCATGCTCTACAACCCAATATTTGGTGGTTATATACCAAATTTATATTTCTCAGTTAGATTTCATTTACCAGTCAGACTACCTGGCACAGACCAAGAATCAGTCCCTGGACAGATGCAAGCCCTGACATTATTAATGAGACTCTGCTGTGCTTGTAGACAGAAGCCTAACTGTGTTGTCCTCTGAGAGGCTGTGCTAAACACAGGTTGAAAACAAGTGCTGAGACTCATAGCCAAACATTCGGTGATAATAGGGAGTCTTGTGGAACAGTGGTAGGAAGGAGAAATGGACTTGAGGTGACAGGACTTCCCCAAAAAGACCAAAAGTACCAGCCATCCAGGGCACAGAGAGGCTTGCTGAGACTGAGGAAACAACCAAGGACAATGAATGAACTGGACATGTGCCAACAACATATATGTAGATGATGGACAGATCAGGCTTCATGTGGCTCCTCTAGGAAGAAGAACAGGTACTGTTACTGATATGGATTGTGATGCCAGAGTTTTGATCACTAATCTGAGGCATAACGGAGAGGGAATGGAGAAAGGGAGGAAGGGTAGGACTGGAAGGAGAGTAAGGATAGAATCGATAATCACGATAAAAGTTGGATAAATGAATTAACTTAACACAAAATATTAATGATATACAACCTTACAAATATGATTTCTCCCTGATCTTTTGAAGAGAATTTTTGTCGGGCCTTAATAATATTATGTAACACTTGGGAAGAAAGATGCAGCACAGCATGCCTGCACTGGAAGACAAGATGGAAAAAATCTCCACAGCCACCATGACCTTGCCCTTGGTGCTGTGGTAGACAGGGAGGAAAGTAATCCAAACAGTGCAAAACACCAGCATGCTGAATGTCAGAAACTTGGCTTCATTGAATGTGTCAGGCAGGTTCCTGGCCAAGAAAGCCACAGTGAAGCTTCCCAGGGCCAAGAAGCCTAAGTATCCTAAGACACAGTAAAATGCTATAACAGAACCCTTGTGGCAGACAATAATAATCTGGCCATGCTCAGAGTGTGCATCAGTATTAACAGAGGGAGGAGAAGCTCCTAGCCAGATTGAACAGAGAATAATTTGGATGAGTGTACAGAGAGGAATGATGTAGTTAAGTGTTCCTGAAACCAGAATGTACCTCATCCTTCTTGAAGGAGCTGTGATTTTGAAAGCCAGAACCACTGTGATTGTTTTGGCCAACACAGTGGAAATAGTCACAGTGAATACAATTCCAAATGTGATTTGCTGCAGGATGCAGGAGACGGAGTTTGGATGGCCAATGAAGAGCAAGGAGCAGAGGAAACAGAACATGAGTGACACGAGTAAGATGTAGCTGAGAGCACGGTTATTGGCCCTCACGATGGCTGTGTCATTGTGCTTCAAAAATACCCCAAGAACCAGAGCTGTGAAGGCAGAGAAGCCCAAGGCCATTAAGGCCAGAGCCATCCCTAAGGGGTCTGCATAGCTCAGAAATATCACAGCCTTTGGAATGCAATGATTCTGCTCTGTATTGGCATACTGGTCTTCTGAGCACTTCACACACTGGTCCATGTCTGAATGAGAAAGGAAAGATTTGTTTGTGCAGCTTCAGCAGTTTATTGACAATATATTTCAATAAGTCTGTTGTGAAAGCTTTGCAATACCTCCATTTTATTGCTGATAATATAATTGAAGGACATTGCTGTACAACAATGATTCTATTTATTAATTCTTATTATTTATATTAGTGTGTCCAAATAAATGTATCATATGTGGGGAAAATTTAGTAATCATTTGGAAGAAGTAGGAATGTACGTATGAGAAGTACAGTTTACCGGTATATAAATGTAATATAAAGGATTTAAAACTGTAGAAAATTAAAAATTATGATTAATATGTCCTTACTTATGTTCTAATCTGGCAGTATTGAGAAAGAATTACTAAGTCTTGATCATAAGAAGCACTAGCTCTATCACTGAAGGTAGAAACCTCTCTACAGACTGAGCACTACAAAGCCCTTCATCTTGACTCCACCTTCATGGGAAGCATCCAGCACATACCCACTTCCTTCGTTTCAATCTCTTGAGACCCAGACTCTGTGACTATACTCTGATGTAAATACGTATATTGATAAGAAGCATGGGAAAAGTAAAACAAAAACCCACATACAAAAATGACCTAGTTTTTTTTGTTGTAGTTGGTTTTTTTCGGGTCAAGGTTTCTCTGTGTATCCTTCACTGTCCTGGACTCGCTTTGTAGACCAGGCTGGCCTTGAACTCACAGAGATCCACCTGCCTCTGCCTCCCGAGTGCTGGCATTAAAGGCAAGTGCCACCACGCCCGGCAAATGTTCTCACCAAAAAAATCCTGAGTTCAGTTCCCAGAACCTGTGTGAGGTGTTTCACAACAGCTGCAAATTAATTGTAGAGGTACTAGTTGCCTTTCACCTACATCTGCCCTTATGTTCACACACCAACACATCACACACACACACACACACACACACACACACACACACACACCTATAAATAATATTAACATTTTCTGTTTTGATGTAATTACCATTAGTTCTTATTCAGTTTTACATTTAAAACAATTTTATTACAGTTTGTTTAATAATTATGGATGTGATTTGAGCACATAGATTTCAGAAGCCATTTCTGAGAGTTCTTTGCCTCCTCTTACTCTATGGGTCCTGGGGATGAACCCCAGCTATCAGTCTTAGAGGCAAATGATTTAAATGTTGAGCCATGTTATTGGCCAGAAATGTCTTTTAAGAACTTAATTTCATTGCATAGTATGACAGGCAAATGTGGAAAAACTATTCATTGTCCATTTCTATTTAGCCAAATAAATATATAATCATTTTACTAAACTGGCTTTGTAGGTTGCAATAAAATGTTACTGTTTGTGATTAATTGTTTTCAATACAAAAGCATTCTAATCTATTCTTTCATGAAATTATTAATTGGACTCTATTTATAAAATATTTGACATAAGACTCCTTATATTTTGTACACCATGAACAATTATCCTCCCACTCCTAGAAAATATTACATCAGACATTTGAAAATGGGTGCGGGAATAACAATTGGGATATAATCAGAATAAATTAAAATAAAGAAGGGGGAAAAATAAAATGGGCCTCTACAAATCACACAAATTCGGTCTCATACTAAGCAGTTTCTGATAATTTTGCAAGTAATTTTTTAATCTCTATACTAATTTTCCTAAGCATAAAGACTTTGTTACTAGCACCTCCATTACACAGTCCATCATATCTGGTGACATATTCTGTCCTCTGTTAGATTCTGTGCATATGCAGTGTACATAAACATATGTAGGGACACATATATGCATGCAAAAGAATAAATACACAGATTAAAACTTTGTGACTGGAATCTGCCATTCATTTAGTTATATGAGAAATTAATAACAAGGACAGATCTCATACAGAATGTGTTCACAATACAGTTAGATTTTGTTTCTTAGAGAAAATATGATGTGGCAGAAATTGAATCAAAATATACATCTAGGCAAAACGGTTTTTTCTTGTTATGACATTGTTAGTGTTTGCATTCCTATGACTGAAAACAGAGAAAAAGGTATGTTTTATTTTTGAGGTTGCTTTTTGGACTCCTTCAGCATCCTTTTGTTGGTTGAGAGGATTATTAATGTAAAATTACCACAGCAGCAAACACTCACTTGTTCCATTAGAAATTTCATTTTCCGGGCAGTGGATACAAATAAAACAGCAGGCTGACATTCCCTCCTGCCTGAATTTTCTGAATCCAGGACGACAGTCAGCACTACATACAGAGGTCACCATCTGAGGAAATAAAATTCATATTAAGTTTTACCTACTCCATTCATAGCAATATTATATTAGGATGTTGAGATATCAATAAGCTTATTTTATATACAGAAGCTGAGGTACCACATGTCAGTTAGCACTTTATATAATGCCAAATGTGTGAATATATTAAAACAAGTTGATGAAAAGTGGAGTTCTTTACCAAATTTTAGACATTATGGAAACAGAATTTTAGTGTACTTTGTGCAGACACTACAGAGCTTGCTACCTGGTCTTCTTGTTGATTTACATCAAGCTGACACAAAGTCCAGTAAAAAGATAGGGAACATGGAATGAACCTTTCCTGAGAAATTCTCCCTATCAGAATAGCCTGTTCTAACACTAATGCGTTTTATTACTTGGTATTCATTGTAGGCATGCCCTGTCTACTAAAGGCAATGCTCTTGCTAAGCAAGCGTGTGTGAGAAATGACACAGGGCAAGCCAGTAAGCAGTGTTCTCTCAAGGGCCTGTGCTTTTGTTTCAGTGTCCAAGGTCTTTCCTTCTCTACCCTTGTCTATAACCCATGAGCCAAAGCAACCATTCCTCCTCACTTTGTCCTTGGCCAACATTTAATCAAAGCAATGACTTAGCAAGATAGGACTAAACCACATCTAAAATGGGAAATATCTCAATTCTAAATTGTTATCCCATCCCTTGCATTCTAACGTTCCTCCATCCCTCCCACTTTCACCCTAGTGTCCTCCCTTATGTCTGTGATTGAGGGGGACCTTCTGCCCCTCTATAAGATCATAGAGTATCAAGTGTCTTTTTGAAATCCTGTTATCCTTCCTCTGAGTACCACCAGGCCTCCCCATCAAAGAAACCAGATTAAATTGGGGCAGTAGAGTTCATGTGAAACTTAGTCCCTGCTCTACACTCCACTGTGGAAAATGCCCTGTCGATTCTCTAGATCCGGGATGGGGTTTGATGATTACTGTACATATTGTCCTTGCTTGGTGCCATAGTTTGAGCCGAACCCTGGGGCCCAGATCGGCCCATCATAATGTTTTTCTTGTAGGTTTCTAGGGCCCTTTGGATACTTCTATTTCTCCATTCTCCCATATTTCTCTCACCTAGAGCACCAAGAGGATGTCTTCACATCTGTCCCATTTTCCTGGTAAATGAAGACTTCCATGAGACACGCCCCTTGGGCTAGTGTCCAATTATATGTGAGTATATATGACTTTAGTCATCAGGGAAATGCAAATCAAAACAACTCAGAGGTTCCATCTTACAACCATCAGAATGGCTAAGATCAAAAATTCAAGTGATATCACATGCTGGTGGGGATGTGGAGAGAGGGGAAAACTTCTTTATTGCTGGTGGGCATGCAAACTTGAATAACCACTTTGGAAATCTATCTCAGAAAATTGAGATCCAGCAATTCCACTCATTGGAATATACGTAGAAGATGCTCTAGCACAAAAGGGCATATGCTCAACCATGTTCATAGAAGCCTTCTTCATAATAGCCAGAACCTGGAAAAAGCCTAAGTAGTTCTTAGTAGACGAATGAATAAAGAAACTGTGATACATCTACACTATAGAATACTTCTCAGCTATTAAAAACAAGGAATTCCCAAAATATGTGGACAAATGGAAGGAACTAGAAATGATCATACTGAGTAAGTTAACCGGAAGCAGAAGGACTCAAATGGTATATACTCACTTAAAATTGGACATTTTCTCTGTTTTTAAAATATATTGGCACATGGTAAAAATTACTTTATTGAAGTAATTTATTCAGGTTAAATCTAATTTTTATCCCTTCACTTGTATCTTTCAATTCTCCATCCCTCACACTTTCATCCTATTCCCCTCCCCCAAGTTTGTGAAAGAAAGGGACCTTCTTCTCTATTATAAGATAACAGTCCCAGGCTGGAGAGATGGCTCAGTGGTTAAGAGCACTGCCTGCTCTTCTAAAGGACCTAGGTTCAATTCCCAGCACCCACATGGCAGCTCACAACCGTCTGTAACTCCAAGATCTGAAACCAACGCACATAAATTAAGAAAATTAAAAGTAAAAATTAAAGAAAATAAAGATCACAGCCTATCAGGTCTTTTCCTGGGAGCCTGCTTACTTTTCCTCTGAGCATGAACAGGTCTCCTCACCAAGGGGAAGTGGTCAAGTAGGGGATACAGAGTTCATGACTGAGTCAGTCCCTGCTATCCCCACAGTTGTGGAGGTTGTGGTGTCCATCAGCTAGATCTGGATAGGTGTTCTAGGTTTTCTATATGCATTGTTCTTTGTTGGTACAGTATTTTTAGCTGACCCGCCTGGGTCCAGATCTGCCAGCCTTAATTGTCTTCTTGTTGATTTCTAGGACCCGCTGGGTCCTTCTATTTCACCATTCATCCTTACCTCTCTCACCTAGAGTACCAATAGGAAGTCCCAGTATCTATCAAAATTTCTGGCTAGACACTTGGTAAGAATTTAATGACCATTTTAAAGAAGAGTGGAGACAGTGGATATTCTTGCCCTATTTCTGTGCAATATGTTAAGGCGTGGTCTCTATGTCTCACTGCCAGCCTTGGATTAGCTATCTAGGCCAAATTGGTCACATATCAACAGAGAATTTTCTAAATCTACCAACAAACTGTTTGTTTTAAAACATGGGCCACACATACCTGGCTTCATTCTTAGTTTAATTGAATTTTTTTTTATATTTTCCCCTCCATCTAGTACAAAGCTTTCAGTCAGCTTGCCATAAAATATTTATTCTATCAAGATATTACCTGTTCTACCAACAGCCCAGGCCTTAACATCAACAATTAATAAATGGGACCTCATGAGGCTGAGAAGCTTCTGTAAGGCAGGTGACACTGTCAAGAGAACAAAGCGACAGCCTACAGACTGGGAAAAGATCTTCACCGACTCTTCATCTGACAAAGGTCTAATATCCAAAATATATAAAGAACTTAAGAAATTAAACACCACCAAACCAAATAACCCAATAGAGAAATGGGGCGCAGAGCTAAACAGAGAATTCTCAACAGAGGAATATCAAATGGCTGAGAAACACTTAAAGAAATGCTCGACCTCCTTAGTCATCAGAGAAATGCAAATCAAAACGACACTGAGATTCCATCTTACACCCATCAGAATGGCTAAGATCAATAACTCAACTGACACCTCATGCTGGCGAGGGTGTGGAGAAAGAGGAACACTCCTGCATTGCTGGTGGGAATGCAAACTAGTACAACCACTTTGGAAAGCTATCTGGTGCTTCCTCAGAAAAATGGGAATAGGGCTTCCTCAAGACCCAGCTATTCCACTCCTTGGAATATACCCAGAGGATGTACTACTACACAACAGGGACATATGCTCAACCATGTTCATAGCTGCCTTATTCATAATAGCCAGAACTTGGAAACAACCTACATGTCCCTCTATAGAAGAATGGATAAAGAAACTGTGGTACATTTACACTATGGAATACTACTCAGCTATTAAAAACAAGGAATTTCCAAAATTTGTGGACAAATGGATTGAACTAGAAATTGTCATAATGAGTGAGTTCACACAGAAGCAAAAAGAGCTAAATGGTATATACTCACTTATATTGAGACACTAGTCCAAGGTGTACGTCCCCATGAAAAACTGTACCTACCAGAATAGTGGGTAAGAGGAGAGGACATCCTATTGAAACTTTAGGTGTGAGAAGCCTGGGAGAAAGAGGAAATGGAAGGACCCAGTTGATCCTGGAAAACTACAGGCGAGTCTGGGCCCTGGGGCCCTCCGCAAACTGTGGCAACAGCCAAGGAAAAAATAGGCAGTAAAAACCTTGAACCCCTACCCGGACTAGCCGATGGACATTCTCCACTGTTGAGTGGAGAAGGAGATCTAACTTTCACACAAACTCTGTGCCCCATATTTGAACATGCCCCTTGGACGGAGATGCCTGGTGGCACTCAGAGGAAAGATAAGAGGTCACCAAGGAGAGACTTGATACCGTATGAGCATATTCAGGGGGAGGAGGTCCCCCTCAGACACAGACTTAGGGGAGGGGAGGGGAGTAGGGGGGAAGTGGGAGGAAGGGAGGAATGGGAGGATACATGGGATGGGCTAACAACTGAGATGTAATATGTATAAATTAATAAAAATGTATTTTAAAAAAAAGACAAGTCCTTTACCCTGAAAAGCATTCTTAGGGTCCATCAGAGAATTCATACAGGAGAAAAACCTTACAAATGCAGAGAATGTGACAAATCCTTTACCCAGAAATGTAGTCTTGGGGTTCATGAGAGAATCCATACAGGAGAGAAACCTTATAAATGTAGGGAATGTGACAAATCCTTTACCCATAAAGGCCATCTTAGAACTCATCAGAGAGTTCATACAGGTGAGAAACCTTATAAATGTACACAATGTGAAAAATCGTTCACTGAGAAAGGCAGTCTTAGGGTTCATGAGAGAATTCATACAGGAGAGAAGCCTTACAAATGTATGGAATGTGACAAACCCTTTAACCGGAAAGGCAGTCTTACGGTTCATCAGAGAATTCATACAGGAGAGAAACCTTACAAATATAGGGAATGTGATAAATCTTTTACCCAGAAATGTAGTCTTGAGGTTCATGAGAGAATCCATACAGGAGAGAAACCTTACAAATGTGGGGAATGTGACAAATCCTTTACCTATAAAGGCCATCTTAGAACGCATCAGAGAATTCATACAGGTGAGAAACCTTATAAATGTACACAATGTGAAAAAGCTTTTACCAAAAAAGGCATTCTTAGTGTTCACGAGAGTATCCACACAAGAGAGAAGCCTTACAAATGTATGGAATGTGACAAATCCTTTACCCAGAAAGGCAGTCTTAGGGTTCATGAGAGAATTCATACAGGAGAGAAACCGTACAAATGTAGGGATTGTGACAAATCCTTTACTCTGAAAAAAAGTCTTAAGGTTCATCAGAGAATTCATACAGGATAGAAACCCCAAGGGCTGGGTGTGGTGGTGCAAGCCTTTAATCCCAGCACTGGGAGGCAGAGGCAGGCAGATTTCTGTGAGTTTGAGGCCTGCCAGGTCTATAAAGTGAATCCAGGACATCAAGGCCATGCAGGGAAACCCTGTTCTGAAAAACCAAAAAATTAAAAAAAATAAAGGAGACAAGCTCCACAAAGCTATTGACTCTGACAATTCGTTTATCAAGAAAAGCTATCTTAGAACTCATGAGAGAATAAGAGAAACCTTAAAATGTAGTGAATATGGAAATCCTTACTATCGGCTCAACTCTTAGCATACATCAGAGAACACTACAACAGGGAAACCTTACATAATGTATGAGAAAATACCTGCATCTTGTGTGTGAGAAGCATTTGAAAATTCATGAGAAGAAAAGTTTCCACAGGAAGGTATGTGTTATGTGCTTTATTAAAGCCCTGTTGTGTGTGACACTTGATGCTCCACAGTAGAGAGTTATGTGCATAAGAAACTTGTGAAAGCATCAAGTATTTATGCTGAGGAAATCTCTCAAATGTGACAATAGATGAATTTTTCAAAAAAACGTTTTGTATTTGTTCACCCATAACTGCTTGATAATGAAAACAAAATTGAGAAGGCACAAGAATGTTTTTGTTTGACACTTTCCAGTATACTAAAATGATCCATTTTGAAGGGAAGCTGATTAAAAGCAGCAAATACATCCCTCAAGATTGCTCCAAGAGATCTCTGAGACTGACAGTATTCAGTGTCCTAAATTCAAATGAAGAAACAGGCAAATGGTACCAGTTTCAAGAGGATTAAACTGACTGAGCCAACAAGACAGGCTGCTCTTTAACCTGTAGCTATGCCTACCAGATGCAATGTGCTTCCAGGGATCAATGTTCATGAGCTGTATCACATGCTGTTTCCAAGTTTTATGTTAGCAATTGTCTTTGACCTCACAGTCCTGTAAGTCACTCTAATAAAAGTCATTGGTTCAGCAAAAAAAAAAAAAAAAAAAAAAAAAAAAAAGATATTACCTGTTCTTTGTATTCTGACATGTTTCTTTTTTTACTCTGAAGAGATAATGAACTTTATAATAAATTTATGAATATTTTATATAATCATATAATTCCATCTTAGAGTGTATTTACGTGACTTATCTCACTTAACTGTATTTTTTATTCAGACTTGCATTTCTGAGTGAAACACACTTGGGTGTAGAGAACAAACATTTTGTTGTGTTGTTGAACTGTCTTGATAGGTGCTTATGTAAGAATTATTCCATCTATGTCCATAAAAGTGAATGTTTTCATGGATTTTGTTTGTTTGTTTCTTTGTTTCCACTTCATAATGATGTATCACCTACATTTATATAGAAGGATTCCATTCAGGTTAAAAATAACATTTTCCCATGGAAGTAACAAAACATTTTTTGGGTGTTGTTGTTGTCTTATTGAACCAATCTTGTTGTCTATGGATTTTTATTAGAGAATGTGATCATTAACAATAAATTATTATTGTCGATTATTTGGTGAGTATTGTCTACTTGTTGATATTGTAGTATTTGATCGTTTTCTAATAGTTGCTTTTCTCTGGAGCTTAGTGCTTTCTATGTGTTCCTTGGATCCTTGCATTCATCATGTGAAGTGGTTCAACTAGCATCTTTCATGGTAATTTTTCTGTGCTTATAAATTCCTGTGATTGTGTCTATTATTGAACTCTGTTCTGTATCCTTCTATTATGAGGAATAACTTTTCTGTTTTAGTTACTGTGGTTGGCTGTTAAATGTTTGAAATACATCACTCTTACTCTCCTCCTGTAAGAATGTCCATGGTGACATTGACTGATATACAGATGGGAACTTGCTATGACAGAGTCTTCTGTACTTCAGCCTTCAATGTTATGTCTTTGTTACAAAATAAATTTTAAGTTAAATATGCCAAGGTGTGTTCATTTACTGATCTTAAATGTTTGCTATATAAATGACTGTTGTATCTCGATGGGCAAACATCTCACATGAAATTTATGATTACATTATACTGGATATAGTGTTGATGATTTGAGTGTGTCCTTCTTTTCCCCTTGTGACTCTGGACTGTAAATCTATTCTTTTAATCAGGAACCCTCAAGTCTCCTATATTTTGACTCTTATGTTTTGTTTTATTTTTGTTGTAGTCTAATATTATGCCTAACATTCAAGCTTTGCCATCCTGTCTTTATCTCAAACTATTGTCTTGCTGAGATTTTTTATTTAGAATTTTATTTCATTTATTTTATTTTTTCTTTACATATTTTCTGTTTGCATATTTTTATTATTTTGTACTTTCATGGAATTCCTTTTTCTCATGCTTTTTCAGTGACTTATTTTATGTTAGGTTTTGTGATCCCTTTTATCCTTCCCGAGGTAATTTATGTCACTTCTTCCTACTTTTCATAGAACATTCAAATAATCATTCTTTGAACCATATATTAAGCATATCATTGAACATACTCTCATTTAAGACTATGACTGTCACATTTTGAGCTAGGTAGATTTGATATCATCATTTTTATGTTTGTTAGTTAGCATGTATCGTCATATGCATAACTGGGAGCAGAACAATGGGTCTATATATTTTTAGTATTGAGTATTATTCCGGTGCATGTTTTTGTAATATGCAATCAAGCTGTGTTTAGAACACATGTAATATTTCACTGCTGCCTTTGAATATATATGTATTTCAGTAGCTAAATTTCAGATCCTGTGTTCCTTTACATAACAATGACTCCCCGTATCAATCTGAGAAGGACTATTAACTGCAAATGCCAGAGTACATGAGCAACCAGAATTCCTGGACTTAACATCTTTAAAATTTAAACAACTTTGCGCTTGTATAGTTCGAATAGAATACCCTAAAAGAAACCACTTCAGAATTCACACCTATAACATACCCTGAACATATGATGGAATTTTTTATTCACAAATTTCTGCACAGCAAAAATATATTACTACCAAATACCTCCAAACACAGAGAAGGAAACTAGATACTGCTTCCTTAGTTTGAATGAACTATACAATTAAGAGGACCAAGCAAGGATACTGTAGTGAACTGTTTCTTTACATGTCATAATTTAGAGCTGAGTCATGGAAAAACTGTGAATAACAATTGATTTCTTGCACCCATTTTGCATATCAAGCTGTCTGACATTTCCATGAATATGCATCACCCTTCTAATGTCCATATACACCACATACACCAGTGTTGCATGGTCATACATCCAGACATAAAACCAATAACATATAAAAAGGAAATAAAATACAAAGTAATAATTCATAGAATATTTAATGTGTATCAAAAATTATGAATTTATGATTAGAAGGGTTGACAATTTAGAGACTCTGTGTCAGAGGTTTAAGGAAACATATAAAATAAAACTGTTGCTTTCTCTTTGAACACGACCCTCTGATGGGGTCCCTTATCACCTCACAGAAGAAGAGTATGCAGGCAGTCCTTATGATGCTTGATAGGCTGGGGTCAGTGAGTAGGGGAGAAGGGTTCCCCTCTCTGAGGACTAGAGAAGGGGCATAGGGGGAAGGAGGAGAGAGGATGTGCCTGGAAGGGCACAAGGAATGGGGCTAGGGCTGGAATATAACATAAATAAAATAAAAAATTAAGATAAAAAATAATTAAAATTAAAAGACATGATGAGTTTGTTTTCTAATGCCTTTGGATTTTTAATTTACTACATCATTACACTTAGCTTCAGTCTCTGTAACTTTTTTATCACAGATTCATAATAAGTGAGGAAATCACTATATGGTAATAAGAATGGTACCATGAGTCTATTGCTCTATTTATTGGAAATATTATAAATAAGTGGTCAAAAGTTGTTTCATATTCCTATTAAAAAACAAAAACCACAGTTCTTTCATAGTAAAATACAGTGTAACTATTGCATGAACTCCTCGAAGGACTAACAAAAGGTCACATAAGAAATAGGAAAATAAGAAACATAACATAGGAGACTAGAAGTAGGTTCCTAATGTGACAATTTATTTCATTTAACTAATTTATAAAAAAGCATAAATGGGCCAACTAAACACACAGTGTTTACTGGTATGGAATGGAAATCAGTACAGTTCTTTCAACCCACCTGTCGACTTCCTGTGGCCCACTCTAGCATGTCTTCAGATAAATGCAGCTGTTGACCATGTGGAAAATCTAGGCTAAACTTTCCTATCTTCACCTTAAATTCAAAATCAGGTGGGAGATTCCAAATGTAGAAAATGTCATACTCTTTCTGAACTTTTTCTTTCTGGTTCATGGTAACTTTGTCTCCATTAGGGCTAGTAAAGTGTGTCTTTCTCATCAAGGAGTGCATCTGAAATGAAGACAGTATTATATAATACATATGCCCTTCACTGAAGGGAGAAAATGCATAATGATTGTATCTGAAAAGCAATTTTATTGAAGGTATCAGGTGGAAAATCTCAATAAAAGCAAAATGATATATTAATTTGTCATAATGTTTGTAGAATTTTAGTTCTCTGTAAGTAAACTAACAAACACAAGCATAGAAAAGCACATATACATCATAAAGATGTTCAACATACACACACACACACACGCACACACACACACACACACATGCATCCACACACAAAAATACCCACATCTATATAGAGATATTCACATGATATAGCCGCATATTTGTTTACACACACATTAACATACATGGACACATCTGAACATACAGGCATAGACAACCATATACACCCAAACAGACACAAAGTACAGAAGTATATCAAACAAATACATCGACACACACATGCACAGACAAATACAGGGAGAAATAATGAGATACAAACATTCACAATGAGAGACATTGAAACAAAATCAAATTTATGCTCACAATATCAAAGGAGAGACAGACAGAAACACACACACACACACACACACACACACACACACACACAGCAAGATATATATATATTGCAACCCAAGATACACAACACACAGACACATGAATTAAAAATACAATCAGAAACATACACAAAAACAGAAACAAACATACACATGGGCATTGAAACACCAACAATTTAAGCTCACTTCTACAAACAGACAGATAGACAGATGCACAGAAACACACACACACACAAATCCTAGTGCAATCATATCTGTGTAAACACATAAACACAGGTATACACAAAGACACACAGAAACACACATAGAAACACAAATACAGTGAGAAATATATATTCACAAAATGAGTGTGTGTGTGTGTGTGTGTGTGTGTGTGTGTGTGTAATAAACTGATTCACATAACTCTTCCTGTGTAATTACACTAAGCCTTTGAGGTAGGTGAACAGAGACTACATATGGGGAGAATCAATTGAGAAAACAATCCCCTGAACTTATTACCTCAATTTTCAGATAATGAACAAACTGTCATCTCTTCATCATGGTGACAATTAATGAAAGAGACTAATTATCTCTCCAGTATTAGAACAGGTATGATTATATTCAGTTGCTCTGGTACAGAGTCACTTATTTTCACTGATAAATGGTGTCTTTCATTCCAATACCTGTGTATTAAATTCTATAAAAGCTCTAGATTTATTGTGACAGCCTAAAAACATTTAGAAACCTAGGTTTTTGGGAAACATTTCCTAGTTCACTCAGTTAATCATCTGAGAGACTCTTAAAAACTATGACATTGATAGGAACATGGATAATCCAAAAGAAAACACAGTACCTTTGAGCAGCTATGGTCATGTTTTTTCCCATTGTCAATTGGCTGATTTTCTACTTGTTGAAGAAGCACCTCATGAATAAGGTGCACCAAAAAATATGCAGCATTGTATATATCATAATTGCTATCACTGAAGGCCATGTCAAAAGTCTGTGCCATTAGCCATTCAGATGAGGCATTGGATGAGCAATTCTTCGTTGTCTTACAGTTAGATCCTAAGGATTCACAGTTAAAGTTCATCCACTTCACTCTTGCCAGATATTTATCTGAGTATTTGAGAGGGTTCAATGTCTGGACAAAATTTTTAAAACCTGAAATCTTACCATGGTGGTGTGCAAAAGTAAGAGTCCCATGGAATGGGTCAAGTGTGAGATCTCTCTTTCTTGTAGGAACATCCCACTGTGAGGTGGTGATCCATGTTCTTTGTAAACCTAGAGATTCCCACATTCTAAAGGCCACAGCAAGAGTACTGTCTGTGTCACCATAAAGGATAACAACATTTGTGGATGATATCATGATTTGGTTGTAATACACTTCAGCTTTTGACATGTATACCTCCATGTTCACTGGGATCATGTTCACAAAGGCAAAGCAGACTGTATTCTTTTCCATTTCTCTTTTCAAATCTGAGAGAAACTGTGTACCCTGTTCATTGTCAGAGATGGCCAGCCCTACCCAGTTGCAGTTTAAATAAAGTAAGAAGGCGACGAGGGCCATGGCGATAGATGTATCCTCATGGGCCATCTGATAAATATAGGAAAATTGTACACGGTCATTCAGGAGAGGATGGAAAGGCCCATAAGTAAGATGGAGAACCTAGGACACAAGGAAGAGCATGAGGTAGCATGTACTTTTAAGAACTTGTAAACACATTTTATCTGTAAAAAGTTCTAGAAATCCCCCTTACCAGTTACTACTCCCTTTATCCCTATTTCACACAGAGAAATTCCAGATCACCATCAAGTATCTGAATAATACGATTGAACTACCAGGTTGACATAAGGCCAGTAAGACCAGTCTCCTCTTTACACCCTTTTTTCCATCTTATCAAAACCACCAATGGAGACACAATTTCATTAATTTTAACCCCACAAAAATTTCACCTGCTGAGGTTCACGGCTGTACATTAATCTGTGAAATAGTACAGATGCTTCCCAGTTTGGTCCTGTAAGAAGTACTGTACAACCGACACCTTTGGTACAGTCATAATTAGGATGAGTCCGATCAGGTGGTTGAGAAAGATGAATGAGATCTTTTACTAGTGACACATTTAGACAATATGGTACTCGAAATACTAAAGACATATTCGGTAGAAGATCAGGGTTTCTCTTTATTTCATCCAAGGAAAAAGCCAAAACCAGAGGAAACAGGCTTTCAGCTGGTGCTCTGTAAAATGGTACAATATTTATTATGTACAGAAGTATACACATAAACATTGGCATTCAATACAATGAATATCCTGTACCTGGAGATATTGTCTTTATCCCTATGTTTAGGACAATTATCCCATGTAATAAGGTTTACAAATATAAAAATATGGAATATTATAACACCTATAAAATTTCATGTGAGTTCATCTACACAAAACATGCATATTCCATGGAAAGCTTTTTCATCTGTGGTTGTTGAGTACTTGCTCGGAAGGGAAAGACAAGGCCACAGGTTTTGACCAAGCTGTAAATCTGATCATGCATTCATTGTTTAAGTATAGAGAAATAGGAAAATTACACATGATGTTTGAGCCACTGAGTTTCTGCTATTTCCATATAAAATTAACTAAATTGGCTAAGGTAGTGAAAGTGTGACTGATGAGTACACAGGATTGTTTCTGGGTACCTGTACTAACAATAAATTATAATTAGTTGGAAATATATCATATTCTTCTCTATCCATCTTCATATTGTTGTATTGCTTTTTAGATTATTTTTCAGAGAGAGCATCTTTTTACTGGATTATTTTCAAGTAAATTCACACACAGGAGATGCATATTTAAATAGATGTATGTCTAACTTTGGAAATCAATCCGTTTCTTTATCAGAAAACTGGTAAAAGCTTAACCTCCAGACATAGCTATACTATAACTGGACATATACCCTATGACACTTGCTCAATTATGTTCATAACAGCATTAATCATAATAGCTAGAATCCAGAAAAAAATGATGTCACTCAAACAATGGAGAATAAACAATGAAATACTACTCCTATATAAAACAAAGAAAATCACAAATTTTTCAGGCAAGTAAACTAGAGAACAGCTGCTGAGTATGATAAGCCAGACTAAAAAAAACGCACAAGGATGTATTTACTTAGCCATATAGTACAGGATAAAAATTACTAGAATTACTGACCCAAAGATAATGAGCAAGAAGGAGGAACCCAGACAAGATGCTTTATTCTAACTCAGAAAATGAAATATAATGGATGGCAGAAGAAGGTGAACATAAGGAAAATGTAGGAGAGAGAGCTCAGATAGAAATGAGGGTGGATGTCAGACCTGGGGAGAGCTGATGCAGCAAGTCAGAGGGCCTGAACAGTAAGAATAAGGCAGGGGTGGAGATATCACTCTGACAAGATGGCTAAATGAGACATTTCTGGGATAATATGGTGGTGACTCAGTTGAGAGGACACCCTCTAACTAGACGGAACTCCTAATGGAGAGAGGGGAATACCAATCAATCCACAAGAACTAAACTCAAAATTTACCTTTCCTACAAGATATGCAGAGATAAAAATGGAGCAGAGATTTAGGGAATGTCCAAGCAATGAATGCCTGGCCCAAACTGAGACTCAGAACACAGGAGAGAGACAACCTCTGACACTATTATTGATACTCTGCTGTGCTTTCAGACAGGAGCCTGGCATAGATGTCCCCTGAGAGTTCCAGACATCAGTGATTCAAAACAGATGCTGAGAATCAAAACCAAATATTAGACAAAGAGTGTTGGGATTCTCATAGAAAAGTAGGGGGATGTATAGAAGGATGAAGAACTAACACGAACTGCACAAGAAAATCAACAGTCAATTTATCAGGGCACAGAGGGGGTTGTGGAGACTCAGTCACCAACCAACGAACCTCAAGAGGCTGGACCTAGGACCCCTAAACAGCTGTAGGTGATGTGTAATTCAGGCTTAGTGTCGATCCCCTAGTAAGAGGAACAGGGACAGTCTCTGACATGGCCTCTGTTGCCTGTATTTTTTACTCTCTTTCCCTTGGTGGGGCTTCTATTTTAGGCCACATGGGAAGAGTACACACTCAGTCCTGATGTGATTCATGAGTTGAGGTGACTTAGTCGGGGGCTCCCCTTCTTTGAATAACAGAGAATACACATGGAGTAGATGGAGAGAGCATGTGACAAGGAGTAGAGGAGGGAAGGGCCATGATCAGTATGTAAAATACATGAACAAATATATTATTTTAAACTGATGTGTGACTGTATGTGTCTAGATGTATGGACCTAAGCAATGCTCTTTTAAATTGAGGTTTTTTTATTCTCTTTATGGGAAAAAATCACTCCTGTCTCTTGCTAGTTATTTCCTACCATCTGAAAAATAAGTATCAAATATAATCCTTCACTTGGAATGATTCACTCATATTTAAATACATTTAGAATTTCATTTGGAAATTGTATCTTTGAGTTATCTTTGTCCATGCCAATAGCTCATTTGAAAATATCCTTTATACAGCACAGAACAAAATGTCATTGGAAATTTCAGTAGAACACATTAGAAAGTTGATACTTGAATTTGTGTGACACAAGCACTAACTCTTCCACACTAAACATAAACAGCATCAATTACTTGAGTACCAGAGTGGCCTAGTAGTATAAAGTGCTTGCTGCACTTGGAAACAACAGTCAGAAATCCACAAAGTAAAAATGTGTAGAGTATCCACATGGTAAATTATGCAATTATAGTTAGTAAAATTACTGAAAGAGAAATGTAAGTAGTAACTGTGATTAAAGTGTAAGAGACTAAACAGCTTAGACATAAAAAGAAGTCACATATTTCTTAAAGAACTGCACTGATGAGCTGCTAGGAAACTTCTCTCTTTCTGTTCTCATGCACTATCAACTATATATGCCACAAATGTAACTCAGTCAACTGACAAGAGAACAAGGAGTCACCACTATTAGTGACACTCTGTCTTCTCAAACATAAATTTACAATCTAAGCATTCTTTCTTTGTGCAAAAACATATTTTGACCTGTTATACTAGCAGAACCCTAGCATCTTACTGAGAATGAGGAACATCTAGAAATTGCAGTAAGATTTGTTTGTACCAATATTACATGTTTGTAAAATAGAACATGAAGAGTAAACCATACTGGAAATCTTTATGATATCATTTTAATAAAACAGGACAAATATTAAGTTGGAATATAAGATTTTTTGTTTCTCTTTATGGGAAGAATAATTTCTCCTGTCTCCTCTTAGTAACTTCATATCATCTGAAAAACAAACATCAGAAACACTCCTTCATTCTGAATGATTCACAAAGATTTAAATGTAATTAATTTTCCACTTAGAATTTTATCTTTGTGTTATCTTTGTCTACAAAATAGCCCCTTTTAGAATGCCCTTTATTACCACACAGAAAACTGCAATTGAAAATATCAGGACCACACAATAGGAATTTGAGACTAGAATTTGTGTGACTCAAATACTAACTTATGAATGCTAAACATTAGAAACCCAGTTACTTGAATAAGAGTAGCCTAGTAGTATAAAGTGATGTTCTTAAAAACAACTATCAGAAATCCATAAAGACAAAACGTATACAGTAACCACATGGTAAAATATGCAATGATACCTAGTAAAATTACTGAAAGAGAAACATAATTGTCAAATGTGATACAAGTATCAGAAAATGAACAACTTAGACTTAAAAATAAAGACACATAATTCTTTTATTATTATTATTATTATTATTATTATTATTATTATTATTATTATTATTATTATTTCATTCATTCATTCATATTACATCTCAAATATTATCCCATCCCTTGTATCCTCACATTCCTCCCTCACACTTTCATGCTATTTTCCTCTTCCTAAACTATGACTGAGGGGGACCTCCACCCCCTTTATGTGATCATGGGGTACAAAGGCTAATCAAGGTAGCCTGCTATCCCTCCCCTGAGTACCACCGAGCCTTCCCATCATGGGGAAATGGTCAAATATGGGGCACCAGAGTTCAAGTGAAAGTCAGTCCCCACTCATCACTCGTCTGTGAAAAATGTCCTGTCCATTGGCAAGAACTGGGTAAGGGTTCGATGGTTACTGCATGTATTGTCCTTAGTTGGCTCCATTGTTTGAGCAGAAACCCTGGGCCCAGATCTGCCAATCATAATGTACATACTTCTTAAATAATTGAAGAGATGAGCTACTAGGAAACTCCTCTAATCATGTTCTCAAGTACTGTCAACTACCTACACATGCTACAAATGTAACCCAGTAAGATGACAAAGAAAGTAAGTGGTCACGACAATTAGAGATAGCCTCAATTTTCAAACATAAAATTTATAGTCTAAGCATTCCTTCTTTTTGCTAAATAGAAAAGGAAGAAAATGAAGAACTGTGCTTTCTAATACTTAAAAGCCAATAGTTGTGTATGTATACAAGTTAAGATGGAGATATAAGGACATAGTTAAAGTTCACATTGGACAGAAATCCTACTTACGTTTATGATGCAGGATCAAAAGTCATATAGAGTGACCACATCCAGATAATTTTAGAGAGTAAATGAACATCTATGTGAAAGCTTTCTGTAACTAGGTGTACTCCAAATATGATGTGCACACACACAGGAACTGATAGTTACACACTGACAGAAACACAGTCTATGGCCATTTAATTTTACCTTCTCAGGATGAAACATATTGAAATAACATGTGGTATCATTTGATAATAAAGCACTGTGTACTGTGTAATGGAAACTGTCAACAAGAGGGCTAATCTTTATGATCATGGTACAGATTGTTTGTCCACTCAACTTCTGACCTTGAAATCAGGAGGCTAACTGGAAGAAACATAATAGTTTATTGACCAATTTAAATTCATAAAATAGCATTGAGTTTATAAAAGAATTTGCTGTTGTTTCTTTGTGTGCACATTGGAAGAAAAAGACAACATTCAAAGCATTGTTCTGTTACCCATCTTCAGACCTCTCCAGAAATACTTGTGAGGAAATCTATAAGAAAATATAAAAACCACTTACAGCATATCAGGAGTGTTGCTTATATTGTCTTCCTCCACAGACCATTGCACTGCATAAAGGAAGAAAATACACGCGTCCCTTAACTCTCTGTACTTTTCTTCATTCTTCATTCTCCAAAAGCACCTGGAAGAAGTGAAACTCGTCATGAGAAGTGGAGTGTTCAGAAGCAAGTAGAACAAAATCAAAGTGAACATCTTTGTCCTACTATAAGCCTCGGTGTTGTGGATTGTGAAGTGTCATGCATATCAGCCTAACAAATGGACACCCATGTGTTCCTATCTTCTTTTATGTTTCTGGACAATGGAAAGTTTCCTTGCACATTCATGATTCCTTTTTTCCCTTAGGCCCTTCCTCATTCCTGGAGGAATCTTCCCTGAGACTTGTCATCTGAGGTCCACAGTCCATGTGGTAAACATGAGTTGATAAATATATTTGATAATAGTTCTGTCTGTGCTTCCATGACATCATTCAAGTTTATGGATATTAAAATCCCTGAGCAGTGGCTGTTTAGTCAAAGTTTTGCTTCAGTACTATCTTATATATCTGTTTATCTGAACACCAATAGAAACTATGTCAGTAGATATTTTTTAGATTATGCACAGTGAAATATAAATTATTGATTCAGATTGGGCATATAAAATGTTTCATGACTACATGGTGAGCATTGTATCACCAAGTCTATAAGATGCAAAGGCAGCCACTTGTCTGGGCCATCTGAGAACTTCAGAGCATACACACTGTAAAATATGTCACACCAGTGACAAATAAAGAATATCTACCCAAAGCCTATGCTTGCAGGTTTAGAGAACCAATAATCAGGTGAAATCCAGAAATTTCTTGAGTCCTGTTGTACCAAAAACCATCCATCTCCTCACTAAATAGCAGCTCATGTACACTTCAAATGTTGATTTTTAAAACTTCAACAATATCGAAAGAAACTCATGACCTTTGTGTATCATTTCAAATATTAAATGAGACTTATCCGTCAACCATCTCTTACATAATTAGAAATAAACTATGTTAAATAGTTGAGTTCTAACACATCGTCTCCATCCTAGAGTCTCAGTTCACACAGATCAATAAAATGTGATAGCCCATTTCTTGTACTTCATCTTTGCTTTTCACTATTCTTTTATACTCATTTCTATTCAAGTAATATCTGTAAGGAATTCTTGTGCTGAATATCTTAGAAGCAAATAATAACTGGGAAACAACTGTGGTTTTAATGTGTAAATTCTTCCTACACAAATTGGAGAATAATCTATACTTCGTGGCAGTGTAGAATCTGCATTGCCAGTATAAGCATATACTGATATTTTCTTCCCACTAGCTTCACAAGATGTTCCATCCCTAATTCCTGTAGAGCTTTGCACTTCTCAAATAATGCCTGACCTAATTTTTTTGTGTAAAGTGGTGTGTCTGTGTCACACACACACACACACACACACACATATGTACACACACACACACACACACCAACAATCACTCCTACAACCATAGATACAAGACATACACTGTTAAACTAGAGTCTATGAAAATTCAGAATTTCCTAAGTCTGCATGTTTAGCTTAGCATAATGACCCTCTGTTCCATTCGAAATTCCTGCTAATGATATCGTTATTTTTTACAGGTTGCAGACATATCCATTATTTATGTATAGGCCACCATGTGCTTTGCCTCTGAATTCAAATAGGTCTAAGAGAAGTATGGACCCAGTAATTGAATTTATTTAGTTTCATCTTTGCTCTGTGGTTTCAGTCATTTATGAAGTATATACAAGTTAATTTTAAACATCTTTCTGTTTTATCATTTAGTTAAAAATAACATTCGATATATTTAAAATATAGGAAATAATATATTTTCCAGAGGGTCCTAGAAACCTACAAGTAGAACATTATGATAGGCAGATTTGGACACAGGGGTCCTGCTCAAACTAAGGCACCAGCCAAAGACAATACAGGCGGTAAACCTTAAACCCCTACCCAGATCTAGCCAATGGACAGAACATTCTCCACAGTAGAGTGGAGAGTGGGATATTACTTTCTCACATACTTTGGTGCCTCCATTTTGACCATGTCCCCTGGAGGGGGAGACCTGGTGGCACTCAGAGGAAGGACAGCAGGTTACCAAGAAGAGACTTGATACCCTATGAATATATACAGGGGGAGGTAATCCCCCTCAGGAACAGTCATAGGGGAGGGGAATAAGGGGAAAAATGGGAGGGAGGGAAGAATGGGAGGATACAAGGGATAGGATAACCATTGAGATGTAACAAGAATAAATTAATAAAGTTTAAAAAATTAAAAATAAATAAATAAGTAAATAAATAAAAGCCCAAGGCCAGATGACTTTACTGCAGAATTCTTCCTGACATTCAAAGAAGAGCTGACACCAGTACTCCTCAAACGATTCCATGAAATAGAAACAGAAGGAGTGTTGCCAAAATCATTCTATGAAGTCACAGTCACACTCATACCCAAACCACAGAAAGACTCAAGAAAGAGAAGATCAGACCAATTTCACTCATGAACACTGATGCAAAAAATAATCAATACAATACCCTTGAACTAAATTGAAGAACACACCAAATACATCATCCACTATGATCAAAATAGGCTTTGTCTCAGCAATGTAGGTATGGTTCAACATACAAAAATCCATCAATGTAATTTACCATATAAAGAAACTGAAAGAAGAAAATCACACGATCATCTCATTAGATGCAAAAAAAAAAAGGCTTTTGACAAAATCCAACACCACTTCATGATGAAAGTCTTGGAAATATTGGGAATACAACGCCCATACATAAACATAGTAAAAGTTACATACAAGAAGCTAATAGCCAGCATCAAATTAAATAGAGAGAAACTCAAAGCAAATCCACTAAAATCAAAGAAAACACAAGGCTGTCTACTCTCACCATATCTCTTCAATACAGCACCTGAAGTTCTAACTAGAGCAATAAGACTGCTAAAGGAGAGCAGGGGCTTACAAATCAGAAAGGGAGAAGTCAGAGAGTATTGTTATTCACTGATGATAGGATAGTATGCATAAGTGACTCCAAAAGTACCAACAGAAGACTCCTAATGCTGAAAAACACCATCATCAAAGGGACTGTATGCAAGATTAATTCAAAAGAATCAATAGCCCTCCTGTACACAAATGATAAAAGGGGCTGAGAAAGAAATAAGGAAAACTACATAATTCACAATAGCCACAAATACTATAAAATATCTTGGTGTAACTCTAACCAAGCAAGTCAAAGATTTGTATAACAAGAATATCAAGACTCTGAAGGAAAAACTGAAGATATCAGAAGATGGAAAGACGTCCCATGCACATGGATTGGAAGGATCAACCTAGTAAAAATGGCCATTTTGCCAAAAGCAATCTATAGATTCAATGCAATTACCATCAAAATACCAACACCATTCTTTACAGACCCTGAAACAGCAATTCTAAACTTCATACAAAAAAGGAAAAAAAGCCAGAATAGCCAAAACAATCCTATACAATAAAAAAACTTCTTGGGGTATCTCTATCCCTGACTTCAGGCTATATTACAGAGAAATAATAATAAAACCTGCTTGCATAATACTGGCACAGAAATAGACTGGTTGATCAATGGACTAAGATTGAAGACCCAGAAATAGACTCACATACCGAAGGACAGCTGATTTTTGACAATGGAGCCAAAACCATCCAATTGAACAAAGAAAGCATCTTCAACAAATGGTGCTGGTCTAACTGGATGTTTACATGTAAAAAAAAATGAAATAGATTCATATATATCACCTTACACAAAACTCAAGCCCTGGTGGATCAAAGACTTCAATCTATTAGAAGAGAAAGTAGGGAAGAACTTTGAACTCACTGACACAGGAGACAACTTCCTGATCTGAACTCCAATAGTTCACATTCTAATACGAATAATACATAAATGGGACCTCTTGAAACTGAACGTTTACTCTCATGCGAAGGACACTATCAACAGACTGAAACAGCAGTTAACAGACTGAGAAAGATCTTCATCAATCCAACATCTGAGAGAGGGCTAATAAATAAAAACATACAAAATAACCCTACTGAAAATGCGACAAATAGCTAAACAGAGAATTCACAAAAGAGGACTATCAAATGGCTTAGAAACACTTAAAGAAATGTTAAATTTCCTTAGTCATCAGGGAAAGGCAAATAAAAAGGACTCTGAAATTCCATCTTAAATCTATCAGAATGGCAAAGATCAAAAACTCAAGCAATGGGGGAATCCAAGATGGCGGTGCCAAACACAGAAGGTATCTGATCTGCAGGACAAAGACTAGGGACCCGACTGGGAGCTACATACCGCAAGACCTGGAGAGGCCTAGGTGAGAGGAATCCGCACATTGCAGAGCACAGGTGGGTCCGGCCTTGGAAGATGGGTGCCCAACCCCCAGAGACTTCACCTATACCCGCCTGTGAGCTGTTGCCTTGCACTATATCAGGAACTTTGTGTCTGAGACTGAACTGTGGGTGGTGAAGCACTACAATCTGGAGCTGCTGGCCTGGGGAAAACCCAGGAAAATGGGTGGTTCTGACCTCAGACCCACCCATGAGTCCACAGAAAGCTCCAGGGGCCTTCAACTACTCTGCACCGTATCCAAAGCCCAGTGCAGCTAAAAGTGCTGGGCCTTGCCTGTGCTCTCACTCTCTCCCTCTCTGATCGATCTGTGGGCCACACAGTAATAAAATCAGTGCCTGCTGGCCCAGGGAGACCCAAGAGTATGGATCTGGGATAGATCCAACCTCAGATCATCCTGCCAGTCCATGAAAGGTCTCAGGGCCCACACAGGGGTCCAGGCAGATGTGGGCCCTGTCTTCAGCTATAGCTCCATAGCTGCACTCCCTCAGATGGACTGATCTAAGGCAGCACAGTCTGAATGGATGAGGCAGAAATCTAGCCATCCACCCCAATGGACTGTTCCCGCACACTTGGTCAGAACAGAACTGGCCTGAACAGATCAGACAGATGCCAAGCCAACTACCACAGCTCAGCAGGAGTCCTCACACTCTTGGGAGGGTCTGAATCAGCCTGAGGGGATGGGAAGAAACCTAGCCACCCCCTCAACCCAGCTGCTACAACTCAGGCAGGACTGAACCGGCCTGAAGGGATCGGCCAGAACCCTGCCACAAGCCAGAAGGCAGTATCTTCTCTCTCAAGCTTGACTAAATCAAGGCCCCATGGCCTGGACAGATCAGGCAGAATCCTAGTCACAGGCCATAAGCCAGCAGGGGTTCAAGCACTCCAGGGTGGACTGAGCCTTGGCACCCAAAGCCCCAGTGTTTGAGGGCAGGGTTTTCAAAGGCAGGATAACAGGCTCTATCTACACTACCTCAAACTGATCCTTCAGATGCAGAGCACCAGCACCAACCTCTGATGACCCAGTGGGGACCCCAGGGAATGGAGCAAATTCCCCTGAAGCTTAAACCAGGTCACCTGCCTCATCCAGGGAAGGGTCCCTGATCCTCACAGGTGACAGCATATGTGTGTGGAGAAAGGGGAAGGATGTGGAGAAAAGGGAAACACTCCTTCATTGCTGCTGGGAGTGCAAACTTTTACAACCACTTTAGAAATCAATCTGGTACTTTCTCAGAAAACTGGGAATAGGGCTACCTCAAGATCCAGCTATTCCACTCCCTGGAATATACCTAAAAGGTGCTCCACCACACAGCAAGGACATATGCTCAACCACGTTCAGAGCAACCTTATTTTTTATTTTTAAGTAATTTATTCAGATTGCATCTCAATTGTTATCCCATCAATTGTATGCTCCCATTCCTCCCTCCCTCCTGCTTTCACCCTATTGCCCTCCACCTATGAGAAATCTTTAAATTCTTTACAGTGTTCTCTTGAATTCATGTTTAAGTTTCCCATTGATCCCACATCAGGCCAAGTCTGACCACCTCAACCTGTGCTGCAGCCAATCACGGGACTTCCGCCAGGTCCTGCCTTACATGCATCCATCCTCATATCTGTTGGTGCTTTGTCTACTACCCTCTTCCAAACCCCGAATTCCCACATACCCCTGCAGCATCTAGCCTGGTGAGAACACATGATCTGAAAATCCCCTGTAGTAAGCCTGGTCCCACAGTAAGTGCACAAGCTTATCTGGTCTTTGCTGCAAAGGAATTCTAAGCATGGATCCATCCTATGTAGCCTCTAAAACCATTGGAATCCCATGTCATATCCAACCTTACCACTCAAACCTATCTAGCCTCACTGTTCTTGCTTGAAAAAAGGAAGAAGAGCCTGCACACTATGCAAGTTCCCTCTATCCACCTGACTTCATTCCGCCCACACCATTTCCAACATCTCAACTCAACCATCCCCTACATCTTTTCTTTTTTTCCAAACTTCCTTTATTCATTACTAACTTTAAAAAAAAAATAAGGAATTCTGCAGTCCTGATAGCATTACAAAATACCAACAATAAGAAATGTCAAGCCAGTATCTCATATCTAAAATTTACGATCTTGTAAAATTCTTTACTGGTAAGAATTAACTAGATGAAGTACAATTTTAAAGAAGTATCATGCCATCATCAAAGACTTCAAGGAGTTTAAAGAAGACACAAAGAAACAGCTCAATGAACACAAAGTGAAAGAAGTTGTGCAGAATGTTAAACACTAGAGTGATGCAAAAATAGAACTAACAATTCAAAAAAGCCAGGTAGGTGGTGGTGGCACAGGCCTTTAATGGCAATATTTGGAAAGCAGAGGCAGGTGGATCTCTGAGTTTGAGGTAAGCTTGGTCTACAGAAAGAGTTCCAAGACAGCCAGAGCTACATGGGAAACCCCTGTATAAAAAAAAAAAACAAAAATAAAAATAAACCGAAAAGCTAAGGTAATGGAAATGATAAAGGCAATCCAAGACTGAAAATGCATTTCAATCAGAAAGTAAAAACACTGAAGAGGACTCAGTCTGTAATGAAGGTTGAATTGAAAAGCTGACAGGCCAACTAGAATACTCAAAGGAAAGAGTAACAAATAAAGTGAGTCAAGCAGGAGAAAAAAATCATTCCCAGAAGACTGAAACCAAGTAAGAAAGAAATCTAAAAAATAAATAAATAAATAAATAAATAAATTATGCAAACAGGAAATATGGGACACCTAGACAAACAATAAAAAGAAAAATCCAAAAACAAAATATTCAGATTGCAGGCATACATGAAGGAAAGGAATCTGAAGTCAAAGGCATACAATAAATCTTCTACAAAGTCATAGAATAAAATGTCACCAAAGTAGGAAACACAAACTGATACACATACAAAGCACCGACAATACCAAATAGACAAGATCAGAAAAGAGAAAGTCTGCAGCATATTGTACTTAAAACACCAAATATACATAACAAACAAAGTATATTAAAATCTGTAAGGGAAAAAATCTAAAGTCATATGTCAAGGAAAAGTCATCAAAATAAGCTGATTTCTCAATGGAAACTATGATAGCCAGAAACGCCTGGAGTAGTACATCCCAAGTCTTAAAAGACTAACAGACGGGTGACAATAATATACTCAGTAAAACTGACTGCTGTGATGTTAATATACAAAAACTTTCCTCAATATAAAAAGCATTTTAAAAATTATGCAAACCTAAAGAAAATATGGGTTGGATTATTTGGTACTATGTAAAACAAGGAGCATAGAAGCCTGGAAATACATGAGCAGTCATAACTAGTAAAACAAAACACCACTGAGACACATACAAAAACACAGACCAAAAAATCAACCACAGAATGGCCACAATTAACATAAATGTTTTAATAACTATAAATATCAATAGCCTCAGTTGTCTAATCAACAGACTTAACAAATCAAAAATCAAATTTATCTATCCCTTTTCTGTTTGAAAAACATCTTAGTTTTAAAGATAGGCATAGCCTAAAAGAATAGACAAAGGAACTCCAATAAAATGGGACCAGGAAGCAAGTCAGAATCAGCAGACGAGTATCTGATAAAAAGGGCCTCTAGCTATAACTAATCAGAAGAGAAAATGGGGACAGCTCATTCTAACCAAAGGAAGAGTCAACCAGGAAGACATTACTATCAGGAACGTATATGCATCAAACTCAAGGGAACTCAATAATAAGTCTGCTACTTGAATTAAATACACAGATTAACAACAATTCACTAAGAATGAGTCACTTCAGTACCCCAACTTTCTCCAATAAACACGTCCTTGGACAGGAAAGAAACAGAAGCATCAGACTTAATTGACATCATATGTCAATATATTTAACAGATACAGTGATGGTTTGAAAGAAAATGGTGCCCGTAAGCTTATGGGGAGTAGCTAAGGATGATGATCCTTTTGAGAGAACTCAAAGAATCAAAATAATAAATGACCAGCTCAAAAACAGTAGGTCAGGGACCTGTCCAGAGAGTTGCAAAAGAAGAAAGAAATGCCTCAGAAATCTCTCAACAGGATCACCATCCTTAGCTGTATGGAAATGCAAATAAAAAGAAATTTCATAATTTCTTTTACCTCAGTAAGAACGGCAAAGATTAACAACAACAACAAAAAAGATTACATAGTAAAAAAGGCCATCTTACCAAAAGCAATTTACAGATTCAACGCAACCCTATCAAAATATCTACGCAATTTTCTAAAAACATTGAAAGATCAATTCTCAACTTCATACGGAAAGACAAAAAACCCAGGACAGCAAATGTTAAGGGCGGTGTCATCCTATTCAACCCATGGAGTCCCCAGAAGTAGAGTTAGGGTGAGAGAAGGATGTTCTGCACCCAGGACTGTTAAGCTAGATTAGAGCAGAAAGGATAGTGACATTCCCCTGCATCCAAGCACAGTAATATTGATTCATTACTATCAAAAAGAAGCCTTTATTACACAATAGTTTCTACCCTTGGGCACCTTTGCACTAACATATGCCTTCAGTGGCTCACACAGTTAGTCGCTGACTTAACTCATCCCTGTGCCTTTAGGAACAGAACCCTTCTCCCCAGACAGCTTTACTCAGTGTTAGTGGAGAGGGAAACCTGGATATATTTCTACAGTATTGTATTTCTGAATGACACTGTGTTCTCAGATATGAATAATTAGTGGGTGGACACTGTGTTCTAGGACTAAGGGGTATCATGACAAAATGCCAATTCAGTGATTCATGGTGGATAAAAGAATATTACAGAAAGTCAGTTCAGGCTGAAACAGGAAGCCTGATTTCTGCAGTGACATAAAGTTGAACATTTGAAAATCAATTCAGCAGAAGCGTAGGGTTCATCAGAAAGAGGCACAAACTGTTTAGAGTAAGGCATAGACATAATATTGGCGTTCATACATACATCTGAAAAAGAAGGAACATTCTACAACTCAGAGAATCAGATCATCAAAACCAGGATTGATAGTCTCTACTTCTACAGTGCATGGTGTCTGCACTGCATCTTGGTCAGGCCTGGTGTGGGCTGGTTTTTTTGTTTTTTTTGTTTTGTTTTGTTTTGTTTTGTTTTGTTTTGTTTTTGGCCCTTTTCCCTACAGTGGCATCATCCAGTGTAGCGTGTTTGTATCATCATAAATGGTTTTTGAAAGAGTATTTTCTTGCTTCATATTTGTGACCAAAACCACTAAGGATTTACTGTCATGGGATTAGATCTCTGTGGTCTTGGATGAAATCATACGGCCGGTGGCTGAAGAAGAGCCTAAAAAAAAAATATTTTTAATTCATAAATTTTGTTATTCTGAATACAGGGCCTCAGATTCAAAGCCTGTGGGAAGAAAGTGTTGGACAATTCCACAGGGGGTGAACAGCATGTCAGAAAGAACTGGTGATGGTGATTCAAGAGATGACTTCATTCACCAATAAACTCATAAACAAACATGCACAGACATGAGCCTTGCATATATGTGCTGGACACCGCAGAGCTCACCTTACCGTGCTCACACGGTGGGCAGATACTTTGTTAACATGCTGTTCCCTTGGATTTTTATCTCTTGCGTTCTGCAACTCCCAATTCTCGTGTGCTACTACAGCAGCAGCCAGTGCTTAGTCAGAATAGATTACCGTTTAAATGGTAAAGGAGACATGGTGGTTGCTGGATTTTTCCCCGCTTTTGCTGTCTACCCACTCAACAAAACAACCGACTGGAAGATGATTAAATTTAACAGAGATTTTATGGTCGAGTAAGTCCTTTTTTATCCATTTGCTCCTTTCCAACGTTTGGCATTCACATACCCTGGAGAAAGTACAGCTTCAAAGGTCATTATTCCAACTCTATGCCCCATTAAGCTACTTCCTTTCTTCCATTCCTAGATCTTTGTGTACTGCTGTCTTCTTACCAGTACTCTCCAGGTACTTTCAAGGGACGAGAAAAATTTGGGGTTTTATTCATTTTTCTTTTCCCCCATATTCTCTCGCACGCCTGTAGCACTTCAGAATTTGGATGTTTTCAAAGTTAGCTCTACAGGAAACAAAAAGATTATATAATAGAAGGTTGTTAGAGTATTTGAGGGAAATCTAGTAGTCTAGCTATGTTCCTGTTAAAATGGATAATGCCACTGAAATTAGTGACTAGCGGTTTCCTTGTGTGAAGCTGGGGTGAGAGGGTGAGAAATAATGTCTGTTTCTTCTGATGATGATTTGGGAGCAGGAATGTCAGAATTAGAATTGGAGCCTACAAAAAAATTTTAAAAATTGAAAAAAAAAAAAGAATTGGGGCCTACTCTCTACTTTAGAAATATGTTCATCTCTCTCAGATTATTTTATCTGACCTTCAGTATTTGTATTCTCTTGTAACTTACCATGTTTACCTGTTTCCTGAGTGTGTGTGTGTGTGTGTGTGTGTGTGTGTGTGTGTGTGTGTTTGTGTGTGTGTGTGTGTGTGTGTGTGTGTGTGTCCAACTGGACTTGCTCATTGTCGTGAATGTGTTTCTGTACACACATTGGTTGATATGGTGCCTCTGAAATATGTTTCTAGGCATTGGCAAAGTTGCAAGATTAAGACATAGTGTCAGACAAGTCTGTTTGAGTTTCTTCTGTCCTGCTAAATAGAAACAATCTTGCGTGTTAGAGTTTAAGTCAGGTATATTTTATCGCAGGCAGACATATCCATAGATGTAAGTAACCACACATATAAATTTCTGAAAATGAGAAGTGCAACTTGTACTCAACTCTGAAATCAAAGGGGGATGTTGTAATAGTTTTAGTCTCAAATGGACGTACCATAAGCAGCATGGGAAGCTCAGAAATCCGTTATTTAGACAAAAAAATTATTCTGTGGAGGAGTCTCCTGGCCCTAAGGATCATTGCTTTACTTCAAGTAAGATTACAAAGCTGTGTGATGTACAAGATGCTTGCACCTTGCATGCTACGAATGGTCTGCTTTACAGCAGATGGTGTCTCTGCTCCTCTTCTCCTCCTCTGCTTTCTGATCTCAGCAGCTCAGGCACCACTGTGCATCAGCTTGGGTCCCTCTTCAGGCTGTGTAGTGGCAACCCCATTTCTGCAAAGACCACACTTGTAATTACATGAGCTCACTGTGGCTTGCTTGTACAAGAAGAGACTGCTGTGTGTGATTTAGTATCTTACAAAGTTAGAAATAAAACTGAAATAAATGTCAAATTATAAAAGCTATAACTACGTAATATATTTGATGAAGACTGCACACTTTCAAATATACTTTCCCTAGAGTGTGGGGCCAAGCATATACTCTTCAAGGATCACAAATGCTTTCATACTCTTCAGAAAATTTATCACACACATATAAGGGACTTCATCTGTAATTCAAAAGAGGAATTGATCTGTCTTACATCAGTTAAATGTCCTCATGTTCTAATTGTAGCTGCATAAATATACCTATCTTAACTACCATAACAAGAAAAAATCATAAGTTGTGCAGGTAGCATTATTTTATTCCTCACTAAATTTGTGTGGTCTAATTTTCTATTTGGATTTTACTTTCTTGTCAAAATTAGGAAGATGATAAAGGAATATTTCATAGGTTCAGAATATGCAAAGTATACTACCCTCTGATTAAAGCAGATTAATTTACAGGAGTACATGTATACATATTATGGGATCTTTATGTGTGGTGGTTAATGTCCCTGCAAAGCAATAATGACAGTTGCTCTCACTGTGTATGGGAGTGCTTTTCCTTTGCACTAACTTAAAATATGGTTGACTAGTATGCTCAAGTGGCATTTTATCAATCATGTGTGTATTTGTATATTACTAACTTGAAATGATTTAGGTTATAGAAGAATATGGATGGGGTATGATTTTCACATGTACTCTGGTGCCTCATATTTGACCATGTCCCCTGGAGGGGGAGGCCTGGTGGCACTCAGAGGAAGGATAGCAGGTTACCAAAAAGAGACTTGATACCCTATGAGCATATACAGGGGGAGGAAGTCCCCCTCAGGAACAGTCATAGGGGAGGGGAGTAAGGGGAAAATGGGAGGGAGGGAGGAATGGAAGGATACAAAGGATGGGATAACCATTGAGATGTAACAAGGATAAATTAATAAAAAAATTTTTAAAAAGAAATATCAGATAATAAAATTTGCCAAAACACCATTTGGACAAATATTTCAGGGGATATGTTAAAGTTTGTCAAGAAAATTAAGAAATAAACAATGAGCATTGTAAATAATAAAATTTTTAAAAAGAAGATATGAAAAGTCAGATTTTAAAGGTTCTTTTTTCACTTTTTGGTGGATATTTCCCATTTTAACCATTTTTCAAATTAAAGGACATAAATATCTGCTTATTGGTTATTTGAAAACAATTTACAATGTACTATTTAATTTGTTTAATTTAAATATTGGTGGTATTTCATACTGAAACTTTTATTTGTACAAGGTATATTTATCAGTTATCAAAACTACTTTTTTTCAGGAATGGCACATCTTTCCTGCTCTGTTCTAAAACAAATTTCACTAATTCCTTTAAGTTTTGTACTGCCATAGTCAGCAATAGTATTTATATATGTTCATTTATCATCATGACTTCAATATCTACTTATGTGGTAGAAGATGGAAATTCATTCTATGGGTACACCAACTAAATTATAGAAGTTAACATATCCTCTTCAATTTTAATCATATTATTAATACATCTTATAATAAACCCTGTGATTCTAAAACTAAGTGTCTAGTTGGACATCATTACGGTGTGTGCCTTTAATCTGAGCATTTCTGAGGCACAGACAGGTAGACCTATGTTTTCAAGGCAAACATGGCCGACACAGAAATTCTGCAACACCCAAATAAATATACTAGTACTCTTTTGGAAATATCTTATTAGATTCTCTTAAGAGCCAGAAATACTTTAGAAGTAGAACTGGCAGAGCAGCACAGTTTTTAAATACCGATGGTGAAAATGCACATATAATACTGTCTGGGGAGAATATGGACACCTTTTGAGTTGCCAACAGTGTGTTTGCATCTTGGTTCCCAGGAGAACAAAATGCAAAGCTGTAAGTCTGTGTGCTCACAGTGAGACTGACACCCATTGTCACATTGAGGTTTGCATCGCTGTGTACATAGTGTGTAGAAAACATAAAGGCATCCCTATTTACATCATTTTGTCTCTATAGATGTGGGGAAACCTTTTAAACTGGAATGTTTTGTGTTAAGATTGTCTTTCAAGTTTTTTGAGCATCATAGCACCCATTGGTTGTCAGAAAACAGAAGGGTTCTGGGACACAGTGCTCATATCTTGAGGACATTTTGAAATGATCGTTTTATCTGGGTTGCTCATCAAAGACTTTTGAATGCGTACTCTCTGTAAACATGTCATCAATCTAAAGGTTTCCAGGTGCACAAGGTGTTTAAAGGTAGTGACAGAACTGACTGATCATGTCATTTAACTTCAGAGTTTCTCTACTTTTTTTTTTACTATATTACCTGTGTATTGCTGAATGTGGGGCATTCAAATCACCCACCAACTCTGTGCTGGGATTGATCTGTGATTGTAAATCTAATAGTTTCACTAGTGAAGCTGAATGCTCCTTTGTTTGATGTGTGCATAGTTAAGATTGTAATACCTCATTGTTGATGTCGATTTTGTTACATATTTTTTCTTTTTCTTACTTAATCATTGTTTTTATTTTATTTTATTAATTTATTCATATTACATCTCAATGGTTATCCCATCCCTTATTATCCTCCCATTCTTCCCTCCCTTCCATTTTTCCCTTACTCCCCTCCCCTATGACTGTGACTGAGGGGGATATCCTCCCCCTGTATATGCTCATAGGGTATCAAGTCTCTTCTTGGTAGCCGGCTATCCTTCCTCTGAGTGCCACCAGGTCTCCCCATCCAGGGGACGTGGTCAAATATGGGGCACCAGAGTTCATGTGAAAGTCATATCCCACTCTCCACTCAACTGTGGAGAATGTCCTTTCCATTGGCTAGATCTGGGTAGGGGTTTGAAGTTTATGGCCTGTATTGTCCTTGGCTGGTGCCATAGTTTGAGTGGGACCCCTGGGCCCAAATCTACCTATCATAATGTTCTTCTTATAGGTTTCTAGGACCCTCTGGATCCTTCTACTTTGCCAGCATAGCTATGCCTCCTTAGATTTTTTATTTTTCTTTTTTTTTTTTTTTAGTTTCAATACATCCCAACCTCAGCTTTCCCTCCTTCCACTCCTCCTAGCCCCACATCCATTCTACCTTTGACCACGGCTTCCCCACCCCCTCCTACCTTCTCCACCTGATCCACATCTCCATTTCCCTTCAGAAAAGAGCAGGCCTCTCAGGGATATCAGCCAAACAAGATATCAGGGATGTCAGCTACAACAGGATGACATGCAAACGCTAATATGATGGGTGGGTGAGGCAACCCAGTAGGAGAAAAGGGGTCTCAAGGACAGAAGAAAGACTCAGAGATACCCACACTCCACTGTTAGGCATCCCACAAAAACACCAAGCTACCAACAGTAACATATCGGCAGAGGATCTAGCTAAGACCAATGCAGACTCCACGGTTGCAGATTCAGTTTCCATGAGCCCCTATGAAGCCTGCTTACTTGATTCTGTGGGCCGTGTTTTGGTGTTCTCAACCCCTCTGCCTCCTGTGATTCTTCCTCCCCCTGTACCACAGGGTTCTAAGAGCTCCAACCAAAGAGACCAATGAATATCTCTAATTTGGGTTCTTGCTCCACCCTAATGTATGGCTGTGGGTCTCAGTATCTACTCCCATCAGCTGCCAACAGAGGCATCTCTGATAACAATTGGGCTAGACATTGAGCTATGAGTATAGCAGAATATCATTAGGAATCAGGGGAAAAAATGATTGTTTTTTTCTATCCTAGGGCTCTGGGAGATCCAGCCTCTGGTTTCTGGTCATCCAGGCAGTGTTGGGCATGGATTCCCTCTCCTGGTGGAGGCCTCAAATTAAACCAATCATTGGTTGGCCACTCCCACAAGTTCTGCCTCTCATTGCCTCAGTGCATCTTGCAGGCAGGACAAATTGCAAGTGGAAGGTTTTGTGGTGTTGGTGTCACATTGCTCCCCCACGTGTGTTTGTCTGGATACAGAAGATGGCCAGCTCAGGCTCCATATCCTCTTTTATCAAGAGTCCCCACCCAGATCAAACTTGTAGAATCCTAGAAGCTTCTATTGCAGTATGCTCCCCGACATCCCCCCAAATCCAGTCATCCATCACTGTACTCTCTTCCTGCATCCTGCCCCCCCCCGTCCTTATGTGATGACTCAGTTACCACCAACACCCTCCAACACCCCGCCCACAAGATCTATTCTATTTTCATTTCCAAGGTAAAGCCATACATATGTCTTTGACCTGCTCCTTGTCATTTAGCCTTTCAGAGTATGTGGATTGTAGTATCGTTACCGCTTATTAGCAACTAATATCCATTTATGCACAAGTACATATCATGTTTGTCTTTCTAGGTCCGAGTTGCCTCACTCAGAATGATATCTTTCTAGTTCCATTCGTCTGGCTGAAAATTTAAAAATTATGTTATTTTTTTAAACAAGTCAGTAATACTCCATTGTGTAAATATACCACATTTTCTTTATCCATTCTTCAGTTCAATGACATTTATATTTTCCAGTTCTGAATATTGCCACCACGAGCATAGCTGAGCAAGTTCATTTGTGGTAGGTGGGAGCATATATATATATATATATATATATATATATATATATATATATATATATATATATATATATATATATATATATATATCCAAGAGTGGTATAGCTGGGTCTTGAGGTAGGTATATTCTCAGTTTTCTAAGGAACTGACATACTGATTTCCATAGTATCTGTTCAGGTTTTCATTCCCATCAGCAACGGAGGAGCATTCCCCTTCCTCCACATCCTCAACAGCATGAGGCATCAACTGAGTGTTTGATCTTAGCCATTCTGAGGGGTGTAAGATGGAATCTCGGAGTGTTTGTTATTTGCATTTCCCTGATGGCTAAGGCAGTTGAACATTTCTCTAAGTGTTTCTCAGGCGTTTGAGTTTCCTCTTTTGATAATTATTTGTTTAGCTCTGTAGCCTGTCTTTTTTAATTATTTTTTATTAATTTATTCATATTACATCTCGATTGTTAGCCCTTCCCCTGTTTCCTCCCATTCTTCCCTCCCTCCCACCTCCCCCCTTACTCCCCTCCCCTATGACTGTGATTGAGGGAGACCTCCTCCCCCTGTATATGCTCTTAGAGTATCAAGTCTCTTCTTGGTAACTTGCTATCCTTCCTCTGAGTGCCGCCGGGCCTCCCCATCCAGGGGACGTGGTCAGAAAAGGGGCACCAGAGTCCATGTGAGAGTCAGATCTCCCTCTTCACTCAACAGTGGAGAATATCCTGTTCATCGGCTAGGTCTTGGTAGAGTTTCGAAGTTTACTGCCTATATTCTCCTTGGCTGGTGCCTTAGTTTGAGGAGAACCCAAGGACCCAGATCCGCCTGTCATAAAGTTCTTCTTGTAGGTTTCCAGGACCCTGTGGATCCTTCTATTTCCCCATTCTTCCATGCTTCTCTCTCACAAAGTCTCAATAGGATGTCCTCCCCTCTGACCCACATACCTGGTAAGTAAAGTTTTTCATGGGATGTATTCCTTGGATTAGTCTTCTACTGAGGGACACTTAGGCTGTTTCCATGATCTGTGTAGCCTGACTTTTAATTGGATTATTTGGTTTGCTGTCTAGTTTCTTGGGTTCCTTATGTGTTTTGGATATTAGCCGTTTGTCATGAAGGGGTGGGAGAAAATCTGTCCACGTTCTCTAGGCTGCTGCTTTGTCCCATTGACAGTGTCCTCCCCCTTACAGACGCATTTCAGCTTCATGAGGTCCCATCTATTAGTTGTCAATCTTACTGATGGTGCTGCCCATCACTGTTCTGTTCAAAGAATCATCTCCTGTGCCAATGCAATCAAAAATACTCCCCGCTTTCTCTTCTGTTCGCTTCAGTGTATCCAGCTTTATGTTGAGGTCTTTGACCCACGTGGACTTGAGTTTTGTGTGGGGTGATGATTGTGGATCTATTTGCAGTCTTCTGCATGCAGACATCTAGTTAAACCAGAACCATTTGTTGAAGGTGTTTTCTTTTTCCATTGTGTATTTCTAGCTTCCTTATCAAATATCAGGTGTCCATAGATTTGTGAATTTATTTCTGGGTCTTTGATTAAATTCCATTAATTGATATATCTATTTTATGCCAATACCATGAAGTCCTTATTGCTATAGCAATATGGTATTGGCATAAAATCTGAAATCAGGGTTGATGATACCTCCAGAAGTTATTTTATTGTACAGGATTGTTTTTAGCTATCCTGGAATTTTTGTTTTTCCATATGAAATTTAGTATTGTTCTTTCAAGGTCTGAAAGGATTTGGAATTGTGGTGGAATTATTTATGGGGATTGTATAAAGTCTGTAGGCTGTTTTTGGTAGGATGGCCAATTTTACTATATTGATCCTACATGGATCCTACATGAGGATGGAATATAGTTCCACCTTCTGATATGTTCTGCAGTTTCTTTCTTCAGAGACTTGAAGTTCTTGTCATACAGGTTTTTCACTCGTTTGGTTAGAGCTACCCCAAGATATTTTATATAGTTTATGGATATTGTGAAGGTTGTTTTTTTCTGATTTCTATCTCAGCCCATTTGTCCTTTGTATATAAGATGGCTATTGATTTTTTTTGTAGTCAATAATGTATTCAGACACCTTTCTAAAAGTGTTTATTAGCTGTCGGAGTTGCCTGGTAGGACGCTGGAGAGCACTTATGTATATTATCATATCTGTGGATAGTGACACTTTGAATTCCTCCTTTTCAAAATGTATCCCCTTGATCTCCTTCAGTTGTCTTATTGATGTAGCTAAAACTTCAAGTACTAGATTAGATAAATAAGGAAAGAGTGGATAGACTTGTCTTGCTCTGTAAGTTTCCCTTATTATGCTGAGGTGTGTTCCTCCTATCCCTACTCTCTCAAGCCAGCTTAGCTTTTCCTTGCATTTGCTTGGAAGACTTTGTCCATCCTTTAATCCTAATATGGGGGTCTATCACTGATTGTGATTCTGTTTCTTAGAGACAGTAAAAACCTGGATATTGTTTTCTGATTCAATCTGTTTATCTTGTCTCACCTTTACTATTATGAGACCATAAATATTAAGAGTTATTACTATGTGAGGTGTGGTGGTACACTCATTTAATCCCAGAGCTAGGAAGGCAAAAGCCAACTTGGGTTACAAAGCTAGTTAAAGGACAGCCAGTAATACACCAAAAAACCCTGTCTCAGAAACAAACAAAAAGTTATTATTGAATAGTGTGTCTTAATTTCTGTCATTTTCATTGGGGGTTTTTAAGTTGTTCTATTAGAGATTTATTACACAATCTTCCTTTTTTTTTCAGAATAGGGTTTCTCTGTGTAGCCTTGGCTGTCTTTGTCACACTTTGTAGACCAGGCTGGCATCAAACTCACAGAGATCCACCTGCCTCTGCCTCCCCAAGTGTTGCCATTAGAGGGGTGTGCCACCACGCTCAGCTGTATTTTGTTTTCGTTGCTGTTCCCTGTGCCATGTTGGACGTTTGTCCTCTCCTTTAGACCTAACTATCCTCCATGTGTCATTTGAAGAACTGGTTTGGTGATCATAATTTTCTTCAACTCATTTTAACATAGAAAGTTTGCCTTTCTCTTTCATTTTTGACTGATTGTTTTGTTGCATATTGTGGTCTAGGGTAGTATTGATGCTGTTCTATATTTTGTAGAATATCATACCAATCCCTTCTGGATTTATGAATCTGCTGCTATTCTGATGGGCTTCCCTTTGAACATGACGATCTTTCTCATTTGCAGCTTTTCATCCCCTTTCCTAGTTCTATATATTTAATGTCACTATCGTTTTATAACATGGAAAGCTTTTTTTGTGTGGTCCTGAATATTTGGAGTTCTGCAAAGTCAAATGAAATTTAGCATACATCTACGGAACATTCCAACCAAAAACTAAAGAATACACATTCTCCTCAGCAGCTCATGGGACTTTCTCCAGGATAGACCACAAATTAGGATTAAATCAAGTCTCTAAAGTACATGGAAACTCACATCCCATCCTGCACCATACCTGACCACCATGGACTAAATCAGGATATAAACAACAGAAAAGGAAGAAAGAGCACAAATTCATGGAAGCTAAGTGACACTAAACTAACCCAAAATTGATTGAAGAAACCAAGAAGGAAATTGAAATTACTAGAATGTAATAAAACTGAAATCACAACATACTAAAATCCATGAGAGACAATAAAATCTTTCCTATGAGGAAAGTTTATGGCGCCTGGATCCACCCCAAAATGCTTGAGAGGTCAAAAATTATAAATGTTATGAGATACATGAAAACTTTAAAATTATACTATCAACATTCATAAAGGAAGATGGAAAGGGTTCATCAAGATCAGGACAGAAATTAATAAGCCAGAAACGAAAAGTGAATACAAATAATGAAAGAAAGCAATAATAAGACTGATAAAACTTTAGCCAAATTAGCAAAAGGAAAAGATAGAGAATCCAAGGGGGATACAGAGATACCTCAGAGGTTTAGAGCATTGGTTGTTCTTCCAGAGGTCCTGAGTTCGATTCCCAGCACCCACTTAACCATCCATATGAGATCTGGTGCCCTCTTTGGGTGTTCAGGCATACATGTAGGCAGAACACTGTAGACATAATAAGTAAATCTTTTTTAAAAATTGGAGGTGGAAAGAAAGACATTACAACAGACCTTGAGAAAATTCAGGGAATCATAAAGAGGTATTCAAAAACACTTATATTTCTCTAAACTGGAAGCTTTTAAAGAAATTTATGAATTTCAAGATATGCATATGACCTATCAATGTTAAATATAAATGAAGTTAATAATTCAAATAGATCTATAACATTCAATAAAATTTAAATATTAATTTAAAATCTTCCTAGATAAAAGAGCTCAAGTCAGATAGGGTCAATGCAGAATTCTACCAAGCCCTTAAAAAGAACTAACATTAATGTATCACAAATTATTACATAAATCAGAAAAAGAAAGAACATTTACCCTGGGAAGGTGGTATTGCTCTGATTTCAGAGACATACAAAGACCCTTTCAAAAGACAAAGAAAAATTTTAAGACAACCTCTTATTAAGAGAGACACAAGTAAATGCTTGAAAACTGAATTCAATAACACACAAATATGACTAAACCCCATGATCATGAAGGCCTCAACCAAGAGATGTGGGGTTGGTTTAATAGTTGGTGGTTAAATAAATGAATGTAACCCACCATATAAAAAGACTAAAGAGCAGGAAAAACTGATCACCTCTTAAACAGAGTAAAGGCCTCTGACAAAATCCAACATCATTTCATGATAAAAGTCCAAGAGAAAACAAATATTTAGCGAACATAGGCCAGAATTATAAAGGCAACATATAAGAAACTGACAGACAATATCACAGGAAACAATGAAAAAGAATCAATATATTTGACTTCTGAACATCCTTAATCCTTCTCTTCAACGTAGAACTGGAATTCCTATCAAGAGAAATAATACAAGTGAAAGAGATAAGGAGGCAAAAGATAGTAAAAGAAGAACAAAAGCATCTTTATTTGCACATGTTGTAATGATGTACATAAAAGACCTTACAGAACATATCAGAAATGTCATACAGCTAATACAGATGTGCAGCAACACAACATTATACAAAATTTATCACACAACATTGGTAGCCTTCCTATGTACAAATGCTAAGCATACTGAGAAAAACACAAAGGAAAATTCCTCTCAAAATAAAATATTTGTGAATGAATCTAACCAAGGTAGTGAAATAAAGATATAATAAAAACTTCAAGGAACAGAGAAATGTTAAATAAGATTCCAGATATTGGAAGGCTCTACCAAGCCCATGGATCCACCGCGTTAATTATTGTAAAAAAAAAAAAATGTCCATCCTACCAAAAGCGATCTCCAGATTCAAGGCAACCCTCATCAAAATTTGAATACCAGTCTTCACAGGAATTGAAGAAGTATGTTTAATTTCCTATGAAAACACAAAAGACCCAAAATAATTTTTAAATCAATCATGAACAACAGCTCCACTCATATAAAGGCTTGATAGAGCAACCCAGTATGAAAAAAAAATCCTAGAGACTTCCAAGATGTCTTCAAGCAGTTATTATGTAATCTGAGTGGCAGAAGATCAGAGATTGTGGATCAGGTGAGTGGCCTGGAGGCTGACTCCAAAACACAGACCTCAGTTTCCCAGATGGTAGGAGACATGCTAGGGGCTGAGGACGCACAGTACCAGGCCTCACCCACACCCTAATGATTCCTGAGTCCAGGAATTTCACAGGGTCCTGGTCTCATGGCGCTAAGCACATTCTGCCTCTGTAAACATGGGTCCGCAGTCCAGGATTGTATGCTCCAGCATCCAGAACCCTCTGGATCCTACAATTCTTCCTCCTGAACTTCCATGGGATTACCCAAGATCTACTTAATATTTGGCCATGGGTCTCTGCATGTTTCCATCAATTATTAGATGAAAACAGTTGGGCTAGTCATAGGATGGATCAAGTTTGAGCAGAAAAGAGAGGAAAGCAATAAAAGAGACAACTGGAGTTGGAGTAGGGATCATCTTGGGAACGACCAGAAACATAGTGCAAAGGAAATTCCCAGGAATCTACAAGGGTGACCCTACCTAAGACTCTTAGCAACAGGGGATATGGAGCATCAACTTGCCATCTCCCATAACTAGGAAAGAATTCCATAGAAGGGATTGGGACACCAACCCAGCCACGAAGACTTTGACCTCAACTAGATCCTGACTACAAGATGTGCTGTGATAATGTGGCACAGAAACTGAGGGAATGGTCAAGAAAGAATTGGTCCAGCTTGAGACCCATGCATGAGAGAGAACTCACCCCTGATACTGCCTGCAGGGCTCAGACCCAGAGGCTGAACAGACAGCACAGAGACCTAGGGTAGAACCAAACATAACTGGTTTTTTTTAAAGTCAATGAAAGGTTTCCTCGTGAGAAGCTACTATTTCTCATAGACACTGATTGACACAAGGGCCCACAAGGATACACGTGCAGAGAATAAGAAACAACAGAACATAACTACCACACTCACACCATTCCATTGTGGAAGAAAGGCCAGAAACCATGTAAGAGCTGGAAGTGATGGATTGACTCGGCCTGCTGGGGTTCAACTAATGCTCGGAAGGAGAATTGTCCTGTATAGGGAAAGAACACAAGACATGAAGAAGGGAAGCAAGTCTTTGATCAAGCCCCATTTATGGAAAAATTTCACAGAGTTTTTATAAGACAGGGGGCAGGGAAGCATATTGCTATGGCAACCCAGCTGCAGGCTATCTCAAGACGTGAGAAATTCCAAGCAGGTCACAACGTTCAGCCACACCGAATATTTTGCTATCTTTATCTAATCTAACTGTTAAACTACAACAGGGTGGCTCCATCTAAATCTTATCTTTAGTCTAACTGCTGAACCACAACAAGGTCAGCTGGTTTCTGGTAAATGACAGACTGCTGGAGAAATAGGAAGCTAGGCTCTGACAAGATGGAAGAACATTGGCCATATAGCCCGTCCCCTACAATGGATGACCACAAGGAAACATCTGGACGTACCAGGGCAGATGCACATAGGAACTCACCACAATTGTCACAGCCCAGGCCACACAAACCTCGGGATGCAGATGGGAGTTGAGCACACAGTTCCACATGTAGCTCCAGAATGATGGCAATTCTTGGGTACTGGGAGGGGATCAGACAATTTTCTCCAAGGGTAGATAACTTCATAACTTGACCACACGTCACATACTCATCCAAGAATATTGGAGCAGAACTAATTGGTAATGAAGGGTTTGTATTTAAGGACCAAAAAATATTTGATGGGAAGACAATAGGATGTGTCTTGGAAGAGTCAGTGAGAATGACTTTGTGACCAAATGAGTTCCCCCAAAATTCCACATTATCAGGAATCTTTTTAAAACCCTGGTACCCTGAATCTGACAGACAGTGAAATAGAATCCATTATCATAGGAAAGAACTTTGTGAACTGGATCTTGATAGTGCAGACACTAAGGGCTTCGTGTGGTGGCGCAAACCTCTAATTCCAGTACTTTGGAAGTGGAGGCGTATTGATGTCTGGGAGTTTGAAGCAAAATTTCTATAAATAGCAAGTTTGGGGACAGATAGGGCTAGGTAGGGAAAATTTGTACTCTGTCTCAAATAAAAATACAGATAATAAAGAAAGAGATAGAAAGAGAGAGAGAGAGAAGAAATGAAACAAAAAAGAGAGAGGAGGAAGGGAGAGAGGGCAAAAGATGAAAACAACAAAAATTAAGAAGTTGGACTTCAGGAAATCAAGATTTCTATACAGCAACAGAGCATTACTCATGTGAAAAGGCAGCATACAGAATGGGAACACTTATCTGCTATACATCTTACACAGGGTTAGTGATCAGAAAATATTTTTTTAAACTCAAAGAATTTTAACATCAGAAAATAGACTTTCCAAGATGGCACTACACATGGTATGTACTCACCATGGTCTAAGCTCCAGGCCAGTTTCCTCAGTCATACAATCCACATGCCCTACATGGACACATGATCAGAACATATATTTTAAGACTCAAAACTTTTTAACATCAGAAAATAGACTTTCCAAGATAGCAGTACACATGGCATGTACTCACCATGGTATACTCTCCAATCCAGTTTCCTCAGTCATACAATCCACATGCCCCACATGGACACAGCCACATTCTGGGGGCATGGTCTCTCATTGCCAGGGAGTTTATTGAGATGGCTAAACTGACAGGACAGCAAGATTTAGGTACTCACCTTTCTCCAGAATGCCAAAACTAAAACTAAAATTGTCCACCACTGTGCCCTGCAAGACACATGGGTACCAAGGGCCAAACTCAGCTCCTAATACTGGAATGCTGAGCACTTTCCTTAGTGAGATCTCTCCCAAGCTCGGTGTTCATATTTCTAGATGAAAAGGATGATAAGTATTTAATATTTTATCTTCTTAACTGTCTCACATCTATGTTTCTAGTTGTCCTAGTCTATGTATTTCATCTATAATTCCACTTTTCTTAATATTTTAAATATCCTAGCCCTGAGGTTTTTGATGGTTTTAGATTGCTACTGTCCACTGAGGAAAAGCCTAGATTACTAAATAGCCAGGGATCCTCAGGATTGTCATATACACACAGATGCCAGCATTGTTTTGTTCTCTCCTGAGCTTAAGATGTTATTCATCTCCCTTTCCACAGATCCTACCAACACGGAGGAAAATAGCATTGCACTTCCATGAGTTACCAAAAGTTGTCAACATGAGAATAAATTGTGACACACAAATAAAGTACAATTCACAAAATGCTGCCTTAATGAAACTAACACTTGTGAACGTTATGTCTTTCTTGTGAAGTGTCATAATATTCCATCAGGTGTGTATGAATTTGGTTGTTCAAGAGAAGAAGCAATTTTCTCCCCTACTAATGTTAAATGAATGAGTATGAAGATCAGAAGGTGACATGCCTGAAGTGCAAATGTGAAAAACTGAGTTCACATCTGCGGATTGAGAAAATTGGGTAGTACAGTGCACATATATAAATCTGTATGTTCTTTTGGTGAAATGAGGGGGCAGAGGAAAAAGAATCTCCACCATCACATGGGAGACAAAAAGACCTGTTATTAAATAAGATGGATGATGGTGACCCAGGTCAGAAAGTGTATCCAGTCTAGCATCTAATCTCTCTCTCTCTCTCTCTCTCTCTCTCTCTCTCTCTCTCTCTCTCTCTCTCTCTCTCTCTCACACACACACACACACACACACACACACACACACATCACAGAGAAATATGTACACATTTCACACTAACATACACATAAATGAATGACATGGATATTCTTGAATTAAGGAGTGTCTTCCTAACTGTTGGCTTGATTAAGAAACACCTGTTTCTTGTGGTTGTGCAGACTGAGAGTTGGAAAGTAGGAGATTTGAAGACCTGTCCCTAACTCGTGGACAGAATTCATCACAGGTACAAGGAAAATGAATTAATCGAGCTCAAGTTATTGATGGGCCCACATTCAGGGTTTTTCAGCATCCTAAAGAAATAAAACTAGGAGGATCCAAGATGGCGGCGAGCAGTGTGGACTGTGTGTGAAAGCTCCAGCGAACAATTCAGGGAATTGCACAGATTTCTGAGCCAGGAACACCAAGGTCCCCACACCACAGCAGCAGAAGTGCTCCACGGTTTGGAGGGACCAGGGTGTAGAGGACCTGCCTGCCCCTGCACACGGGAGGAGCGAGAACTTTCTCGGATCAGAGCGGCAGCGGTGGGGACAGCAGTGCCACCAGCGGATCCAACGGTGCCAGCGGCAGTGGCTGAGGTTTGCAGCTCAGAGCCTTCCAGTGGAGGCGATTAGTGTGGTGGACGGTAGGAGTTGCTGCGGGAGAGGGGACTCTGGACAGTATTTGGGTCACGTGGTGCCTTGAGACCCAAACTAGACTCAGAAGACAGTTCAGCCCCAGAGTCCTGGGTTTGCTCAGTGAGCTGTACCGTGGAGAAGCTGGCTCAGCTCAGCAAGCAATTCTGCCTGAGGCACAGCTCCCCTGCTGTGACACAGGCTGAGTGGAGTGCTCACTTCCACCCTAGGCTCCAGCTCAGCGCAGCCACAGTTTTCCTGCTGTGACGCGAGCTCGGCGGAGCTCTCAGTTATACTCTGGGTACTTGCTCAGCACAGTGGCGGTTTTCCTGCTGCGAGGCAAGCTGGGCAGAGCACTTGCTTCTACCCTGGGTGCTTACTCAGCGCAGCCGCAGTTTTCCTGCTGTGACGCAAGCTGGGCAGAGCGCTCACTTATACCCTGGGTACTTGCTCAGCGCAGCCGCAGTTTTCCTGCTGTGACGCAAGCTGGGCAGAGCGCTCACTTCTACCCTGGGTGCTTGCTCAGCGCAGCCGCAGTTTTCGTGTTGTGACGCGGGTTGGTCGGAGCGCTCACCTCTACCCTAAGCACTTGCTCAGCGCAAGCTGTGCAGAGCACTCACTTCCACCCTGGGTGCTTGCTCAGTGCAGTCGCAGTTCTCCTGCTGTGGCAGACCGTTCAGGCCCTGAGAAACTAGCTGAGCTCAACACGTGGTTCGGGCCCAGTAACCCTGGCTGGACTTGGCAGAGGACCCAAAACGTTGTGGATACCTTGGCCTGACCAAACGATCATTCAGAAACCTACAATGATTGCAGGACCCACAGCAAAGGGGAGCTGAGGATCACTGGCTGTGAGAGCCCAAAACGGCAGGGCTAATCTCCTGCCATCTATACCAGTGAAGTATCAGAGCTTCCAGCCTACGGAAATCGTGAGAAAATAAGTGAATGTATCATCAGACTCCCTCCACTCAACTCTGGAAGTTAACCAACAAAAACAGAGAAGGCAAGATGTCTAAGGGACAGCATAAAAGCATACGCAAAAAACCCCAAAACAACATGGCATCTCCAGTTCCCAGCTATCCCAAAGCAAACAACCCGGAGAACTCAAATACAACGGAAAAACAAGAAAATGACCTCAAATCCTTGGTAATGAGGATGATAATGGAGGAAACAAATAAAATTCGAAATCAGATGCAGGAAGATGCAGCGAAGCAGGTGCAAGACATAAAACAGTCACATAGAGTGGAACTGGAAAATTTGCAGGAAAATGTAAACAACCAGATGAAAGAAATAAAAAAATCTGTTCAAGGTATGAAGATGAAAATGGATTTAATGATAAACACACAGACAGAAGAAAAATAAGAACGTGAGGCCTCAGAGAAGAAGGCGAATGACACAGTGCTGAGCTTTTCTAACAGAATCCAAGAGATGGAAGAACGAATCTCAAGTCTAGAAGATACAATAACAGATCTTGAAGCAACCATTAAAGAAAATGCAAAATCTGGAAAACTCCTGACACAAAACATCCAAGAAATTAAGGACACCATGAAAAGAAGAAATCTGAGGATAATAGGCATTGAAGAAAGAGAAGAAATCAGACTCCAAGGCCAAGAAACTATTCTCAACAAAATCATAGAAGAAAATTTCCCCAATCTAAAGAAAGTGATGCCTATAAACATACAAGAGGCATACAGAACACCAAATAGAATTGACCAGAAAAGAAAAATTGCCCATCACATAACAATCAAAACACAAAACAAAGAAACAAAGAAAATTATTAAAAGCTGCAAGGGAAAGGGGACAAATAACATTTAATGGCAAAACTATCAGAATTACACCCGACTTTTCAGCAGAGACCATCAAAGCCAGAAGGGCCTGGACAGAGATCCTGCAAAACCTAAGAGACCACAGATGCCAGGCCAGACTACTTTACCCAGCAAAACTATCAATAACCATTGATGGAGAAAACAAAATATTCCATGACAAAACCAAATTCAAACGGTACCTATCCACAAATCAAGCTTTACAGAAGGTACTAGAAGGAAAACTCCATCCCAAATGGTCAAGCTACAACCAAAACTACTCAGGAAATAGATAACTATACCATGGCAAAAACACAACTACACAAACGCTGGACTGGAACCAACATCAAAATTAAGACTCTAAATAGTAACTGGTCATTAATATCTCTCAACATCAATGGTCTCAATTCTCCAATAAAAAGACACAGACCAACTGAATGGGTGCATAAACAGGATCCAACTTTCTTCTGCATTCAAGAAACACACCTCACCCATAATGATAGGCATTACCTCAGGATAAAAGGTTGGAAAAAAATTCCAAGCAAATGGTCACAAGAAGCAAGCAGGCATAGCCATTTTAATATCAAACCAATAGACTTTCAACCAGGATTAATCCAAAGGGATGAGGATGGACACTTCATACTCATCAAAGGTAAAGTCAACCAAGATGACATCACAATTCTGAACATCTATGCTCCCAATACAAGGGCAGCCACATTTGTAAAAGGTCTGCTAAAAAGGCTTAAACCACACATCGATCCCCACACAGTAATAGTGGGAGACTTCAACACCCCACTCTTTCTGAAGGACAAGTCATTGAAACAGAAACTAAGCCGAGAAATAACATCATTAACCAAGGCCATGGGTCAAATGGATCTAACAGATATCTATAGAACCTTTCACCCAAACAAGAAAGAATATACCTTCTTCTCTGCACCCCATGGAACCTTCTCAAAAATTGATCACATCGTAGTTCACAAAGAAAGCCTCAACAGATACAAGAGGATTGAAATAATACCTTGTATCCTATCAGATCGTCATGGGCTTAGGCTGCAATTCAACAACAACAGAAATAACAAAAAGCCTACATGGATGTGGAAACTAAACAACTCTCTGCTAAATGACACCTGGGTCAGGGAAGAAAGAAAGAAAGAAATCAAGGAGTTTCTGAAATTCAATGAAAATGAAGGAACAACATACTCACATTTGTGGGATACATTGAAAGCAGTGCTAAGAGGAAAATTCATAGCACTAAGTGCCTTTAAAAAGAAATTGGAAGCATCTCACATAAACACCTTAACGACACAACTGGAAGCCCTAGAAAAAAAAGAAGCAGAAACACCCAAAAGGAGTAGACGTCTGGAAATAATCAAAATCAGGGATGAAATTAACAAATTAGAAACTAAGAAAACAGTCCAAAGAATCAACAAAACCAAGAGCTGGTTCTTTGAGAAAGTCAACAAGATAGACAGACCATTAGCCAAACTAACCAAAAGGCAGAGAGACAGTATTGAAATCGACAAAATCAGAAATGAAAAGGGAGACATAACAACAGACACTGAAGAAATACAAAGAATCATAAGATCCTACTTTGAAGGCATATATGCCACAAAATTTGTAGGCTTCATTCCAGGCATGCAGGGATGGTTTAATATATGGAAATCTATCAATGTGATCCACCACATAAACAAACTGAAAATAAAAAACCTCATGATCATCTCTTTGGATGCAGAGAAAGCATTTGAAAAAATCCAACACCCATTCATGTTTAAAGTTTTAGAGAGATCGGGAATACAAGGCACTTTCCTCAACATAATAAAGGCTATGTATAGGAAGCCAATAGCCAAAATCAAAGTAAACGGTGAGATACTCAAGGAAATTCCTCTAAAATCGGGAACAAGGCAAGGCTGCCCACTCTCTCCATATCTCTTCAATATAGTACTCGAAGTTCTAGCCAGAGCAATAAGACAACAAAAGGAGATCAAGGGTATTCAAATGGGAAAGGAGGAAGTCAAATTATCCCTATTTGCAGATGATATGGTAGTCTACATAAGTGACCCCCAAAATTCCACCAAGGAACTCCTACAGCTGATAAACAACTTCAGCAAATTGGCTGGATACAAAATTAACTCAAAAAAGTCTGTAGCCTTCCTATACACAAATGACAACCTTGCCGAGGAAGAATTTAGGAAAAGTACACTCTTCACATTAGCCACAAACAACATAAAGTACTTAGGAGTTACTCTAACTAAGCAAGTGAAGGACCTGTTTGAAAAAAAATTCAAAACCCTAAAGAAAGAGTTTGAAGATGACATGAGAAGATGGAAGGATCTTCCTTGGTCATGAATTGGGAGAATTAACATAATAAAAATGGCCATCCTACCAAAAGCAATCTACAGATTCAATGCAATCTCCATCAAAATACCTACACAATTTTTAAAAACATTGAAAGTTCAATTCTGAACTTCATATGGAAAAACAAAAAACCCAGAATAGCTAAAACAATCTTGTACAATAAAAGGTGCTCCGGAGGAGTCTCCATACCTGATCTCAAACTGTACTATAAAGCAATAGTAATTAAAACAGCATGGTACTGGGACAGCAACAGGCTGGTTGAACAGTGGAAATGAATCGAAGACCCAGATATGAATCCACACACATATGGTCACTTGATTTTCGACAAAGAAGCCAAATCCATTCGATGGAAAAGGGATAGCATCTTTAACAAATGGTGCTGGTCTAACTGGATGTCTATGTGTAAAAAAATGCAACTGGACCCATATTTGTCACCTTGTACAAAACTCAAATCCAAGTATATTAAAGACCTCAACATAAAACCAGAGACACTAAGTCACTTAGAAGAAAAAGTGGGGAACAGCCTGGAACATATTAGCACAGGAGACAACTTCCTGAACAGAACACCAACAGCCCAGACATTAATGTCAACAATTAATAAATGGGACCACATGAGGCTGAGAAGCTTCTGTAAGGCAGGAGACACTGTCAAGAGAACAAACTGGGAAAAGATCTTCACCAACCCTACATCTGAAAAAGGTCTAATATCCAAAATATATAAAGAGCTCAAGAAATTAAACACCACAAAACCAAATAACCCAATTGAGAAATGGGGCTTGGAACTAAACAGAGAATTCTCAACAGAGGAATATCAAATGGCTGAGAAACACTTAAAGAAATGCTCAGCCTCCTTTAATCATCAGGGAAATGCAAATCAAAACAACTCTGAGATTCCATCTTACACTCATAAGAATGGCTAAGATCAAAAACTCAAGCGATACCACATGCTGGCGAAGATGTGGGGAGAGAGGAGCACTCCTTCATTGCTGGTGGGAATGCAAACTAGTACAACAACTTTGGAAATCTATCTGGTGCTATCTCAGAAAAATGGGAATAGGACGTCCTCAAGACCCAGCTGTTCCACACCTTGGAATATACCCAGAAGATGCTCCAGCACACAACAAGGCAATTTGCTCAACCATGTTCGTAGCAGCCTTATTCATAATAAGCAGATCATGGAAACAGCCTAAGTGTCCCTCAGTGGAAGAATGGATAAAGAAACTGTGGTACATATACACTATGGAATACTATTCAGCTATTAAAAACAAGGAATTCCTGAAATTTGTGGATAAATGGATTGAGCTAGAAATGATCATAGTGAGTGAGTTAACCCAGAAGAAGAAAGACTCAAATGGTATATACTCACTTATATCTGCATATTAGTCCAAGGGGCATGTCCTACGAAAGCCTTCACTTACCAGGAAACTGAGACAGAGGGGAGGACATTCTAGTGGGACTCTAGATGAGAGAAGCATGGGAAAAATGGCAAAGTAGAAGGATCCAGAGGTTCCTAGAAGCCTACAAGTAGAACATTATGATAGGCAGATTTGGGCACAGGGGTCCCGCTCAAACTAAGGCACTAGCCAAGGACAATACAGGCGGTAAACCTTAAACCCCTACCCAGATCTAGACAATGGACAGAACACTCTCCACAGTAGAGTGGAGAGTGGGATATTACTTTCTCACATACTCTGGTGCCTCACCTTTGACCATGTCTCCTGGAGGAGGAGACCTGGTGGCACTCAGAGGAAGGACAGCAGGTTACCAAGAAGAGACTCGATACCCTGTGAACATATACAGGGGGAGGTAATCCCCCTCAGGAACAGTCATAGGGGATGGGAATAATGGGAAAATGGGAGGGAGGGAAGAATGGGAGGATACAAGGGATGGGATAACCATTGAGATGTAACAAGAATAAATTAATAAAGGAAAAATAAAATAAAATAAAATAAAAAGAAAATATAAAAATAAATAAAAATAAAAATATGTTTGTGTGAATACCACTAAAACTATGTCACTAGATTTTTTTAGATGATTCACAGTGAAACATAAGTTATTGATTCAGGAGTGACACACTGCTGAGTCTTGGTGTATCCAAAAATCATCCACCATCTCACAAAATGGCAAATAATTTGCATGTTAAATACTGATTTTTAAATGTTAAACAAGATCTAGAGAGAATTCCAGATGTTTTTTTATCATTTCAACTATTAAATAAGATGTATCACTCCATTAACACCTACAGTATTAATGAGAAACTTAGTTAAATATTTGAGTTCTAACACATGATCTCCACCCTAGAACCTCAGTTCTCATGGATCAGTAACCTTTGGTGACCCATGTCTTGAGTTTCATTTTTGATTTTCAACATTAAATTTTCTCTTTTATGTTCAAGTAATGCCTATAAGGAATTTTTATGCTGAGTATCTTCGAAGTAAATAAGAATTGGGAAACAATCGTGGACTTCATTGTAAACTCTTCCTATACCATTTTCCTGTTTATTTGAATAATATTCTTGGTTATACCCTAGAATCTGCATTGCCAGTGTGATGATGATATTTTTTTCCCATTGGTGTCACTCAATACTCCATCCTTAATTCCTCTAGGCCTTGGTAGTTCTGAAATAATACTTGTCCTACTTTATTTGTGTAAAAATACATATGACACACATGAACGCCAACCAACACTTATACACATAGACTATTGAAACTATAGTCTATGAAATCTCTGAATTTCCCAAGTTTTACTGCGTAGCTTAAGATGATAACTACAATTGCTGAGAGTGTTATTATTTTTCCAGGTTGAGCACAACCCCATTATTTATAGGGAGACCACCATGTGTTTTTAGTCTGAATTCAAGTAAGTGTAGAAAAATATAGACCCAGTAATTTTATTTGTTTAGTTTTACTTTTGATTTTTGATTTCAGACATTTATGAATTAAATAGAAGCAAATTTTTATGCATCTATATAAGCATTTACATTATTTAATTAAAAATAAAGTGTATATTTAAGATATAAGATATTTTATTAGCCTTTCAAAATTCTAAGAATGCATTGCAAATAGCAAAAATTACTACATACATATGAAGGTAAAATCACACAAATTTGGATGATATGTCTTATTTATTTGCCCATCAGTTAAAAGGCATTAAATTTGATATCATGTCTTGTATATGCTGAAATAAACATGGCAGACAAGTATCTTTGTGCTATGCTTTCTTGCATACATACATAATTCATAAGAGGTTTGATATAGCAAAAATTATTCCTACATTTGCCAAATGAAGTAGAAATATCCTGTTTACCGCACTGGAGCCCTCAGTTTCATCTCACACTACAAACATTTAAGGGAACTCTCACAAATCCCCTATTTTCATTAACTCATTTGGTCATTATTTATCTATCCATTGTCATCATGATGAGGGACACTCCTCCAGACTCATATTTTTATATCTAAACGAACATAACTTGAAGTTTTTCCAAATTAGATAAAAGTTAAAAATGTAATTCTGGATATGAAAAAATATGCACTAGGAGGTATGGAGTGATGACACAGTCGATAAGAGCAGAGACCTCCTTACAGAGATCTGGGTTTCTATTCCAAGTATCCATATACAGCCTATAACCATTTATAAATTCAATTCTAGAGGATTTGCTTACCTATTCAAAACTCTGTTCACTCAAAAGTAGAAGATGAATAAATTCTTTTTAATACAAAAGTGTGTATTACTATCTATTTAAAGCTATCAAAAGCTTTTATATTACATTTTCTCAGAGTTATTTTTAACAAAATTAATATAAAAACACAAAACAAAATACGTCACATCAATGATGGACAAGGAAAAATAACAGAAAGATAAACACCCAAGAGAAGGTACAACAATCAGATGTACACTCATTCACACACACACACACATACACACACACACACACACACACACACACACACACACGTATTTTAACCAATATTAAACTGAAAGCTATGCTACATATGCAAATGATCTGATTCAGACCATGTAGGACCTGTGATTTCAGCTTGAGCCTTTTTGAGTGCCTATGAGATTTTCTCAGTTGATTTAGACGCCTTATGAAGGATATGGATTTTCGTTGATAGCTGTTTCAACTTGTATGATTGAATCTTCTAGTCCAAGATTCATTACTCCATCTCTTGAATTCTCTTAGAGAAGCTTGCCTCTACGCTGCTTGTTTTCTTATCTAAGTTCTCTTGTTCCTGCCTTTCTTCTGTCTGTGCTTTTATAATTATTTCCATTATCATCTTCAGATCTTGAACTGTTTTATTGGTTTCCTTCATCTAACTGTTTGCATTTTCCTGAACTTCTTCCAGTGCCTCTCTATGGCCTTCTTTAAGGTCTTCAGTCTTTTTGGCTGCATCTTCCTGCATTTGTTTATGTATTTTATTCATTTTCTTTATTATCATCTTCATTACTAAGGATTTGTGGTCATTTTCTTGTGTTTCAATTGTATTTGAGATGTCAGGGTTGATTTCTTTGAGATAGCTATTATCTGGAGATGCCATATTGTTTTGGGTTTTGTTATTTATATTTTTACATGGGACTTTAGTCTTCTTGATGTCTCTGACATTGGGAGGTAGTTATTCTTGTTCTTCCCTTGATCAGGCAGGTGACCTGATTGCAGCTCGAGGGTATGTTACTCCACACCCAGGATTACCCACTGGTTCAGAAGAGACTGGTGCTGTTGCTCTATACCCTAAGGATCTGTTTGAGGTAGTATAGATGAAGCTAATTATCCTACCTTTGGATGGGATTTGAAAACTCTGCCCTCCACCACTGGGTCTTTGGGATCCAAGGCTCAATGTACCTTAGAGTTCTGGAAGCCCTACTGGCTTGTAATGGTTGGCTAGGATTTTGCATGATCCATCCAGGCCATGGGGCTTATGTTGATTCCTGCTTGAGAGAGCGTATACTGCCCTCTGGCTTGTGGTAGTTATCTGGGCTTCCACCAGATACATTCATGCTGGTTCAGTCCCATCTGGGTGTGCACAGGCACTCCTGCTGTGTTGTGGCAGCTGGTCAGGCTCCACCACAGCTTACGGGAATGAATCCCTGGGTTGGTGCAGGTGGCTAGGTTCAGACCCTCACTAGAGCATGGGAGGCCCTGCTGAACTGTGTTGGCTAGCTAGGCATCTGCAGGATCTGTTCAGGCCAGATCAGTTTTGCCCAATTGAGAAGCGACAGTCTGATAGGATGGCTGGCTTGACTTTTGCCTGCTCCATTCAGACCATGGCTCCCTAGAAGACTCAAGCTGAGTGTGTGGCTATAAAGCTGTAGCTGGAGTGCATGTCCACAGCCACATGGGCCCTCCTGTGGGCCCATTGTCCCTCTGTAGATGGGCACAGATATCTGAGATCAGATCTATCCCATATTCACACTCTCAGGTCCCCCTGCGCCCACTGGTTATGATAGTATTGTGTGTTCTAATGATCATTCAGGAGGGAGAAAAAGGGCTTTCTGTGGACATATGGCTAGGTCTGAGGTCAGGTGCACCTGTTTCCTGAGATTTCCCTGGGCAAGCTGATATGGAGGTCAGCACTTCACCACCCTCCCTTCAGTGTCAGGTACAAAGTCCATGCTATAGGGCATGACTGCAGATCACCAGAGTAGGTACAAGTTCAGATTCTGGGGACTGGAAACTTGTCCTCCCTGGGCCTCTTGGAGGAAATGAGGTCGGACACACCTGTGGTCTGGACATTGTGGTCACATTTCACTTAAAGCTCTTCAGGTCTTGTGGTCTGTAGATCCAAGAAGGGTCCCTACTCTCTCCATCAGGCAGTGTTTGGCACCACCATTTTTGACCTTCATGAAAAGCAGTATCCTTATGCAGAATGTTTAAAATATCCTCCTATAATATTCTTAAAAATTATACATATTCATAAATATATATATATACAGATATATATGTCAGTGTGTGTATGCATGTGTGTGTGTGTGTGTGTGTGTATGTGTGTGTGTGTGTGTGTGTGTGTGTGTGTGTGTGTGTGTGTGTTCATGTCTTGTTTTGTGCACAGGTGAGTCCAGGTAATCATCTAAGCCAGAACAGGACATCTTATACTTTGGAGCTATTCTATCATAGGGTTGATAACATAATTTTCAGGGTTGAGCAGTGAATCAGGCCTTATTAAAAAGCAAGACATGATATGAGACACTAAAGATAAGACACAAATCTTTATTCTTTAGTATTCTTTATGTTTATTAAACCATCACTCTTCCAAGTTTAAATCATCTACTTCCTTAGATTTCATCAAGATTCCCTTACCATCCCCCTGTAAGGAGGAAAATAGTTTTACCTTCATGCACAAACATGAGTTCACTCCCCCAGAAACTTCCTAAATTTTTAATCACCTTTCCACTGGCATCAAAGTCATTCACCCAGGTATTAAAACAAGTTTGATTTTATTTTGAACGTTTTTTATTCTAAAGAACAAAAGAATATTTACTCTGTACACTATGCCCCAATTGTTATAAATTGTGAAATAAGAAGATCAGGGCAAGATTATGTGGATAACATAGACAACTCTAATAGCCATGATACTGCTATGCTTCATCATTAGAGGAAGCAGTGAGCAATATTCTAAGAAAAGACAGAGCATGCACTGTAGCCTAATATTTGGTTGTTATGTCCCAACTTTAAATTTGTGAGTTAGAATTCATTTACCAGTCAGACTACCTGGCACAAACCAAGACACAGTCCATGGACAGAGCCAACCCCTGAGATTATTAATGATACTCTGCCATGTTTGTAGACAGAAGCCTAACTGTGTTGTACTCTGAGAGGCTCTGCTAAACACAGGTTTAAAACAAACGCTGAGGCTTTCATCCAAACATTGAGTGGTAATAGGAAGTCTTGTGGAACAGTGGGAAGGAAGGAGAAAGAGACTTTCAGGTGGCACAAGTTCCACAAAAAGACCAAAAGAGCCAGCTAACCAAGGCACTTAGTGCCTTGCTGAGACTGAGGCAGCAACCAAGAACCATGCATTACTGGACCTATGGCCCCTACAGAGATGTAGATGATGGGCAACTCAGGTTTCATGTGGGTCCTCTAGTAAGAAGTATGGGGAGAGTTACTGACATGTATTGTGATACCAGATTTTTGATCACTCCCTCCTTGTGGGACTATCTATCTAGGCCCCACGGGAAGAGGAAATGGTATGTCCTGATGCAACTTGGAGAGCTGGGGTGCATAGGAAGGTGGTCTCCACTAATCTGAGGCATAGGGGAGAGGGGATGGAGAGAGGGAGGGAGGGTGGGACTGGAAAGAGAGAAAGGATGGGGTCTATAAGCAGGATGAAAATTGAGTAAATAAATTAATTTAACACAAAGTATTCATGAAATATGACTTTAGGAATATTATTTCTCCCTGATCTTTGGAAGAGAATTTTTGTCAGGCCTCAATAAAATGATGTAGCACTTGGGAACAAAGATGCATCCCAGCATCCCTGCACTGGAAGCCATGATGGAAAAAATCTCCACAGCCACCATGACCTTGCCCTTGGTGCTATGGTATACAGGGAGGAAAGTGATCCACACAGTGCAAAACACCAGCATGCTGAATGTCAAGAACTTGGCTTCATTGAATGTGTCAGGCAGGTTCCTGGCCAAGAAGGCCACAGTGAAACTTCCCAGGGCCAGGAAGCCTAAGTATCCTAGGACACAGTAAAATGCTATAATAGAACCCTTGTTGCAGACAATTATAATGTGGCCATGCTCGGAGTGTGCATCAGTATTAACAGATGGAGGAGAAGCTCCTAGCCAGATTGAACAGAGAATAATTTGGATTACAGAGAGGAATGATGTAGTTAAGTGTTCCTGAAACCAGAATGTACCTGCTCTTTCTTGCAGGAGCTGTGAGTTTGAAAGCCAGAACCACTGTGATTGTTTTGGCCAACACCCTGGAAATAGCCATAGTGAAAACAATTCCAAATGTGATTTGCTGCAGGATGCAGGAGACTGTGTTTGGATGGCCAATGAAGAGCAAGGAACAGAGGAAACAGAACATGAGTGACATGAGTAAGATGTAGCTGAGAGCACGGTTATTGGCCTTCACAATGGCCGTGTCATTGTGCTTCAAAAATACCCCAAGAACCAGAGCTGTGAAGGCAGAGAAGCCCAAAGCCAATAAGGCCAGAGCCATCCCCAAGGGGTCTTCATAGCTCAGAAAGATCACAGCTTTGTGGATGCAATGATTCTGCTCTGTGTTGGCATACTGGTCCTCTGGACACTTCACACACTGATCCATGTCTGAATGAGAAAGGAAAGATTTGTTTGTGCAGCTTCAGCAGTTTATTGACAATATATTTCAATAAGTCTGTTGTGAAAGCTTTGCAATACCTCCATTTTATTGCTGATAATATAATTGAAGGACATTGCTGTACACCAATGATTCTATTTATTAATTCTTATTATTTATATTAGTGTGTCCAAATAAATGTATCAGATGTGCTGAAAAATTTAGTAATCATTTGGAAGAAGTAGGAATGTAAGTATGAGAAGTACAGTTTACCGGTATATAAATGTAATATAAAGGATTTAAAATTGTAGAAAATTGAAAATTATGATTAATATGTCCTTACTTATGTTCTAATCTGGCAGTATTGAGAAAGAATTCCTGAGTCTTGATCATGAGAAGCACTAGCTCTATCACTGAAGGTAGAAACCTCTCTACAGACTGAGCACTACAAAGCCATTCATCTTGACTCCACCTTCATGGGAAGCATCCAGCACATTCCTACTTCCCTCATTTCAATCTCTTGAGACCCAGACTCTGTGACTATACTCTGAGGTAAATATATATATTGATAAGAAGCATGGGAAAAGTAAAATAAAAACCCACATACAAAAATGACCTAGATTTTTTTTGGTTTTTTTGTTTTTTGTTTTGCTTTTCTTTGTTGGTTTTTTTCAGGTCAAGGTTTCTCTGTGTAGCCTTCACTGTCCTGGACTCGCTTTGTAGACCAGGCTGGCCTTGAACTCACAGAGATCCACCTGTCTCTGCCTCCCGAGTGCTGGGATTAAAGGCATGTGCCACCATGCCCGGCAAATGTTCTCACCAAAAAAATCCTGAGTTCAGTTCCCAGAACCTGTGTGAGGTGTTTCACAACAGCTGCAAATTAATTGTAGAGGTACTAGTTGCCTCTCACCTACATCTGCCCTTATGTACACACACCAACACATCACACACACACACACACACACACACACACACACACACACACCTATAAATAATATTAACATTTTCTGTTTTGATGTAATTACCATTAGTTCTTATTCAGTTTTACATTTAAAACAATTTTATTACAGTTTGTTTAATAATTATGGATGTCATTTGAGCACATAGATTTCAGAAGCCATTTCTGAGAGTTCTTTGCCTCCTCTTCCTCTATGGGTCCTGAGAATGAACTCCAGCTATCAGTCTTAGAGGCAAATGATTTAAATGTTGAGCCATGCTATTGGCCAGAAATGTCTTTTAAGAACTTAATTTCATTGCATAGTATGACAGGCAAATGTGGAATAACTATTCATTGTCCATTTCTATCTAGCCAAATAAATATATAATCATTTTACCACACTGGCCTTGTAGGTTGCAATAAAATGTTACTGTTTGTGATTAATTGTTTTCAATACAAAAGCATTCTAATCTATTCTTTCATGAAATTATTAATTGGACTCTATTTATAAAATATTTGACATAAGACTTTTTATATTTTGTACACCATGAACAATTATCCTCACTCTCCTCGAAAAAATTACATCAGACATTTGAAAATGGGTAAGGGAATAACAATTGGGATGTAATCAGAATAAATTACAATAAAGAAGGGGGAAAAATAAAATGGGCCTCTACAAATCACACAAATTCGGTCTCATACTAAGCAGTTTCTGATAATTTTGCAAGTAATTTTTTATCTCTACACTAATTTTTCTAAGCATACAGACTTGCTTACTAACACCTCCATTACACAGTCCATCAGATCTGGTGACATATTCTGTCCTCTGTTAGATTCTGTGCATATGCAGTGTACATAAACATATGTAGGGACACATATATGCATGCAAAAGAATAAATACACAGATTAAAACTTTGTGACTGGAATCTGCCATTCATTTAGTTATATGAGAAATTAATAACAAGGACAGATCTCATACAGAATGTGTTCACACTACAGTTAGATTTTGTTTCTTAGAGAAAATACGATGTGGCAGAAATTGAATCAAAATATACATCTAGGCAAAACAGTTTTTTTCTTGTTATGACATTGTTAGTGTTTGCATTCCTATGACTGATAACAGAGAAAAAGGTATATTTTATTTTTGAGGTTGCTTTTTAGACTCCTTCAGCATCCTTTTGTTGGTTGAGAGGATTATTAATGTAAAGTTACCACAGCAGCAAACACTCACTTGTTCCATTAGAAATTTCATTTTCCGGACATTGGATACAAATAAAACAGCAGGCCGACATTCCCTCCTGCCTGAATTTTCTGAATCCAGGATGACAGTCAGCACTACATACAGAGGTCACCATCTGAGGAAATAAAATTCATATTAAGTTGTATCTACTCCATTCATAGCAATATTATATTAGGATGTTGAGATATCAATACGCTTATTTTATATACAGAAGCTGAGGTACCACATGTCAGTTAGCACTTTATATAATGCCAAACTTGTGAATATATTAAAACAAGTTGATGAAAAGTGGAGTTCTTTACCAAATTTTAGACATTATGGAAACAGAATTTTAGTGTACTTTGTGCAGACACTACAGAGCTTGCTACCTGGTCTTCTTGTTGATTTACATCAAGCTAACACAAAGTTCAGTAAAAAGATAGGGAACATGGAATGAACCTTTCCTGAGAAATTCTCCCTATCAGAATAGCCTGTCTTTTTAACACTAATGCATTTTACTACTAGGTATTCATTGTAGGCATGCCCAGTCTACTAAAGGGAATGTTCTTGGTAAGCAAGCATGTGTGAGAAATGACACAGGGCAAGCCAGAAAGCAGTGTTCTCTCAAGGGCCTGTGCTTTAGTTTCAGTGTCCAAGGTCTTTCCTTATCTTCCCTTGTCTATAACCCATGAGCCACAGCAACCATTCCTCCTCACTTTGTCCTTGGCCAACGTTTAATCAAAGCAATGACTTAGCAAGATAGGACTAACCACATCTAAAATAGGAATATCTCAAGTCTAAATTGTTATCCCATCCCTTGCATCCTAAGGTTCCTCCATCCCTCTCACTTTCACCCTAGTGTCCTCCCCTATGTCTGTGACTGAGGGGGACCTCCTGCCCCTCTATATGATCATAGAGTATCAAGTGTCTTTTTGAAATCCTGTTATCCTTCCTCTGAGTGCCACCAGGCCTCCCCATCAAAGAAACCAGATTAAATTGGGGCACTAGAGTTCATGTGGAACTTAGTCCCCGCTCTACACTCCACTGTGGAAAATGCCCTGTTGATTCTCTAGATCCGGGATGGGGTTTGATGATTACTGCACATATTGTCCTTGCTTGGTGCCATAGTTTGAGCAGAACCCTTGGGCCCAGATCGGCCCATCATAATGTTTTTCTTGTAGGTTTCTAGGGCCCTCTGGATACTTCTATTTCTCCATTCTCCCATATTTCTCTCACCTAGAGCCCCAAGAGGATGTCTTCACATCTGTCCCATTTTCCTGGTAAGACTTCCATGGGACATGCCCCTTAAGCTAGTGTCCAATTATATGTGAGTATATATGACTTTAGTCATCAGGGAAATGCAAATCAAAACAACTCAGAGGTTCCATCTTACAACCATCAGAATGGCTAAGATCAAAAATTCAAGTGATATCACATGCTGGTGGGGATGTGGAGAGAGGGGACAACTTCTGTATTGCTGGTGGACATGCAAACTTGAACAACCACTTTGGAAATCTATCTCAGAAAATTGAGATCCAGCAATTCCACTCATTGGAATATATGTAGAAGATGCTCTAGCACACAACAAGAGCATATGCCCAACCATGTTCATAGCAGCCTTCTTCATAATAGCCAGAACCTGGGGAAAGTCTAAGTAGTTCTTAGTAGAAGAATGAATAAAGAAAGTGTGGTACATCTACACTATAGAATACTTCTCAGCTATTAAAAACAAGGAATTCCCAAAATATGTGGACAAATGGAAGGAACTAGAAATGATCGTATTAAGTTAACTGGAAGCAGAAAGACTCAAATGGTATATACTCACTTATAATTGGACATTTTCTCTGTTTTTAAAATATATTGTCAAAGTTATATTGGCACATGGTAAAAATTTCTTTATTGAAGTAATTTATTCAGGTTAAATCTCATTTTTATCCCCTCACTTGTATCTTTCAATTCCCCATCCCTCCCACTTTCATCCTATTCCTTTCCCCCAGGTTTGTGAAAGAAAGGGACCTTCTTCTCTACTATAAGATAACAGTCCCAGGCTGGAGAGATGGCTCAGTGGTTAAGAGCACTGCCTGCTCTTCTAAAGGACCTAGGTTCAATTCCCAGCACCCACATGGCAGCTCACAACCATCTGTAACTCCAAGATCTGAAACCAACGCACATAAATTAAGAAAATTAAAAATAAAAATTAAAGAAAATAAAGATCACAGCCTATCAGGTCTTTTCCTGGGAGCCTGCTTACTTTTCCTCTGAGCATGAACAGGTCTCCCCACCAAAAGGAAGTGGTCAAGTAGGGGATACAGAGTTCATGACTGAGTCAGTCCCTGCTATCCACACAGTTGTGGAGGTTGTGGTGTCTATCAGCTAGATCTGGATAGGGGATCTAGGTTTACTACATGCATTGTCCTTTGTTGGTACAGTATTTTTAGCTGACCCGCCTGGGTCCAGATCTGCCAGCCTTAATTGTCTTCTTGTTGATTTCTAGGACACGCTGGGTCTTTCTATTTCACCATTCATCCTTACCTCTCTCACCTAGAGTACCAATAGGAAGTCCCAGTATCTATCAAAATCTCTGGCTATGCACTTGGTAAGATTTTAATGACCATTTTAAAGAAGAGTGGAGACTGGATATTCCTGCCCTATTTCGGTGCAATATGTTAAGGCGTGGTCTCTATGTCTCACTGCCAGCCTTGGATTAGCTATCTAGGCCAAACTGGTCACATATCAACAGAGAATTTTCTAAATCTGCCAACAAACTGTTTGTTTTAAAACATGGGCCAAACATACCTGGCTTCATTCTTAGTTTAATTGAAAATTTTTTTTATATTTTCCCCTCCATCTAGTACAAAGCTTTCAGTCAGCTTGCCATAAAATATTTATTCTATCAAGATATTACCTGTTCTTTGTATTCTGACATGTTTCTCTTTTTACTCTGAAGAGATAATAGACTTTATAATAAATTTATGAATATTTTATATAATCATATAATTCCATCTTAGAGTGTATTTACATGACTTATCTCACTTAACTGTATTTTTTTATTCAGACTTGCATTTCTGAGTGAAACACACTTGGGTGTAGAGAACAAACATTTTGGTGTGTTGTTGAACTGTCTTGATAGGTGCTTATGTAAGAATTATTCCATCCATGTCCATAAAAGTGAATGTTTTCATGGATTTTGTTTGTTTGTTTCTTTGTTTCCACTTCGTAATGATGTATCACTCACATTTTTATAGAAGAATTCCATTCAGGTTAAAAATAACATTTTTCCCATGGAAGTAACAAAACATTTTTGGGGTGTTGTTGTTGTCTTATTGAACCAATCTTGTTGTCTATGGATTTTTATTAGAGAATGTGATCATTAACAATAAATTATTATTGTAGATTATTTGGCAAATATTGTCTACTTGTTGATAGTGTAGTATTTGATCTTTTTCTAATAGCTGCTTTTGTCTGGAGCTTAGTGCTTTCTATGTGTTCCTTTGATCCTTGCATTCATCATGTGAAGTGGTTCAACTAGCATCTTTCATGGTAATTTTTCAGTGCTTCTAAGTTCCTGTGACTGTTTCTATTATTGAATTCTGCTCTGTATCCTTCTATTATGAGGAATAACTTTTCTGTTTTAGTTACTGTGGTTGGCTGTTAAATGTTTGAAATACATCACTATTACTCTCCTCCTGTAAGAATGTCCATGGTGACATTGACTGATATACAGATGGGAATTTGCTATGACAGAGTCTTCTGTACTTCAGCCTTCAACGTAATGTCTTTGTTACAAAATAAATTTTAAGTTAAATATGACAAGGTGTGTTCGTTTACTGATCTTAAATGTTTGCTATATAAATGACTGTTGTATCTCGATGGGCAAACATCTCACTTGAAATTTATGATTACAATATACTGGATATAGTGTTGATGATTTCAGTGTGTCCTTCTTTTCCGCTAGTGCCTCTGGACTGTAAATCTATTCTTTTAATCAGGAACGCTCAAGTCTCCTATATTTTGACTCTTATGTTTTGTTTTATTTTTGTTAGAGTCTGAATTTTCTAATATTATGCCTAACATTCAAGCTTTGCCATCCTGTCTTTATCTCGAACTATTGTCTTGCTGAGATTTTTTATTTAGAATTTTATTTCATTTATTTTATTTTTTCTTTACATATTTTCTGTTTGACTATTTTTATTATTTTGTACTTTCATGGAATTCCTTTTTCTCATGCTTTTTCAGTGACTTATTTTATGTTAGTTTTTGTGATCCCTTTTATCATTCCCAAGGTAATTTATGTCAGTTCTTCTCACTTTTCATAGAACATTCAAATAATCATTCTTTGAATCATATATTAAGCATATCATTGAACATACTCTCATTTAAGACTATGACTGTCACATTTTGAGCTAGGTAGATTTGATATCATCATTTTTATGTTTGTTAGTTAGCATGTATCGTCATATGCATAACTGGGAGCAGAACAATGGGTCTATATATTTTTAGTATTGAGTATTATTCCGGTGCATGTTTTTGTAATATGCAATCAAGCTGTGTTTAGAACACATGTAATATTTCACTGCTGCCTTTGAATATATATGTATTTCAGTAGCTAAATTTCAGATCCTGTGTTCCTTTACATAACAATGACTCCCCGTATCAATCTGAGAAGGACTATTAACTGCAAATGCCAGAGTACATGAGCAACCAGAATTCCTGGACTTAACATCTTTAAAATTTAAACAACTTTGCGCTTGTATAGTTCGAATAGAATACCCTAAAAGAAACCACTTCAGAATTCACACCTATAACATACCCTGAACATATGATGGAATTTTTTATTCACAAATTTCTGCACAGCAAAAATATATTACTACCAAATACCTCCAAACACAGAGAAGGAAACTAGATACTGCTTCCTTAGTTTGAATGAACTATACAATTAAGAGGACCAAGCAAGGATACTGTAGTGAACTGTTTCTTTACATGTCATAATTTAGAGCTGAGTCATGGAAAAACTGTGAATAACAATTGATTTCTTGCACCCATTTTGCATATCAAGCTGTCTGACATTTCCATGAATATGCATCACCCTTCTAATGTCCATATACACCACATACACCAGTGTTGCATGGTCATACATCCAGACATAAAACCAATAACATATAAAAAGGAAATAAAATACAAAGTAATAATTCATAGAATATTTAATGTGTATCAAAAATTATGAATTTATGATTAGAAGGGTTGACAATTTAGAGACTCTGTGTCAGAGGTTTAAGGAAACATATAAAATAAAACTGTTGCTTTCTCTTTGAACACGACCCTCTGATGGGGTCCCTTATCACCTCACAGAAGAAGAGTATGCAGGCAGTCCTTATGATGCTTGATAGGCTGGGGTCAGTGAGTAGGGGAGAAGGGTTCCCCTCTCTGAGGACTAGAGAAGGGGCATAGGGGGAAGGAGGAGAGAGGATGTGCCTGGAAGGGCACAAGGAATGGGGCTAGGGCTGGAATATAACATAAATAAAATAAAAAATTAAGATAAAAAATAATTAAAATTAAAAGACATGATGAGTTTGTTTTCTAATGCCTTTGGATTTTTAATTTACTACATCATTACACTTAGCTTCAGTCTCTGTAACTTTTTTATCACAGATTCATAATAAGTGAGGAAATCACTATATGGTAATAAGAATGGTACCATGAGTCTATTGCTCTATTTATTGGAAATATTATAAATAAGTGGTCAAAAGTTGTTTCATATTCCTATTAAAAAACAAAAACCACAGTTCTTTCATAGTAAAATACAGTGTAACTATTGCATGAACTCCTCGAAGGACTAACAAAAGGTCACATAAGAAATAGGAAAATAAGAAACATAACATAGGAGACTAGAAGTAGGTTCCTAATGTGACAATTTATTTCATTTAACTAATTTATAAAAAAGCATAAATGGGCCAACTAAACACACAGTGTTTACTGGTATGGAATGGAAATCAGTACAGTTCTTTCAACCCACCTGTCGACTTCCTGTGGCCCACTCTAGCATGTCTTCAGATAAATGCAGCTGTTGACCATGTGGAAAATCTAGGCTAAACTTTCCTATCTTCACCTTAAATTCAAAATCAGGTGGGAGATTCCAAATGTAGAAAATGTCATACTCTTTCTGAACTTTTTCTTTCTGGTTCATGGTAACTTTGTCTCCATTAGGGCTAGTAAAGTGTGTCTTTCTCATCAAGGAGTGCATCTGAAATGAAGACAGTATTATATAATACATATGCCCTTCACTGAAGGGAGAAAATGCATAATGATTGTATCTGAAAAGCAATTTTATTGAAGGTATCAGGTGGAAAATCTCAATAAAAGCAAAATGATATATTAATTTGTCATAATGTTTGTAGAATTTTAGTTCTCTGTAAGTAAACTAACAAACACAAGCATAGAAAAGCACATATACATCATAAAGATGTGCAACACACACATACACACACACATGCATCTGCACACAAAAAGACCCACATCTATATAGAGATATTCATATGATAAAGCCGCATATTTGTTTATACACATTAACATACATGGACACATCTGAACATACAGGAATAGACAACCTTATACACCCAAACAGACACACAAGTATAGAAGTATATCAAGCACATACATAGACACACACATGCACAGACAAATACAGGGAGAAATAATGAGATACAAACATTCACAATGAGAGAAATTGAAACAAAATCAAATTTATGCTCACAATATCAAAGGAGAGACAGACAGAAACACACACAAACACACACACACACACACACACACACACACACAGCAAGAGATATACATATTGCAATCCAAGATACACAACACACAGACACATGAATTAACAAATACAATCAGAAACATACACAAAAACAGAAACAAACATACACATGGGCATTGAAACACAGACAATTTAAGCTCACTTCTACAAACAGACAGATAGACAGATGGACAGAAACACACACACACACACAAACACGAGTGCAATCATATCTCTGTACACACATAAACACAGATATACACAAAGACACACAGAAACACACATAGAAACACTAATACAGTGAGAAATATATATTCACAAAATGAGTGTGTGTGTGTGTGTGTGTGTGTGTGTGTGTGTGTGTGTGTGTGTGTGTAATAAACTGATTCACATAACTCTGCCTGTGTAATTACACTAAGCCTTGGAGGTAGGTGAACAGAGACTACATTTGGGGAGAATCAATTGAGAAAACAATCCCCTGAACTTATTACCTCAATTTTCAGAATTAATGAACAAACAGTCATCTCTCCATCATGGTGACAATTAATGAAAGAGACTAATTATCTCTCCAGTATTAGAACAGGTATGATTATATTCAGTGGCTCTGGTACAGAGTCACTTATTTTCACTGATAAATGGTGTCTTTCATTCCAATACCTGTGTATTAAATTTTATACAAAGCTCTAGATTTATTGTGACAGCATAAAAACATTTAGAAACCTAGGTTTTTGGGAAACATTTCCGTGTTCACTCAGTTAAACATCTGAGAGACTCTTAAAAACTATGACATTGATAAGAACATGGATAATCCAATAGAAAAAAACAGTACCTTTGAGCAGCTATGATCATGTATTTTTCCATTGTCAATTGGCTGATTTTCTACTTGTTGAAGAAGCACCTCATGAATAACGTGCACCAAAAAATATGCAGCATTGTATATGTCATAACTGCTATCACTGAGGGCCATGTCAAAAGTCTGTGCCATTAGCCATTCCAATGACACATTGGATGAGCAGTTCTTCGTTGTCTTACAGTTAGATCCTAAGGATTCACAGTTAACGTTCATCCACTTCACACTTGCCAGATATTTATCTGAGTATTTGAGAGGGTTCAATGTCTGGACAAAATGTTTAAAACCTGAAATCTTACCATGGTGGTGTGTAAAAGCAAGAGTTCCATGGAATGGGTCAAGTGTGAGATCTCTCTTACTTGTAGGAACATCCCACTGTGAGGTGGTGATCCATGTTCTCTGTATACCTAGAGATTCCCACATTTTAAAGGCCACAGCAAGAGTACTGTCTGTGTCACCATAAAGGATAACAACATCTGTGGAAGATGTCATGATTTGGTTATAATACACGTCAGCTTTTGACATGTAAACCTCCGTGTTCACTGGGATCATGTTCACAAAGGCAAAGCAGACTATATTCTTTTCCATTTCTCTTTTGAAAACTGAGAGAAATTGTGTACCCTGTTCATTGTCAGAGATGGCCAGCCCTACCCAGTTGCAGTTTACATAAAGTAAGAAGGCGACGAGGGCCATGGCGATAGATGTATCCGCATGGGCCATCTGATAAATATAGGAAAATTGTACACGGTCATTCAGGAGAGGATGGAAAGGCCCATAAGTAAGATGGAGGACCTAGGACACAAGGAACAGCATGAGGTAGCATGTACTTTTAAGAACTTGTAAACACATTTTATCTGTAAAAAGTTCTAGAAATCCCCCTTACCAGTTACTTCTCCTCTTATCCCTATTTCACACAGAGAAATTCCAGATCCCCATCAAGTATCTGAATAACACCACTGAACTAACAGGTTGACATAAGGCCAGTATGACCAATCTCCTCTTTACACCCTTTTTCCATCTTATCAAAGCCACCAATGGAGACATAATTTCATTAATTTTAACCCCACAAAAATTTCACCTGCTGAGGTTCACGGCTGTACATTAATCTGTGATGTAGTACAGATGCTTCCCAGTTTGGTCCTGTAAGAAGTATTGTACAACCGCCACCTTTGGTACAGTCATAATTAGGATGAGTCCGATAAGGTGGTTGAGAAAGATGAATGAGATCTTTTACTAGTGAAACATTTAGACAATATGGTACTCGAAATACTAAAGACATGTTTGGTAGAAGATCAGGGTTTCTGTTTATTTCATCCAAGGAAAAAGTCAAAACCAAGGGAAACAGGCTTTCAGCTGGTGCTCTGTAAAATGGTACAATATTTATTATGTACAGAAGTATACACATAAACATTGGCATTCAATACAATGACTATCCTGTACTTGGAGATATTGTCTTTATCCCTATGTTTGGGACAAGTATCCCAAGTAATAAGGTTTACAAATAAGAAAATATGGAATCTTATAACACCTATAAAATTTCATGTGAGTTCATCTACACAAAACATGAATATTTCATGGAAAGCTTTTTCATCTGTCATTGTTGAGTACTTGCTCGGAAGGGAAAGACAAAGCCACAGGTTATGACCAAGATGTAAACCTGATCATGCATTCATTTATTAATTATAAAGAAATGTGAAAATTACACATGATGTTTGAGCCTCTGATTTTCTGGTATTTCCATATGAAATTAACTGAATTGGCTAAGGTAGTGAAAGAGTGACTGATGAGTGCACACGAGTGTTTCTGGGGCAATATTTGGTACCTGTACTAAAGATAAATTATAATTAGTTGGAAATATATCGTATTCTTCTCTATCCATCTTCATATTGTTGTTTTTCTTATTAGATTATTTTTCAGAGAGAGCATCTTTTTACTGGTTTACTTTCAAACACATTCACACACAGGAGATGCATATTTGAATAGATGTATGTCTAATTTTGGAATTCAATCTGTTTCTTTATCAGAAAACTGGTAAAAGCTTAACCTCCAGACATAACTATACTATACCTGGACATATACCCTATGACATTTGCTCAATTATGTTCATAACAGCATTAATCACAATAGCTAGAATCCAGAAAAAATGATGTCACTCAAACAATGGAGAATAAACAATGAAACACTACTCCAATATAAAACAAAGAAAATCACAAATTTTTCAGGCAAGTAAACTAGAAAACATCTGCTGAGTATGAAAACTCAGACTAACAAAAACACACATGGATGTATTTACTTAGCCATATAGTACAGGATAAAAAAATACTGGAATTACTGATCCAAGGATAATGAGTAAAAAGGAGGAACACAGACAAGATGCTTTATTCTAACTCAGAAAAAGAAATATAATAGATGGCAGAAGAAGTTGAAGATAAGGACAATGTAGGAGAGAGAGCTCAGATAGAAATGAGGGTGAATGACAGACCTGGGGAGAGATGATGCAGCAGGTCAGAGGGCCTGAACAGTAAGAATAAGGCAGGGGTAGAGATAACTCTCTGACAAGATGGATAAATGAGACACTTCTGGGATAATATGGTGGTGACTCAGTTGAGAGGACATCCTCTAACTAGACAGAACTCCTAATGGAGAGAGGGGAATACCAATCAATCCACAAGAACTAGGACTCAAAATTTACCTTTCCTACAAGATATACAGGGATAAAAAATAGAACAGAGCTTTAGGGAATGTCCAAGCAATGCCTGGCCCAAACTGAGACTCAGAACACACGAGAGAGACAACCTCTGACACTATTATTGATACTCTGCTGTGCTTTCAGCCAGGAGCCTGGCATAGATGTCTCCTTAGAGTTCCAGACATCAGTGAATCAAAACAGATGCTGAAAATAAAACCCAAATATTAGACAAAGAGTGTTGGGAGTCTTATCGAAAAGTAGGGGGAACTGCAGAAGAATAAAGAACTAACACGAACTACACAAGAAAATCAAGTGTCAATTTATCAAGGCACAGAGGGGGTTGTGGAGACTCAATCACCAACGAAGGATCCTCAAGAGTCTGGTCCTAGGACCCCTAAACAGATGTAGGTGATGTGTAGTTCAGGCTTAGTGTGGATCCCCTAGTAAGAGGAACTCGACTTTCTCTGACATGTACTCTCTTGCCTGTCTTTTTACTCTCTTTCCCTTGGTGGGGCTTCTATTTCAGGCCACATGGGAAGAGTACACACTCAGTCCTGATGTGATTCATGAGTTGAGGTGACTTAGTCGGGGACTCCCCTTCTTTGAAAAACAGACAATACACCTGGAGTAGATGGAGAGAGCATATGACAAGGAATAGAGGAAGGCGAGGCCATGATCAGTAGGTAAAATACATGAACAAATATATTATTTTAAACTGATGTACGCCTGTATGCATCTAGATGTATGAACCTAAGCAATGTTCTTTTATGACATGAGCAAAAATTAAATTGAGTGGGTTTTTTATTCTCTTCTTGGGAAAAAATCATTCCTGTCTATTGCTAGTTATTTCCTACCATCTGAACAATAAGTGTCAAATATAATCCTTTGCTTGGAATGATTCACTCATATTTAAATATAATTAGATTTTCACTTTGAAATTGTACGTTTGAGTTATCTGTCTCTATACAAATAGCTGCTTTTAGAAGACCCTTCATACAGCACAGAAAAAATTGCCATTGGAAATTTCAGTAGAACACATTAGAAAGTGAGAGTAGAACTTGTGTGACACAAACACTAACTCTTGCATACTAAACATAAACAGCATCAATTACTTGGGCTACCAGAGTGGCCTAGTAGTCTAAAGTGCTTGCTGTGCTTGGAAACAACAGTCAGAAATCCACAGAGTAAAAGTGTGTAGAGTATTCACGTGGTAAAATATGCAATTATACATAGTAAAATTACTGAAAGAGAAATATAATTGGCAAATGTGATAGAAGTATCAGATATAAACAACTTAGACTTAAAAAGGAAGACACATAAATTTTTTTTCTTTTTCTTTTTATTATTATTATTATTATTATTAATTATTATTTATTATTATTATTATTATTCATTCATTCATATTACATCTCAATTATTATCCCATCCCTTGTATCCTCCCATTTCTCCTTTGCAATTTCTTGCTATTCCTCTCTCCTATAACTGTGACTGAGGGGGACCTCCACCCCCTTTACGTGATCCTGGGGTACAAAGTCTAATCTTGGTAGCCTGCTATCCTTCCACTGAATACCACCGAGCCTTCCCATCATGGGGAAATTGTTAAATATGGGGCACCAGAGTTCATGTGAAAGTCAGTCCCCACCCCTCACTCATCTGTGAAAAATGTCCTGTCTATTGGGAAGAACTGGGTAAGGGTTCGATGTTTACTGCATGTATTGTCCTTGGTTGGTGCCATTGTTTGAGCAGAACCCCTGGGCCCAGATCTGCCCATCATAATGTACATAATTCTTAAATAATTGAAGAGATGAGCTACTAGGAAACTCCTCTAATCATGTTCTCAAGTACTGTCAACTACCTACACATGCTACAAACGTAACCCAGTCAGATCACAAGGAAAGTAAGTGATCATCACAATTAGAGATAGCCTCAATTTTCAAACATAAAATTGATAGTCTAAGCATTCCTTCTTTTTGCTAAATGGAAAATGAAGAAAATGAAGAACTGGGCTTTCTAATACTTAATACTCCACTACTGTGGAGAGTGTTCTGTGCATTTACTAGATCTGGGTAGGGGTTTAAGGTTTACCGCCTGTATTGTCCTTGGCTGGTGCCTTAGATTGAGGGGGACACCTGGGACCAAATCTGCCTATCATAATGTTCTACTTGTAGGCTTCTAGAACTCTCTAGATCCTTCTACTTTGCCATTCTCCCATGATTCTCTCAGCTAGAGTCCCACTAGAATGTCCTCCCCTCTGTCTCAGTTTCCTGGTAAGTGAAAACTTTCGTGGGACATGTCCCTTGGGCTAATATGCAGATATAAGTGAGTATATACCATTTGAGTCTTTCTGCTTCTGGGTTAACTCACTCATTATGACCATTTCTAGCTCAATCCATTTATCCACAAATTTCGGGAATTCCTTGTTTTTAATAGCTGAATAGTATTCCATAGTGTATATGTACCACAGTTTCTTTATCCATTCTTCTATTGAGGGACACTTAGGCTGTTTCCATGTTCTGGCGATTATGAAGAAGGCTGCTATGAACATGGTTGAGCAAATGTTCTTGTTGTGTGCAGGAGCATCTTCTGGATATATTCCAAGGAGTGGAATAGCTGGGTCTTGAGGAAGCCCTATTCCCATTTTTCTGAAATAGCACCACATAGCTTTCCAAAGTGGTTGTACTAGTTTGCATTCCCACCAGCAATGAAGGAGTGTTCCTCTCTCCCCACATCCTCGCCAGCATGTGGTGTCACTTGAATTTTTGATCTTAGCCATTCTGATGGGTGTAAGATGGAATCTCAGAGTTGTTTTGATCTGCATTTCCCTTATGATTAAGGAGGTTGAGCATTTCTTTAAGTGTTTCTCAGCCATTTGATATTCCTCTGTTGAGAATTCTGTTTAGTTCCAAGCCCCATTTCTCAATTGGGTTATTTGGTTTGGTGGTGTTTAATTTCTTGAGTTCTTTATATATTTTGGATATTAGACCTTTGTCAGATGTAGGGTTGGTGAAGATATTTTCACAGTTTGTTCTCTTGACAGTGTCTCCTGCCTTACAGAAGCTTCTCAGCCTCATGAGGTCCCATTTATTAATTGTTGACATTAATGTCTGGGCTGTTGGTGTTCTGTTCAGGAAGTTGTCTCCTTTGCCAATATGTTCCAGGCTCTTCCCCACTTTTTCTTCTAAATGACTTAGTGTCTCTGGTTTTATGTTGAGGTCTTTAATCCACTTGGATTTGAGTTTTGTACAAGGTGACAAATGTGGGTCCAGTTGCATTTTTTTACACATAAACATCCAGTTAGACCAGCACCATTTGTTGAAGATGCTATCCCTTTTCCATCGAATGGATTTGGCTTCTTTGTCGAAAATCAAGTGACCATATGTGTGTGGATTCATATCTGGGTCTTTGATTCGATTCCACTGATCAACCAGCCTGTTGCTGTGACAGTACCATGCTGTTTTAATTACTATTGCTTTATAGTAGTTTGAGATCAGGTATGGAGACTCCTCTGGAGGACCTTTTATTGTACAACATTGTTTTAGCTATTTTGGGTTTTTTATTATTCCATATGAAGTTCAGAATTGAACTTTCAATGTCTTTTAAAAATTGTGAAGGTATTTTGGTAGGGATTGCATTGAATCTGTAGATTGCTTTTGGTAGGATGGCCATTTTTATTATGTTAATTCTCCCGATCCATGAGCAAGGAAGATCCTTCCAACTTCTCCTGTCATCTTCTATCTCTTTCTTTAGAGTTTTGAAATTTTTTTCAAACAAGTCCTTTCACTTGCTTAGTTAGAGTAACTCCTAAGTACTTAATGTTGCTTGTGGCTAATGTGAAGGGTGTATTTTCCTAATTTCTTCCTCTGCAAGGTTGTCATTTGTGTATAGGAAGGCTACAGACTTTTTTTAGTTAATTTTGTATCCAGCCAATTGGCTGAATTTGTTTATCAGCTGTAGGAGTAATCTGGTGGAATTTTTAGGGTCACTTATGTAGACTACCATATCATATGCAAATAGGGATAATTTGACTTCCTCCTTTCCCGTTTGAATACCCTTCATCTCCTTTTGTTGTCTTATTGCTGTGGCTAGAACTTCGAGTACTATATTGAAGAGATATGGAGAGAGTGGGCAGGCTTGCCTTGTTCCTGATTTTAGAGGAATTTCCTTGAGTATCTCACCATTTACTTTGATTTTGGCTATTGGCTTCCTATATATAGCCTTTATTATGTTGAGGAAAGTGCCTTGTATTCCCGATCTCTCTAAAACTTTAAACATGAACGGGTGTTGGATATTATCAAACGCTTTCTCTGCATCTTAAGAGATGATCATGTGGTTTTTTTATTTTCAGTTTGTTTATGTGGTGAATTACATTGATGGATTTCCATATATTAAACCATCCCTGCATGCCTGGAATGAAGCCTACTTGGTCATGATGAATGATATCTTTGATGTGCTCTTGTATTCGTTTTGCAAGTATTTTATTTAGTATTTTGCATCGATGTTCATCAGAGAAATTGGTCTGAAATTCTCTTTCTTTCTTGAGTCTTTGTTAGGTTTATGTATCAATGAGACTATGGCCTCATAGATTGAATTTGGTAATGTACCATCCCTTTCTATCTTTTGGAGTAGCTTGAAGAGTATCGGTATTAGCTTGCCCTTGAAGGTCTGGTAGAATTCTGCACTGCAACCGACTGGCCCTGGGCTTTTTTTGGTTGGGAGACTATAAATGATAACTTCTATTTCTGTAGGGGAAATGGGACTATTTAGCTTGTTTATCTGTTCTTCACTCAACTTTGGCAAGTGAAATTGATCAAGAAAATCATCCATTTCCCTTAGATTTTAAAATTTTGTGGCATATATGCCTTCCAAGTAGGATCTTATGATTCTTTGTATTTCTTCAGTGTCTGTTGTTATGTCTCCCTTTTCATTTCTGATTTTGTTGATTTCAATACTGTCTCTCTGCTTTTTAGTTAGTTTGGCTAGTGGTCTGTCTATCTTGTTGATTTTCTCAAAGAACCAGCTCTTGGTTTTGTTGATTCTTTGGACTGTTTTCTTAGTTTCTAATTTGTTAATTTCACCCCTGAGTTTGAATATTTCCAGCTGTCTACTCCTTTTGGGTATTTCTGCTTCTTTTTTTCCTAGGGCTTCCAGTTGTGTTGTTAAGGTGCTTATGTGAGATGCTTCCAATTTCGTTTTAAAGGCTCTTAGTGCAATGAATTTTCCTCTTAGCACTGCTTTCAATGTATCCCACAAATGTGAGTATGTTGTTCCTTCATTTTCATTGAATTTCAGAAACTCCTTGATTTCTTTCTTTATTTCTTCCCTGACCCAGGTGTCATTTAGCAGAGAGTTGTTTAGTTTCCACATCCATGTAGGCTTTTTGTTATTTCTGTTGTTGTTGAATTGCAGCCTAAGCCCATGATGATCTGATAGGATACAAGGTATTATTTCAATCCTCTTGTATCTGTTGAGGCTTTCTTTGTGAACTACAATTCGATCAATTTTTGAGAAGGTTCCATGGGGTGCAGAGAAGAAGGTATATTCTTTCTTGTTTGGGTGAAAGGTTCTATAGATATCTGTTAGATCCATTTGACCCATGGCATTGGTTAATGATGTTATTTCTCGGCTTAGTTTCTGTTTCAATGACTTGTCCTTCAGAGAGAGTGGGGTGTTGAAGTCTCCCACTATTATTGTGTGGGGATCGATGTGTGGTTTAAGCCTTTTTAGCAGATCTTTTACAAATGTGGGTGCCCTTGTATTGGGAGCATAGATGTTCAGAATTGTGATGTCATCTTGGTTGACTTTACCTTTGATTAGTATGAAGTGTCCATCCTCATCCCTTTGGATTAATCCTGGTTGAAAGTCTATTGGTTTGATATTAAAATGGCTATGCCTGCTTGCTTCTTGTGACCATTTGCTTGCAATATTTTTTTCCAACCTTTTATCCTGAGGTAATGCCTATCCTTATGGGTGAGATGTGTTTCTTGAATGCAGAAGAATGTTGGATCCTGTTTATGCACCCATTCAGTTAGTCTGTGTCTTTTTATTAGAGAATTGAGACCATTGACGTTGAGAGATATTAATGACCAATTACTATTTAGAGTCTTAATTTTGATGTTGGTTCCAGTCGAGCGTTTGTGTAGTTGTGTATTTGCCATGGTATAGTTATCTATTTCCTGAGTAGTTTTGGTTGTAGCTTGACCCTTTGGGGTGGAGTTTTCCTTCTAGTATCTTCTGTAAAGCTGGGTTTGTGGATAGGTACTGTTTGAATTTGGTTTTGTCATGGAATATTTTGTTTTCTCTATCAATGGTTATTGAGAGTTTTGCTGGGTAAAGTAGTCTGGCCTGGCATCTGTGGTCTCTTAGGGTTTGCAAAATCTCTGCCCAGGCCCTTCTGGCTTTGATGATCTCTGCTGAGAAGTCGGGTGTAATTCTGGTAGGTTTGCTATTAAATGTTATTTGGCCCTTTTCCCTTGCAGCTTTTAATATTTTTTTCTTTGTTCTGTATGTTTTGTGTTTTGATTATTATGTGATGGGCAGTTTTTCTTTTCTGGTCAATTCTATTTGGTGTTCTGTATGCCTCTTGTATGTTTATAGGCATCTCTTTCTTTAGAGTGGGGAAATTTTCTTCTATGATTTTGTTGAGAATATTTTCTGGCCCTTGGAGTCTGATATCTTCTCTTTCTTCAATGCCTATTATCCTCAGATTTCTTCTTTTCATGGTGTCCTTAATTTCGTGGATGTTTTGTGTCAGGAGTTTTCCAGATTTGGCATTTTCTTTAATGGTTGCTTCAAGATCTGTTATTGTGTCTTCTAGACTTCAGATTCGTTCTTCCATCTCTTGGATTCTATTAGAAAAGCTCAGCACTGTGTCATTCGCCTTCTTCTCTGAGGCCTCACGTTCTCGTTTTTCTTCTGTCTGTGTGTTAATCATTCAATCCATTTTAATCTTCATATATTGAACAGATTTTTTTATTTCTTTCATCTGGTTGTTTACATTTTCCTGAAAAATTTCCAGTTCCACTCTATGTGCTTCCTTTATGTCTCGCATCTGCTTGGCTGTGTCTTCCTCCATCTGACTTCGAATTTTATTTGTTTCCTCCTTTATCATCCTCATCACCAAGGATTTGAGGTCATTTTCTTGTGTTTCCCTTGTATTTGAGTTCTCCAAGTTATTTTCTTGGGATAGCTGGGAACTGGAGATGCCATGTTGTTTTGGGGTTTTTTGCGTATGCTTTTACACTGTCCTTTACACATCTTTCCATCTCTATTTTTGTTGAGTAACTTCCAGAGTTGGGTGGAGGGAGTCTGATGATAAATTCACTTGTTTTCTCACGATATCCATAAGCTGGAAGCCCTGATACTTCACTGGTGTGGATGTCAGGAGGTTAGCCCTGTCGTTTTGGGCTCTCACAGCCAGTGATCCTCAGCTCCACTTTGCTGTGGGTCCTGCAATTGTTCTGGGTCTCTGAATGAGCGCTGGATCAGGCCAAGGTATCCACAGCCTTTTGGGTTCCCTGCGAAGTCCAGCCAGGGATACTGGACCCCAACCACACATCAAGCTCAGCTAGTTTCTCAGGGCCTGAACCGTCTGCCACAGCAGAAGAACTGCGACTGCACTGAGCAAGCGCCTAGGGTGGAAGTGAGTGCTCCACCCAGCCTGTGTACAGCAGGGAAACTGCGACTGTGCTGGGCAAGCGCCTAGGGTGGATCTGAGCACTCCGCCCAGCTTGTGTCACAGCAGGAGAACTGCGTCTGCACTGAGCAAGCACCTAGGGTGGAACTGAGCACTCTGCTCAGCTTGCGTCACAGCAGGGAAAATGCAACTGCGCTAAGCAAGCACCTGGTGGAAGTGAGCGCTCCACCCAGCTTGTGTCACAGCACAGAAACTGCGATTGCACTGAGCAAGCACCTGGTGGAAGTCAACGCACCGACCAGCTTGTGTCACAGCAGGGAAACTGCAACTGAGCTGTGCAAGCACCAAGGGTGGAAGTGAGTGCTCCACCCAGCTTGCATCACAGCAGGAGAGCTGAGACTGTGCTGAGCTGGAGCCTAGGGTGGAAGGAAAACTCAGCCCAGCCTGTGTCACAGCAGGGGAGCTATTCCTCGGGCAGAATTGCTTGCTGAGCTGAGCCAGTTTCTCCACAGCACAGCTCACTGAGCAAACCCAGGACTCTGGGGCTGAACTGTCTGCTGAGTCCAGTTTGGGTCTCAAGGCACCACGTGACCCAAATCCTGTCCAGAGTCCCCTCTCCCACAGCAACTCCCACCATCCACCACACCAGTCAGCTCCACTGGAAGGCTCTGAACTGCAAACCTCAGCCACCACCGCTGGTGCCGCTGGTGGCACTGCTGTCTCTGCCACTGCTGCTCTGATCCGAGAAAGTCCTCGCTCCTCCCATGTGCAGGGGTGAGCAGGTCCTCCGCACCCTGGTCCCTCCGAACCCTGGAGCACTTCTGCTGCCGTGGTGTGGGGACCTTGGTGTTCCTGGCTCAGAAATCTGTGCAATTCCCTGAATTGTTCACTGGAGCTTTCAAACACGGTCCACACTGCTCCCCGCCATCTTGGATCTCCTCCATCAAATTCTTTTATTGTAACTTCTGCACCTAAGGTTCTTTACTCCATCTCTTGAATTTTGTTAAGAAAGCTTACCTCTGCATTTCCTGTTTTCTTCTATAATTTCTTTTATTCCCAGCTTTCTTCTGTCTGTACTTTTATCATTTTTTCCATTTTCATTTTCAGATCTTGAACTGTTTTATTGATTTTCATGATCTGATGGTTCACATTTTCCTGAATTTCTTCTAGTGATTTCTTCATTCTACTGTCATGGCGTCTCTAAGGTCCTCAATCTCTTTGTCCACATCTTCCTCTATGTCTTTAGGGATTTTGTTTGTTTCTTACATTATCATCTTCATTACTTAGGATTTAACGACATTTCTTGTGCTTCAGTTGTGTTTGAAGTCCCAGGGTTTAATTATTTGGGATAATTGTGTTCTGGAGATGTCATATTGCTTTTGGTTTTGAAGTTTGTGTTTTTATGCTGGTCTCTAGCTGTCTTGCTCTTTCTGATGTTAGGGTGTAGTTTTGGTGTCCTTCACTGGTCATTGAGAGTAGTTGGCTAGACCCCTCACCTGTGGGTTTCAGGGTATCCTTCAGTGACTTGTTTTCAGTTCCAAGGGACTTTGCCTCACACCCAACAGAGGCTGATGATGGTGCTCTGCTGCCCAAGGTTCAGTCTGAGATAATGAAGGTAATATCTGCCTTTGGCTGGGTTTGGAGATCTTCCACTTGGCCACAGGGCACCTAGGACCTCAGATTAGTATGTCTGAGACTGCAGAGCATTCTATCTTGGGCCTTCCTCTTCTTGCTCCAGACCTGGCCATGGGACCTAGGTTCAGTCTGACAAAGTGTGGAAGCTGTCCGCTGGCCTGAACTTCTTCCTGCCCATACTTGCTCCTGCCATGGGACCTAGCTTAGAATCTGTCAGTATCCATCAGGGCCTCTATGTGAACTGGCAAGGTGATCTAAAGTCAGATCTATCCCATATACACACTGTGCTCCCTTCTGGGCTAGCTGATACTAAGGTTAGAGTGTAACCCACACTTCAGCCGGAGCGAGTGTAGGTACCACCCATGTCCCTTTGCTGGGCTTTAAAGACACAGGACTGCATGTGTGTTGTCTGGGGTCTGATTCACACATTCGACTGGGTTCTCCCTTGGGCCATCAGATCTAAAAGCTGGTGTTTCATCACCCACAGTTCAGTCCTAGATACACAGACCAAGATATAGAGCAGAGCTACAGCTGAAAACCTCATATGCAGCTAGTCTCTGGAGACTGAGCACCCATCCTCCCGAGACCAGTTGGTTGGCCTGAGGACAGACCCACCTGTGCTCTGCACCACGTCCATATCTCTCATCTGGGGATCTCCAGGTCTTGTGGTCTCTAGCTCCCATTCTATCTCTAGTTTCAATTCTGCCTCTCAAATACAGTGAATAATTGGTACTGCCATCTTTGATCAACCCAAGAGATAATACATTTAATGAAACTTTTAAGATTCTAAAAATGTATTACAAATAACAAATGAATATGCTATGAATAGGATATGAAGGTAAAATCACAAAATGTTGGATGTTATTTTTTATTCATTTTATCATCTGATGTGAGCCATTAAATTTGATTACATATATTGTTTATTCTGAATAATGCTGAAATAAACACGGCAGACAAGTGTCTATGTTCAGTGCTAACTTATGAAAACACAAAATGTTCCATAAGAGGTTTAATGGAGCAAAACTGACTCCTATATTTGCTAAATAAAGTAGCTGTATTCTGCTTACCACACTGGAGCCCTCAGTTTCAACTCACCCTAATAATTTCCTTCCTCCTATTGTCCTATTTGTCATTGTTATTTTTTTATAATTTATTTAGATTATATCCCGAATGTTGTGTCTTCACTTGTACCTTCCTGCTCACCATCCTGCTTTTACCCTATTCCCTTCCCCTAGACCTGTGACACAAGGATACCTCCTTCACACACCCTAAGATCATAGCCTATCAGGTCTCATCAAGATAACCTGCTTCCCCTTCTTCTGAGTGGCACCAGGCCTCCCCAACAAGGGGAAGTGCTCAAAATGGGGGCAACAGAGTTCATGTCAGAGGCAGTCCCTACTATCACCACAACCATGGAGAATGAGCTGTCCATTGGCTATATCTGAAAAGATGGACTAGATTTCCTACATGCATTGACCTTGGCTGGTGCAGCAGTTTCTGAAACACCCCACTCCCTGATCTGCAAGCCTTGACAGTCTTCTTATGGGGTCCTAGACTCTCTGGATCTTCTATCTCTACATTCTTCCATACCACTCTCACCTGGAGTTCAGTAGAGAGTCCCAGCATCTGTACCAATAATCTCTGTGTGAGCACTCTCAGAGGATATCCATGTTGGACAAATATCCACTTATAAGTGAATATACACCATGTATATCCTCTGAGTCTGGGTTACCTCACTCAAGATGATAATTTGTAGTTCCACCCACTTGCTTGCAAGTTTGAGGATTTCCTTTCTTTTTTAAAAACTGAGTACTATTCCATTTTATAAATGTACCACATTTTCTTTTTCCCTTTCTTGAATGAAAGATATCTAGGGAGTTTCAAGATTCTGGCTATTATGATTAAGGCTGCCATCAACATAGTTGAGCAAATTTCCTTCTTGTGTGGTGGACCATCTTTTGGATATTTACGAAGAAGTGTCATAGGTGGGTCGTGAGGTAGCATTACTCCTAATTTTCTGAGAAAGTGCCAGATTGATTTTTAAAGTGGATTCACAAGTTTGCACTCCCACATGCAGTGGAAGAGTGTTCTTCCTCTTTCTACACATCTTCAGCACCATGCACCATCACTTGAATTTTTGAACTTAGCCACTCTGATGAGTATAAGATGGAATCTCAGAGCCATTTTGATTTGCATATCTCTGATGTCTAAGGAGGTGAGCATTTCTGTGTTTCGCAGCCATTCAATATTCCTCTGTTGAGAATTCTCTTTTTAGATCTTAACTTCATTTCTTAATTATGTTGCTTTTATTGGTGGTGTTGAATTTGTTGAGTTCTTTGCAAATCTTGGATATTATTTGTCAGGTGTAGGATTGGTGGCAAACTTTTCCTAGGATGTAGGCTCTTATTTTCTTCTGTTGACAATGCCCTTTGCCTTAAAGAAGATTTACAGATTCATGATGTCCCATTTATTAATTGTGACCTGTTTGTGGCATCAACAGGAATTTTTCCACTGTGACAATAGATTAAGGCACTTTCACAATTTTTCTTCTGACAGATTTAGTGTGTCTGTTTTTAATGTTGAGGTTTTTAATACACTGGGCCTTTAGTTTTGTACAGGGTGATAAATATGGACCTTTTTGCATTTTTTAATGTGTAGACAGGCAGTAAGAGCAGCACCATTTGTTGAATACCCTATGTATTTTCCATGCTATGGGGTTTGATTCTCTGTAAAATCTCAAGTGTCCATAGGTGTGAGGATTGATTTCAGGGTCTTTGATTTGATTCAATTGATGAACCAGCATGTTTCTATTCCAGTACCATGTTGTTTGTATTACTGTTGTTGTATAGCATAGACTGTGGACGGGTGGGGAGATATGAGATCAGATCCACATTCTCACATCCCACTGGGCCCACTGACTCTGATGTTATTACTGTGTGACTCACACATCTGTCAGAGAGGGAGGGGGAGGGCGCAGGTGAGGCAAGCACATTCGACTGCTTTAGGCTTTGGATTTTGTGCCTTTATGGTTGCCAGCACCTGGAACTTTCTGTGGACTCATGGGTGGGTGTGAGATCAGATCCACCTGTTTTCCTGAGATTTCTCTAGGGGAGCATCTCTGGAGTCCGGCGGTTTACCATGCACAGTTCAGTCCCAGATATCAAGTCCATACTGTAGAGCACAGCTGCAGATCGTCAGAGCTGGTACACGTCCAGACTCTGGGGACTGGGCATGTGCTATCCGTGGGCCAGTTGGAAGACCAGAGGCCAGACCCACCTCTGCTCTGTATTTTGTCGATCCATTTCACCTAAGACACTTCAGGACTTGTGGGTCCGCAGGCTCCATTTTGCAGTGCTCGGGACACCATCTTGGATCTTCCTGAAAAGCAGCTTGCTTATGCAGACTCTTTAAAATATTATCCTACAATCTTTCAAAGACTACATGTTTTCAGTTTTATATGACAATTTGTGTATACATGTTTCTTTGTTTTTGTTTGTGTGTGTTTCTTTTTTGCTTGTTTGTTTTTTGTTTTGTTTTCTTTTTTGAGATAGGGTTTCTCTGTGTAGCCTTGGCTGACCTGGACCCACTTTATAGACCAAGATGGCCTCAAACTCTCAGAGATCCACCTGCCTTTGCCACCCGAGTACTGAGATTAAAGCTGTGTTCCACCACGTCCGGCAGTGTGTGAATTTTCTTGTCTTGTTTTGTACACAGGTGAGTTAAGGTAACATGAAAGCCAGAAGATGACATCTTATTCTTTGGAGCTATTGTAACATAGTGTTGATTACATAAATTTTTCAGGACTGAGCAATGAATCATGCCTTATTAAAGAGCTAGCTATGTTATTAACTGCTAAGGCTAAGATACAAAGCCATCTTCCTTAGTATTCTTTATGTTTGTCAAACCATCAATCTTCTAAGTTTAACTCTTCGACTTCCTTGGATAATGTCAATATTCCCTTACCTTCCCCTTGTAAGGAAGAAAATTGGTTTACTTACATATGCAAACATGAGTTCACACTCTGACAAACTTCCTCAAATTTTTAATCACCATTCCACTAGCATCAAGTTCATTCACCCAGAGATTATAAAGTTTGGTTTTAGTTTGAATGTTTTTATTCTAAAGAAGAAAAGAACATTTGCACTCAGCACTATGCCCCAAGAGTTATAAATTGTGAAATAAGTATCAGGGCAAGATATATGGAAAATATAGAACTCTAGTAGCCATCATACTGCTATGCAACATCATTACAGGAAACAGTGAGCAACATCCTAAGAAGAGACAGATCATGCTCTGCAGCCCAATATTTGGTGGTTTTGTACCAACTTCATATTTCTCAGTTAGATTTCATTTACCAGTCAGACTACCTGGCACAAGCCAAGAATCAGTCTCTGGACAGAGCCAACCCCTGACATTATTAATGATACTCTGCTGTGCTTGTAGACTGAAGCCTAACTGTGTTGTCCTCTGAGAGGTTCTGCTAAACACAGGTTGAAAACAAATGCTGAGAACCACAGCCAAACATTCCATGATAACAGGGAGTCTTGAGGAACAGTGGGAGGAAGGAGAAATGGACTTGAGATGGAGGAGCTCCACAAAAAGACCAAAAGTGCCAGCCATCCAGGGCACAAAGAGGGTTCCTGAGACTGAGGAAACAACCAAGGACAATGAATGAACTGGACATATGCCAAATACACGTATGTAGAGGATGGACAGATCAGGCTTCATGTGGCTCCTCTAGGAAGAAGTACAGGGGCTGTTACTGACATGGATTGTGATGCCAGAGTTTTGATCACTAATCTGAGGCATAACGAAGAAAGGATGGAGAAAGGCAGGAAGGGTAGGAATAGAAGGAGAGTAAGGGTGGCATCTGCAATCAGGTTAAAAGTTGAATAAATCAAATAATTTAACACAAAATATTCATGCTATACAACCTTAGGAATATGATTTTTCCCTGATCTTTTGAAGAGAATTTTTGTCTGGCCTTAATAAAATGATGTAGCACTTGGGAACAAAGATGCATCCCAGCATGCCTGCACAGGAAGACAAAATGGAAAAAATCTCCACAGCCACCATGACCTTGCCCTTGGTGCTATGGTAGACAGGGAGGAAAGTGATCCACACAGTGCAAAACACCAGCATGCTGAAGGTCAAGAACTTGGCTTCATTGAATGTGTCAGGCAGGTTCCTGGCCAAGAAAGCCAAAATGAAGCTTCCCAGGGCCAGGAAGCCTAAGTATCCTAGGACACAGTAAAATGCTATAACAGAACCCTTATGGCAGACAATAATAATCTGGCCATGCTCAGAGTGTGCATCAGTATTAACAGAGGGGGGTGAAGCTACTAACCAGATTGAACAGAGAATAATTTGGATGAGTGTACAGAGAAGAATGATGTAGTTAAGAGTTCCTGAAACCAGAATGTACCTCATCCTTCGTGCAGGAGCTGTGACTTTGAAAGCCAGAACCACTGTGATTGTTTTGGCCAACACAGTGGAAATAGCCACAGTGAAAACAATTCCAAATGTGATTTGCTGCAGGATGCAGGAGACTGAGTTTGGACGGCCAATGAAGAGCAAGGAACAGAGGAAACAGAACATGAGTGACACGAGTAAGATGTAGCTGAGAGCACGGTTATTGGCCTTCACGATGGCTGTGTCATTGTGTTTCAAAAATACTCCAAGAACCAGAGCTGTGAGGGCAGAGAAGCCCAAGGCCATTATGGCCAGAGCCATCCCTAAGGGGTCTTCATAGCTCAGAAAGATCACAGCTTTGTGGATGCAGTGATTCTGCTCTGTGTTGGCATACTGGTCCTCTGGACACTTCACACACTGCTCCATGTCTAATGAGAAAGGACAGATTCATTAGTACAGCTTCAGCAGTTTATTGTCAAGACATTTCAATAACTCTATTGGAAAAGCTTTGCAATACCTTCATTTTATTGCTGATAATGTAATTGAAGGAAATTATTATATAACAATGCTTCTATTTAGTAATTCTTATTATTTTTATAGAGAAAAACAATCCAAAGTTTGTCTATTTAACAGTGTTGATGATTTACCATGTCCTCAGAAAGCAGATTTTGTACATCATTCTGGATTCTGTCATGAAATGGCTGTGTCTGGCAAATTCACAAAATCTAAATGCACTAAACACAGTGTAACTGAGTGTCTTTTAAAATCTCCGTTCCCATGCACTCGTGCCTCCTGAGTTCACTGACTGTTCATTTAATGCTTTATGAGAGATGGAGACTGAGTTCTGCTTGGGGAAGAAAAGTGACAGCTTTTCTAGTTCCCATCCCAAACATAATGTTTTCTAAGGAACAGGAAAAGAAATCCTTAGGGGTGTGTGTGTGTGTGCACGCACACACACGCTCATGTGTGTATTTATATTTGGGTGTCCAAATAAATGTAAAAGATATGCTCATACATGGTAATCATTTGTTAGAAATAGGAATGTGAGTGTGAGAAGTAAATTTTCCTGGTATATAAATGCAATTTAAAGGTTTGAAATTTGTAAGAAATAAAAAATAATGATTAATGTGTCCTTTTTTATGTTCTAACCTGGTGGTATGGACAAAGAGTCCCTGAGCCTTGATCATGAGAAGCACTAAATCTATCACTGAAGAGAGAAACCTCTCTACAGACTGAGCACCACAGAGCCCTTCATCTTGACTCCACCTTCATGGGAAGCATTCAGCATCTTACTGCTACCCTCATATCAATCTCTATGGGACTCAAACTCTGTGAATAGACTCTGAGGTAAATTTTACATCGATAAACAGCATGGAAGTAATAAAACAAAACCCGCATACAAAAGTGGCCCAGATTATTTTCAAGACAGCATTTCTCTGTGTAGCCTTGGCTGTTCTGGAAGCACTTTATAGACCAGTTTGGTCTCAAACTCACCATGATCCACCTGCCTCTGCATCCCAAGTGCTGGGATTAAAGGCATGTGCCACCACACCCACATTTTTTAATGTGGAACATACAACTTCACTCATAATATGCTCTTCTGAAATGGCAATGGTAGGCAATTTCATTGGAATTGTGCTGATTCATTAGATAGTTGCACAGAGTTAAGATGTGCTTCCTGGTTTTTAAATCTTTTTATGTAGAACAATTGATTGATGGTCAATTGTAATTAGCTATTTTGCCTGAAGTGATGGAAAGTTAGCTGAACTATGAAGAGAATGTCCTGTTCTTACAGAAAATCTGAGTTCAGTGCCCAGAACTCATATGAGGTGTTTCACAATTAGCTGCAAATTAACTATAGAGGTATTAGTTGTCGCTCACCTTCATCTGCCCTAATGTACAAATACACTCACAATGCACATGAACACCTATAAAGAGTATTAATCTTTTTCTATTTATTGATTTAATTACCTTAGTTCTTATTCATTTTAACATTGAAAACGATTTTATTACAGTTTGTTTAATCATTCTGGATGTTATTTGAGTGCATAGATCTCAGAAGGCATTTCTAAGAGTTCTTTGCCTCCTCTCAGTATATGAGTCCTGGGGGTGAACTCCAGCTATCAGTCTTAGTGGCAAATGATTTAAATGTAGAGCCATATTATTGGCCAGAAATGTATTTTAAGAACTTAAATTTTATTGCATAGTATCACAGGCAAATGTTGGAAAAACCATTCATTGTCCATTTGCATTTAGCCAAGCATAAATAGATAATCATTATCCTAAACTGGCTCTGTAGCTTGCAATAAAATGTTAATATTTGCATAAATTGCTTTCATTACAAAACTGTTCTAATCTATTATTTCATGAAATTATTAATTGAGTGTCATTTATAAAATGTTTGATATATAAGACTTGTTATATTTTGTACACCATGTGTAAACAATTATCTTCACCTTCCTAGAAACAATTCACATCAGACATTTGAAAATGGGTAAGGGAATAACAATTTAGATGTAATCAGAATAAATTATAATTAAGAAAGGGGAAAGAAAATGAGCCTCTATGAATCACACAAATTTTGTCTTATACTCAGCCATTTCCGATTATTTTACAAGTAATTATTTTATCACTACTCTAATTTATCTAAGGATAAAGACTTGTTTTCTAGGACCTCCATTACACAGTCCATCAGATCTGGTGCGATATTCTGTCCTCTGTTGGATCCTGTACATATAAGGGTACATAAACATATGTAGGGACACATACATACATGGAAAAATAATAAATTCACATTTTGAACATTCACGACTGGAATCTTTTATGCATGTAGTTATAGGGGAAATTAATAAACAGAACAGATCTCATGCACTATGTGCTCACACTGCACTTTGATTTTATTTCTTTGAGAAAATATGATGTGACAGAAAATGAATCAAAATGTAAAACTAGGCAAAAGGGTTTTTGTTGTGGTCGTGGTGGTGGTTAAGACATTGTTAATGTTGGTATTCCTGTGACTGCTAATGGAGAAAATGGTATATTATATTTTTGTAGTTGCCATTTAGACTCCTTCAGCATGCCTTTGTTGATGGAGAGGATTATCAATGTAAAGTTTATCACAGCAGTAAACACTCACTTGTTCCATTAGAAATTTCGTTTTCTGGGCAGTGGATACAAATAAAACAGCAAAGAGACATTCCCTCCTGCCTGAATTTTCTGAATCCAGGACCACAATCAGCACTGCATACAGAGGGCACCATCTGAGGAAATAGGATACATATTGAGTTTTACCTACTTCAGCCATATTACATATATTACATTAGCATGTTGAGATATCAATAAGCTTATTTTATATACAGAAGCTGAGGAACCACATGTCACTGGGTACTTTGTATAATGGCAAGTGTGTGAATATATTAAAACAAGTTGATGAAAAGTTGAGCTCTTTACAAAATCTTAGACATTATGGAAACGGAAGTTTAAAGTACATTGTGCAAACACGACAGAGATGCCACCTGGTCTTCTTGTTGATTTTCACCAAGCTGACACAAAGTACAGTAAAAACATAAAGAACATGGAATGAACCTTACCTGAGAAATTTTCTCTATCAGAATAACCTTCTTTCTAATGCTAATACATTTTATTATTTGGTATTCAGTGTAGGAATGCCCAGTCTACTAAAGACAATGCTGTTGCTAGGAAAGCATGTGTGAGAAATGACACAGAGCAAACCAGTAAGCAGTGTTCTCTCAAAGGCCTGTGCTTTAATTTCAGTCTCCAAGTTCCGTCCTTGTCTTCCCTTGCTTATAACACATGATCGAAAACAACCTTTCTTCCTCACCATGCTCATGGCCAAAATTTAAACAAAGCAACGACTTTGCAAGAAATGATGAAAGCACATCTAAAACAGGGGAAATATCTCCTCAAGTCTTAAATAACAAACACATCCTCTAATAAATTAAGACTGCAAATCTTCACAAACTTAATTTAAAGAAAAACACGTTTGAAAGGACAATCCTAGTGACAAAGTGCTGAGTTGATATGTAAGAAGCTGTAATGTGATGTGTTTCCTGAAGTGAGAAGACCTTAAGGAGCCTATAAATACTGTGGGAACCAGAGTAAAAGATAGTTTGTTTGATGTTAATTGAAGGTTTTCTTAGGTTAAAGAAAGGTATGTTTTTATTACACTGAACTTTATGATGGGGCTCTGTAAGAAGCATTAGAAATCTGCTGATAGGGATACCAAGAAGACACTTGATACCCTATGAGTATGGTCCCTCTGACTTACAGTCATAAGGGAGAGGTGGAGGAGGGAAAAAGGAGGGAAGGATGAACAGGAGGATACAAGGGATGGGATAACAATTGAGATGTAATATGAATAAATTAATAAATATGTTTTAAAAGGAAATTTGCTGAGTGTTGCATGCTCTTTTGAATCCTTCATTCAGTATTAAGGTGTATGTGAAAACCACATTGTCACTGGTACACAGATTCATCTCATGTTCTCCACATACACACTTAACTAGAACGCTTCCCTTTGCTGTGGTGGTTGTGAAACAGGGTCTCACTCTGTAGCATTGGGATACCTCAATTCCCTATCTAAAACAGGGAACATTACTTTCTCTCTTTTTTACTTGTTCTATTAATTTATTCATATTACATCTAAATTGTTATCCCATCCCTTGTATCCTCCTAATCCTCCATCCCTTCCACTTTCACTCTAGTCCCCTCCCCTATGTCTGTGAGTGAGGAGGACCTACTCTCCCTATATATGATCATAGGGTATCAAGTCTCTTCTTGATATCCTGGTATCTTTCCTCTGAGTGCCACCAGGCCTCCCCATCAAAGGGATGTGGTCAAATATGGGGCACCAGAGTTCATGTGAAAGTCAGTCCTTGCTCCTCACTCAACTGTGGAGAATGTGCTGTCCATTGTCTAGATCTGGGTAGGGGTTTGATGATTACTGCACATATTGTCCTTGCTTGGTGCCATAGTTTGGACAGAACCCCTGGGCCCAGATCCATCCATCATGATGTTCTTCTTGTAGGTTTCTAGGACCATCTGGATCCTTCTATTTCACCATTCTCCAATACTTCTCTTACCTAGAGTCCCAAGAGGATGTCTTCACATCTATCCCGTTTTCCTGGTAAGGGAAGACTTTCATGGGACATGCCCCTTGGGTTAGTGTCCAGTTATAAGTGAGTATATATGCCTTTAGTCGTCAGGGAAATGCAAATCAAAACACCTCTGAGATTCCATCTTACACCCATCACAATGGCTAAGATAAAAAATTCTAGTGATATCACATTCTGGTGAGGATGTGGAGAAACAGAAACAATTCTTTATTGCTGATGGGATTGCCAACATAAACAACCTCTTTGGAAATCTATCTCAAAAAACTGGGAATAGGGCTTCTTTAAGCCCCAGCAATTCCACTCGTTGGAATATACCTAGAAGATGCTCTAGCACACAACAAGGGCATATGCTCAACCATGTTCACAGCAGCCTTCTTCATAATAGCCAGAACCTGGAAAAAGCCTAAGGGTTTCTACGTAGAAGAATGGATAAAGAAACTGTGGCACATCTACACTATGGAATACTACTCAGCTATTAAAAAGAAGGAATTCTTGAAATTTGTGGACGAATGTATGGAACTAGAAACTATCATACTGAATGGCTTAACCGAGAAGCAGAAAGACTCAAATGGTATATACTCACTTATAATTGGACACATTCTCTTTTTTTAAGATATATTTTCACAGTTGTTTTGTTACATGGTAAAAATTTCCTTATTTAAGTAATTCATTCAGATTAAATCTCATTTTTATCCCCTCATTTGTATCTTCCAATTCCCCATCCCTCCCACTTTCATCCCATTCCCTTCCCTGAGGTTTGTGACAGAAAGGGACCCTATCCTGCACGATAAGATAATAGTCTCTCAGGTCTCTTCCTGGGAGGCTGTTAACTTTTCCTCTGAACATTAACAGGTCTCCCCACCAAGAGGAAGTGGTTAAGTAAGGGGTCACCAGAGTTCATGTCTGAGTCAGTCCCTGCTATCCTCACAATTGTGGAGAAAGTGGTATCCATTGGCTAGATCTGGATAGGGGGTCTATGCTTAATACATGCATTGTCCTTTGTTGGTACAGTATTTTTAGCTGACTCTCCTGGGTCCAGATCTGCCAGCCTTAACTGTCTCCTTGTAGGTTTCTAAGATCCTCTGGGTCCTTCTATTTCCCCATTCATCCTTTCCTCTCTCACATAGGGTACCAGTAGGAAGTCCCAGTATCTATCCCAATCTCCAGCTACGCACTTAGTTATATTTTAATGACCATCTTGAAAAAGAGTGGAGATAGTGCATATTGCTGCCAAATATCTATTCAATATTTTAAGGCATGGTCTCTATGTCACACTGCCAGGCTTGGATTAGCTATCTAGGCCAAACTGGTCACCTATCAACAGAGAATTATCTAAATCTGCCTACAAACTGTTTGGATTAACACATGCACCACACATACCTGGCTTCATTCTTATTTTAATTGAATTTTTATGTTTTTCTCTGTATCTAGTACAATGCTTTCAGTCTGCAATAAAAATTCTATTCTATCAAGATATTACCTGTTTTTTGTATTCCAACATGACTTTTTTACTCTGAATAGATTTTGGATTTCTTTATAATCCATTTATGAATATTTTTGTATAATCATATTATTCCATCTTAGAGTGTATTTACATGATTTATCTCATTTAACTTATCTGCATTTTGGAATCATGATTGCATTTATTGAATGAAATACACTTGGGTATAGCGAACAAACATTCTGGTGTGTTGTTGAATTGCCTTGATATGTGTATACGTCAGAATTTTTCCATCCATGTCCATCAAAGTGATTGTTTTCATGGATTTTGTTTGTTTGTTTGTTTGTTTCACTTCATAATGATGTATCACCCACATTTTTATAGAAGGATTCCATTCAGGTTAAAAATATCATTTTTCCCATGGAAGTAACAAAAAAGGTTTTGGGAGGTTTTTGTTGTTTTATTGAACCAATCTTGTTGTCTGTGGATTTTTATTAGAGAATGTGAACATTAACAAAAAATTATTACTGTAGATTATTTTGTGAATATTATCTAGTTGTTGATATTGTAGTACTTGATAGTTTTCTAATAGTTGCTTTTCTCTGGAGCTTAGTGCTTTCTATGTGTTCCTTGGATCCTTGCATTCATCATGTGAAGTGGTTCAACTAGCATCTTTCATGGTAATTTTTCTGTGCTTCTAAATTCCTGTGATTGTGTCTATTATTGAACTCTGTTCTGTATCCTTCTATTATGAGGAATAACTTTTCTGTTTATAGTTACTGTGGCTGGCTGTTAAATGTTTGAAATACATCACTATTACTCTCCTCCTGTAAGAATGTCCATAGTGACATTGACTGATATACAGATGGGAACTTGCTATGACACAGTCTTCTGTACTGCAGGCTTCAAGTGTATGTCTTTCTTACAATATAATTTTTATGTTAAATATGCCAAGGGTTGTTCATTTACTGATTTTCAATCTTTGCTATGTAAATGACTGTTGTATCTCGATGGGAACACATCTCACTTGAAATTTATGATTACATTATACTGGATATAGTGTTGATGAGTTGAGTGTTTCCTTCTTTTCCTCTTGTGATCTGGACTGAAATTCTGATCTTCTGATCAGAAATCCTCAAGTCTCCTATATTTTGAATCTTAGTTTTGTTTTATTTTTTTATAGTCTGATTTTTCTAATACTTATGCATAATATTCAAGCTTTGCCATCCTGTCTTTATTTTGAACTATTGTCTTGCTGAGACTATTTACTTAGATTTTTATTTCATTTATTTGATTTTCCTTTATATATTTTCTGTTTGAGTATTTTTATTATTTTGTACTTTCCTGGAATTTCTTTTTCTCATGCTTTTTCAGTGACTTTTTTATGGTAGTTCTTGTGATCCCTCTTGTCATTCCTGAGGAAATTTATGTCTCTTCACTTATCATAGAGCATTCTAATAATCATTCTTTGAATTATGTATTTAGCATATCATTGAACATACTCTCATTTAAAACTATGACTGTAACATTTTGAGCTAGGTAGATTTGATATCATCATTTTTATGTTTGTTTGCTTCTGCATGTGTCCTGATATGCATATCTGGAAGCAGAGCAATGATTCCATATTTTTTTAGTATTGTGTATTATTCTGGTGCATGTTTTTGTAATGCCTAATCAAGCTGTGTTTGGAACACACATGAGAAATCACTGCTGCCATCGAGTGCGTGTGTATCTCAGTAGCTAAACTTCAGATCCTGTGTTCCTCTGCATAACAATGATTCCCATCATCACTCTGAGAAGGACTATTAACTGCAAATGCCAGACTACATGAGCAACCTGAATTCCTAGACTTAACATCTTTAAAATTTAAACAACTTTGTGGTTCCATAGTTCAAATAGAATATTTCAAAACCAACCACATCAGAATTCATACCTATAACATGCCCTGGAAATATGATGGAAATTTTTTTCACAAATTTCTGCACAGCAAAAATGTATTACTACCAAATACCTCCAAATACAGAAAGGGAAAGCAGATACTGCTTCATTAGTTTGAATGAACTACACAACAATTAAGAGGACCAAGCAAGGATACTGTAGTGAACAGTTTCTTTACATGGTATAATTTAGAGCTGAGGCATGGACAAACTGTGAATAACAATTGATTTCTTGCACCCATTTTGCATATCTAAGCTGGCTCACATTTCCATAAATATGCATCACCCTTCTAATTTCGATATATACCACATACACCAGGTTGCATGGGCATGTTTCCAGACAGAAATTCCATAACATATAAAAAGGAAAGAAAATACAAAGTAATAATTAATAGAATATTTAATATTTATCAAAAATTATAAATTTATGATTAGAAGGGTTGACAATTTAGAGACTCTGTGTCAGAGGCTTGAGCAAACATATAAAATAAAACTGTTGCCTTCTCTTCGATCACTTCCCCCGATGGGGTACCTTATCATCTCACAAAAGAAGAGAATGCAGGCAGTCCTTATGATACTTGATAGGCTGGGGTCAGTGAGTAGGGGAGGAGGGTTCCGCTCTCTGAGGACTACAGAGCGGGCATAGGGGGAAAGAGGAGAAAGGGTTGCCTGGAAGGACATGAGGGAGGGGGCTAAGGCTGGAATGTAAAATGAATTAAATAAAAAATTTAAATTAAAACTAAAAGAAATGGTGAGTTTCATTTCTAATGCCTTTGTATTTTTAATTTACTGCATCATTACACTTAGCCTCAGTTACTTTAACTTTTTTATCACAGATTCCTAATAAGTGAGGAAATCACTATATGGCAATAAGAATGGTACCATGAGCCCATTGCTCACTTTACTGGAAATATTATAAATGAGTGGTCAAAAGTTGTTTCATATTCATATTAAAAAACAAAAACCACAGTTCTTTGATAGTAAAATACAGTGTAACTATTGCATGAACTCCTCAAAGGACTAACAAAAGGTCACATAAGAAATAGTGGAAATAAGAAACGTAACATAGGAGACTAGAAGTAGGTTCCTCATGGGACAATTTATTTCATTTCACTAATGTTTAAAAAAGCTTAAATGGGCCAACTAAACACACAGTGTTTACTGGTATGGAATGGAAATCAGTACAGTTCTTTCAACCCACCTGTCGAGTTCCTGTGGCCCACTCTAGCATGTCTTCAGATAAATGCAGCTGTTGACCAGTTGGAAAATCTAGGCTAAACTTTCCTATCTTCACCTTAAGTTCAAAATCATGTGGGAGATTCCAAATGTAGAAAATGTCATACTCTTTCTGAACTTTTTCTTTCTTGTTCATGGTCACTTTGTCTCCATTAGGGCTAGTGAAGTGGGTCTTTCTCATCAAGGAGTGCATCTGAAAAACAGACAGTATAATATACTACATATGCCCTTTCTTGTTGGGAGAAAATGTCTAATGATTGTATCTGAAAAGCAATTTTATAGAAGGGATCAGGTAGAAATTTTCAATGAAATCAATATGATATATTAATTTGTCATAATGTTTGCATAATTTTAGTTCTCTGAAAGGAAATTAAGAAACACAACACTAGAAAAGCACATATACATCAAACATAGATGTGCAACACACACACACACACACATACACACACACACACACACATGCATCTGCACAAAGAGAGACCCACATCTATATAGAGATACTCACATAATATAGCCACATATTTGTTTACACACACAATAACATACATGTCCAGACACACATCAGAGCATACAGGCACAGACAGACATATACACCCAAACAGACACACAACTACAGACATATACCAAACACATACATAGACACACACATGCACAGACAAATACACACAGGGAGACATAATGAGATACAAACATTCACACAGAGAGACATTGACACAAAAACACATTTATGCTCACAATATCAAGGAGATACAGACAAAAACACACACACAGAGCAAGAGATATATACAAATGTGCAATACAGAAACACAGTACACACAGACACATGCACTGACAAATACAATCAGAAACATTCACATAACCAGAAACAAACACACATGGGCATTGAAACACATACAACTTATGCTCACTTCTACAAAAAGACAGATAGTCAGATGGACAGAAACACACAAACACATAAACACATACACACAAGTACACACATATTTGTGCACACAATAAACAGAGATATATACATAGACCCACAGAAACACACATAGAAACACAAATACTGTCAGAAAAATGAGTGTCTGGTGTGTGTGTGTGTGTGTGTAATAAACTGATTCGCATAACTCTTTCTGTGTAATTACACTAAGCCTTTGAGGAAGGTGAACAGAGACTACATTTGGGGAGAATCAATTGAGAAAACAATCCCCTGAACTTATTACCTCAATTTTCAGAATTAATGAACAAACAGTCATCTCTTCATCATGGTAACAATTAATGAGAAGAGACTATCTCTCCAGGATTAGAACAAGAATGATTATATTCAGTTGCTCTGTTACAGAGTCACTTATTTTCACTGATAAATGGTGTCTTTCATTCCAAGACCTATGTATTAAATTCTACACAAAGCTCTAGATTCATTGTGACAGCATAAAAATATTTAGAAACCTAGGTTTTGAGGAAACTGTTCCTAGTTGGCTCAGTTAATCATTTGAGAGACTCTGAAAAACTATGACATTGATAATATCATGTATAATCCACTAGAAAAAACCCTACCTTTGAGCAGCTATGATCACTTTTTTTCTCATTGTCAATTGGCTGATTTTCTACCTGTTGAAGAAGTATCTCATGAAAGACATGGGCCAAAACATATGCAGCATTGTATATGTTGTAAATGCTATCACTAAGGGCCATGTCAAAAGTCTGTGCCATTAGCCATTCAGATGAGGCATTGGATGAGCAGTTCGTCATTGTCTTACAGTTAGATCCTGAGGCTTCACAGTTAAAGTTCATCCAGCCCTGGCTTGCCAGATATTTATCTGAGTATTTGAGAGGGTTCAATGTCTGGACAAAATTTTTTAAACCTGAAATCTTACCATGGTGGTATTCAAAAGTAAGAGTCCCATGGAATGGGTCAAGTGTGAGATCTCTCTTACTTGTAGGAACAACCCACTGTGAGGTGGTGATCCATGTTCTTTGTATACCTAGAGATTCCCACATTTTAAAGGCCACAGCAAGAGTACTGTCTCTGTCACCATAAAGGATAACAACATCTGTGGATGATGTCATGATTTGGTTATAATACATGTCAGCTTTTGACATGTATACTTCCATGTTCTCTGAGATCATGTTCACAAAGGCAAAGCAGACTATATTCTTTTCCATTTCTCTTTTCAAATCTGAGAGAAATTGTGTACCCTGTTCATTGTCAGAGATGGCCAGCCCTACCCAGTTGCAGTTTAAATAAAGTAAGAAGGCAATGAGGGCCATGGCAAGAGATGTATCCTCATGGGCCATCTGATAAATATAGAAAAATTGTACACGGTCATTCAGGAGAGGATGGAAAGGCCCATAAGTAAGATGGAGGACCTAGGACACAAGGAACAGCATGAGGTAGCATGTACTTTTAAGAACTTGTAAACACATTTTATCTGTAAAAAGTTCTAGAAATCCCCCTTACCTGTTACTTCTCCTCTTATCCCCATTTCATGCAGAGAAATTCCAGATCCCCAACAAGTATCTGAATAACACCATTGAACTACCAGAATGACATAAGAACAGTAAGACCAGTCTCCTCTTTACACCCTTTTGTGCATCTTATCAAAGTCACCAATGGAGACACAATTTCATTACATTTTAACCACACAAAAATCTCACCTGCTGAGGTTCACGGCTGTACATGAAGTTGTGATATAGTACAGATGTTTCCAAGTTTGGTCCTGTAAGAAGTACTGTACAACCGACACCTTTGGTACAGTCATAATTAGGATGAGTCATGTCAGTTTGTAGAAAAATATCAAGGAGATATTCTACTAGTGACTCATTTAGAAAATTTGGTACTTGAAATACTAAAGACATATTTGGTAGAAGATGAGAGTTTCTATTTATTTCATCCAAGGAAAAAGCCAAAACCAGAGGAAACAGGCTTTCAGCTGGTGCTCTGTAAATTGATACAATATTTATTATGTACAGAAGTATACACATAATCATTGGCATTCAATACAATGACTATCCTGTACTTGAAGATATTGTCTTTATCCCTATGTTTGGGACAAGTATCCCATGTAATAAGGTTTACAAATATAAAAATATGGAATCTTATAACTCCTATAAAATTTCAAGTGAGTTCATCTACACAAAACATGCATATTCCATGGAAAGCTTTTTCATCTGTGGTTGTTGAGTACTTGCTCAGAAGGTAAAGACAAGGCCACAGGTTTTGACCAAGCTGTAAACCTGATCATGCATTCATTTATTAATTATACAGAAATGTGAAAATGACACATGATGTTTGAGCCTCTGAGTTTCTGGTATTTCCATATGAAATGAACTGAATTGGCTAAGGTAGTGAAAGAGTGACTGATGAGTGCACACGAGTGTTTCTGGGTCAATATTTGGTACCTGTACTAACAATAAATTATAATTAGTTGGAAATATATCATATTCTTGTCTATCCATCTTCATATTCTTGTTTTTCTTTTTAGATAATTTTTCAGAGAGAGCATCTTTTTACTGGTTTATTTTCAAACACATTCACACACAGGAGATGCATATTTAAATAGATGTATGTCTAACTTTGGAAATCAATCTGTTTCTTTATCAGAAAACTGGAAAAAGCTTAATTTCCAGACATAGCTATATTATACCTGGACATATACCCTATGACACTTGCTCACTTATGTTCATAACAGCATTAATCATAATAGCTAGAATCCAGAAAAAAATGATGTCACTCAAACAATGGAGAATAAACAATGAAATACTACTCCGATATAAAACAAAGAAAATCACAAATTTTTCAGGCAAGTAAACAAGAAAACATCTGCTGAGTATGAAAACCCAGAATTACAAAAACACACATGGATGTATTTACTTAGCCATATAGTACAGGATAAAAAATACTAGAATTACAGACCCAAAGATAATGAGTAAGAAAGACAAACCCAGACAAGATACTTTATTCTAACTCAGAAAATGAAATACAATAGACGGCAGAAGAAGTTGAAGATAAGGACAATGTAGGAGAGAGAGCTCAGATAGAAATGAGGGTGGATGTCAGACCTGGGGAGAGCTGATGCAGCAGATCAGAGGGCCTGAACAGTAAGAATAAGGCAGGGGTGGAGATAGCTCTCTGACAAGATGGATAAATGAGACAGTTCTGGGATAATATGGTGGTGACTCAGTTGAGAGGACACCCTCTAACCACACAGAACTCCTAAAGGAGAGAGGGGAATACCAATCAATCCACAAGAATTATGACTCAAAATTTACCTTTCCTATAAGATATGCAGTGATAAAAATAGAACAGAGCTATAGGGAATGTCCAAGCAATGCCTGGCCCAAACTAAGCCTCAGAACACAGGAGAGAGACAACCTCTGACACTATTATTGATACTCTGCTGTGCTTTCAGACAGGAGCCTGGCATAGATGTCCACTGAGGGTTCCAGACATCAGTGAATCAAAACATATGCTGAGAATCAAAACCAAATATTAGACAAAGAGTGTTGGGAGTCTTATAGAAAAGTAGAGGGAAGTATAGAAGGATGAAGAACTAACACGAACTGCACAAGAAAATCAACACTCAATTTATCAGGGCACAGTAGGAGTTGTGGAGACTCAATCGCCGACCAAGGATCCTCAAGAGACTGGACCTAGGACCCCTAAACAGCTGTAGGTGATATATAGTTCAGGCTTAGTGTGGATCCCCTAGTAAGAGGAACTGGGACTGTCTCTGACATGGACTCTGTTGCCTGTCTTTTTACTCTCTTTCCCTTGGTGTTGCTTCTATTTCAGGCCATATGGGAAATGTACACACTCAGTCATGATGTGATTCATGATTTGAGGTGACTTAGTCCGGGGCTCCCCTTCTTTGAATAACAGAGAATGCACATGGAGTAGATGGAGAGAGCATGTGACAAGGAGTAGAGGAGGGAGGGGCCATGATCAGTAGGTAAAATACATGAATAAATATATTATTTTAAACTGATGTATGCCTGTATGTTGTCTGGATGTACCGACCTAAGCAATGCTCTTTTTAATTGAGGTTTTTTATTCTCTTTATGGGAAAAAATCACTCCTGTCTCTTGCTAGTTATTTCCTACCATCTGAAAAATAAGTATCAAATATAATCCTTCACTTGGAATGATTCACTCATATTTAAATACAATTAGATTTTCATTTGGAAATTGAACCTTTGAGTTATCTTTGTCCATACAAATAGCTCATTTGAGAATACCCTTTATACAGCACAGAAAAAAATGCCATTGGAAATTTCAGTAAAACACATTAGAAAGTTGATACTTGAACTTGTGTGACACAAACACTAACTCTTGCATGCTAAACATAAACAGCATCAATTGCTTGAGCTACCAGAGTGGCCTAGTAGTATAAAGTGCTTGCTGCGCTTCGAAACAACAGTCAGAAATCCACAAAGCAAAAAATGGGTAGAGTATCCACATGGTAAATTATGCAATTATAGTTAGTAAAATTACTGAAAGAGAAATGAAGGTAGTAACTGTGATAAAAGTGTAAGAGAATAAACACTTAGAAATAAAACAGCTTAAAAAGAAAAAGAAGTCACATATTTCTTAAGGAACTGCACAGATGAGCTACTAGAAATACTTGTGAGGAAATCTATAAGAAAATTTAAAAAGCACTTACAGCTTATCCGGAATGTTGCTTAAATAGTCTTTCTCCATAGACCTTTGCACTGCATAAAGGAAGAAAATACACGCTTCCCTTAACTCTCTGTACTTTTCTTCATTCTTCATTTTCCAAAAGCACCCAGAAGGAGTGAAACTCGACATGAGAAGTGGAGTGTTCAGAAGCAAGTAGAACAAAATCAAAGTGAACATCTTTGTCCTACTATAAGCCTCGGTGTTGTGGATTGTGAAGTGTCATGCATATCAGCCTAACAAATGGGCACTCATGTGTTCATATCCTCTTTTATGTTTCTGGACAATGAAAAGTTTACTTGCACATTCATGATTCCTTTTTTCCCTTAGGCCCTTCCTCATTCCTGGAGGAATCTTCCCTGGGACTTGTCATCTGAGGTCCACAGTCCATTTGGTAAACATGAGTTGATAAATATATTTGATAATAGTTCTGTCTGTGGTTTCATGACATCATTCAGGTTTATGGATATTAAAATCCCTGAGCAGAGGCTGTTTAGTTAAAGTTTTGTTACAGAACTATCTTATATATCTGTTTATGTGTACACCAATAGAAACTATGTCAGTAGATATTTTTAGATTATGCACAGTGAAATATAAATTATTGATTCAGATTGGGTGTATAAAATGGCTAATGACTGCATGGTGAACATTGTATCACCAAGTCTATATGATGTAAAGGTGGCCAATTGTCAGGGCCATCTGAGAACCTCAGAACATACACACTGTGAAATATGTCACACCAATGGCAAATAAAGAATATCTACCCATAGCCTATGTTTGCAGGTTTAGAGAACCAATAATCAGGTGAAATCCAGAAATTTCTTGAGTCCTGTTATACCAAAAACCATCCAGCTACTCACAAAATAGCAGCTCATGTACACTTCAAATGTTGATTTTTAAAACTTCAACAATATCGAAAGAAACTCATGACCTTTGTGTATCATTTCAAATATTATATGAGACTTATCCCTCAACCAACACTTACATTATAAGTAATAAACTATGTTAAATAATTGAGTTCTAACACATGATCTCCATCCTAGAGCCTCAGTTCCCACAGATCAATTAAATGTGATAGCCCATTTCTTGTACTTCATCTTTGCTTTTCACTATTCTTTTATACTCATTTCTATTCAAGTAATATCTGTAAAGAATTCTTGTGCTGAGGATCTTAGAAGCAAATAATAACTGGGAAACAACTGTGGTTTTAATGTGTAAATTCTTCCTACACAAATTGGAGAGTAATCTATACTTCGTGGCAGTGTAGAATCTGCATTGCCAGTATAAGCATATACTGATATTTTCTTCCCACTAGCTTCACAAGATGTTCCATCCCTAATTCCTGTAGACCTTTGCACTTCTCAAATAATGCCTGACCTAATTTTTTTGTGTAAAGTGGTGTGTCTGTGTCACACACACACACACACACACACACACACACACACACACACACACATATGTACATACACACACACCAACAATCACTCCTACACACATAGATACAAGACATACACTATTAAACTAGAGTCTATGAAAATTCAGAATTTCCTAAGTCTGCATGTTTAGCTTAGCATAATGACCCTCTGTTCCATTCGAAATTCCTGCTAATGATATCGTTATTTTTTACAGGTTGCAGACATATCCATTATTTATGTATAGGCCACCATGTGCTTTGCCTCTTAATTCAAATAGGTCTAAGAGAAGTATGGACCCAGTAATTGAATTTATTCAGTTTCATCTTTGCTCTGGTTTCAGTCATTTATGAAGTATGTACAAGTTAATTTTAAACATCTTTCTGTTTTATCATTTAGTTAAAAATAACATTCTATATATTTAAAATATAGGAAATAATATATTTTCCAGAGGGTCCTAGAAACCTACAAGTAGAACATTATGATAGGCAGATTTGGACACAGGGGTCCTGCTCAAACTAAGGCACCAGCCAAGGACAATACAGGCGGTAAACCTTAAACCCCTACCCAGATCTAGACAATGGACAGAACATTCTCCACAGTAGAGTGGAGAGTGGGATATTACTTTCTCACATACTTTGGTGCCTCACCTTTGACCATGTCCCCTGGAGGGGGAGACTTGGTGGCACTCAGAGGAAGGACAGCAAGTTACCAAGAAGAGACTTGATACCCTATGAGCATATACAGGGGGAGGAAATCCCCCTCAGGAACAGTCATAGGGGAGTGGAATAAGAGGAAAAGAGGAGGGAGGGAAGAATGGGAGGATACAAGGGATGGGATAACCATTGAGATGTAACAAGAATAAATTAATAAAGGAAAAAAAGAATGTTGGGATAAAAAATAATACATTTAATTTTATTTAAGTAATTCATTCAGATTACATCTCAGTTGTTATTCCATCCTTTGTATCTTCCCATTCCTTCCTCCCTCACTCTTTAACCATGTTCTTTCCCACTAGGCATGGGACAGAAGGGAACTTCCTAACCTACTGTTTCAATATGGCCTATCAGGTCTCATCTGGATAGCCTACTTACCTTTCCTCTGTGTGCCACCAGGCCTCCCCACCAAGAAGTGCTCAAACAGAGGGCACCAGAGTTCATGTCAGAGTCCGTTCCTCTCTCCACACAACTGGGGAGAATGTGCCTTCCATTGGCTAGATCTGAATAGGGAGCCTATGTTTATCGCCTGCATTCTCTTTGCTTGGTACAGCACTTTGAGAAGACCCCACTAGGTCTCAATCTCCCATCCTTGATGGTCTACTTGTAAGGTTTCTAGACCCTTTGGGTCCTAATATTTCCCTATTCTCTGAGGGCCCTATCACCTGGGGTCAAAATAGGAATTCTCAGCATCTGTCCCAATCTCCTGCTGATTGAAGACTCTCAGAGGACATCCCTGTGGGGCTATTGTCCAGTTATGAGTGAGTATAGACCATGTGTATCTTTCTGGGTCTGGGTTAACTCACTAAGAATGAACATTTCAAGTTCCATGCACTTACAGGCAAATTTCTAGATTTCCTAGTTTTTAATACCTGAGTAGTATTCCACAGTGTAAATGTACCACAGTCTCTTCATCCATTTTTCAACTGAGGGACATCAAGGGTGTTTCCAGAATTTGGTATTATGAAGAAGACTTCTACAAACAAGGTTAAGCAAACATCCTTGTGTGGTGGAGGATATTTCGGGTGTGTTCTGAGGAGTGGAATAGCTAGGTCTTGAGCCCTATTCCCAGTTTTATGAGAACGTGCCAGATTGGTCAGATGGATTTTCAAAGAGGTTGTACAAGTTTGCACTCCCACAAGCAATGAAGGAATATTCTCCTTTCTCCACATGCTCAGCAACATGTGCTGTCACCTGAGTTTTTGATCTTAGCCATTCTGATAGATGTAACATGGAATGTCAGAGTCATTTTGAGTTTCATTTCTCTGATGACTAAAGACACTGAGCATTTCTTTAACTGTTTCTTAGGAATTCTATATTCATCTGTTGAGAGTTCTGTTTAGTTCTGTACCCCATGACTGGACTCAATTATTTGGTTTGGTGGTATTTAGTTTCTTGAGGCCTTTATATATTTTAGATATTAGACCTTTGTCAGATGTAGAGTAGGTGAAGAATGTTTCCCAATCTGTAGACTCTTGCTTTTTTCTATTGACAGCATCTTCTGCCTTACAGAAGCTTCTCAACTTCACAAGGTCCCATTTATTAATTGTTGACCTTAAGTCCTGAGCTATAGGGTCTCTGTTCAGGAAGTTATCTCCTGTGCCAATGGGTTCAAGGCTCTTCACCAATTTTCTTCTAAACAATTTAGTGTATCTGGTTTTATGTTGAGGTCTTTATTCCATCTGGACTTGAGTATTGTGCATGATTGTAAATATGAGTCTAATTGCATATTTCTTCATGGAGACATCCAGTTAGAACAGCTCCATTTGTTGAAGAGACTATCCTTTTTTCATTGAATAGATTTCACTTCTTTGTCAAAAAGCAAGTGACAATATGTGTGTGGATTCATTTCTGAGTCTTTGATTCTATTCTAATGATCAACCACTTATAGTTATCCTAAGACTATACTGTTTTGATTACTGTTGCTATATAGTACAGCTTGAGATCAGGTATACAGATTCCTCCAGAGGATCTTTTATTGTACAGAATTATTTTAGCTATTCTGGGTTTTCTTAATATGAATTTGAGAATTGTTCTTTACATGTCTTTAAATTTTGTGTAGGTATTTTGATAGGGATTGCACTTAATCTGTAAATTGCTTTTGGTAAGATGGTCATGTTTAGTATGTTTATTCTCCCCATCCTTCAGTTAATTTTATATACAACCACTTTGCTGAAGGTGTTTATTAGCTGGAGGAGTTCTCTGATGGAATTTTGGAGGTCACTTATGTACACTATCATATCATCTGCAAACAGTGATAATTTGGCTTCCTCCTGTCCAATGTAGGTTCCCCTTGATCTCCTTGTGTTGTCTTATTGCTCTACTAAAACATCAAGTACTATTTTGAAGAGATGCTGAGAGAGTGGGCAGCTTTGTCTAGACCCTGATTTTAGTGGAATTTCCTTGAGTTTCTCACTATTTTAATTTACACTGGCTATTGGCTTGTTGTATGTATCTTATATGATGTTTATGTATGTGTCTTGTATCCCTGATACTCCAGGTCTCTACATTTTAATGGATGTTGAATTTTGAGAAATGCTTTCTTGGCATAAGGAGATGATCATGTGGTTTTTTTTAATTTTGTTTATGTGGTGCATAACATTGATGGATTTCCATATATTGAACCGTTTCTGCATGTCTGGGATGAAGCCTACAGGGTCATGGTGAGTGATACCTTTCATGTGTTTGTTCTTGGATTTGGTTTGTGAATATTTTATTGAGTACTTTTATGTCACTGTTCTTAAGAAAATTTGGTCTGAAATGTTTTTTCACTGTTGGGTTTTTCTGAGATTCAGGTCTTAGTATGACTGTGACATCATAGCATAAGTTTGGTAATGTTTCTATTTTGTGGAGTAATTTGAAGAGTATTGGTAATAAGTCTTCTTTGAAGGTCTGTAGAATTCTGCACTGAAACCATCTGACCCTGGGCAAGTTTGTTTGTTTGTTTGTTTTGGGAGATTTATGATAACTGCTTCTATTTCTGTAGGAGAAATAGGACTATTTAATTTGTTGATCTTATACTGACTCAAACTTTGATGGTTTCCATCAAGAAAATGCCCACTTCCCTCAGTTTTTCAAATTTTGTGGACTATAAGCTTTTGAAATAGGACCTAATAACTCTTTGTATTTCCTCATTGTCTGTTATTTTATTTCATCTTTCATTTCTGATTTTGTTGATTTGGATATTGTGTCTCTGCTTCTAATTAGTTTGCCAAACAGTTCATTAATCCAGTTGATGGACTCAAAGAACCAGCTCCTGCTTAGGTTGATTCTTGAATTGTTCTGTCTGTTTGTAATTTATTGATTTCAGCCATGAGTTTAATTTTTTCTAGCCATCTACTCCTCTTTCGTGTTTCTCCTTCTTTTTTCATAGGGCTTCTAGATATATCTTTAAGTTGCCTATATGAAATGTTTCCAGTCTCTTTATGAAGTCTCTTAGTGTTATGAATTTTCCTTTTAGCACTGCTTTCAATTTAACCCACAAATTTGGATATGCTGTACCTTCATTTTTATTGAATTTTAAAAAGTCCTTAATTTCTTTTTTTTTTCACTGCTCCAGTTGTTGTGTAGGGAGTTTTTCAGTTTCCGTGTGTGTAGACTTTTTGCTTTTCTGTTGTCATTGAAGTCCAGCTTTAGATCACAGTGATTGGATATGATAGGAGGTATTATTTCTGTCTTCCTGTATCTGTTGAGGCTCACTTTGTGATCTACTATATGGTCAATTTTGGAGAAGGTTCTGTGAGGTGCTGAGAGGAAGGTATAATTTTTTGGTTTGGGTGAAAATTCTGTAGATATCTGTTAGGTCGATTTGATTCAAGACATTGGTTAGCCTTATTATTTCTCAGTTTAGTTTCTGTTTCATTGACCTATCCTTTGGTGAAAATGCGTAGTTGAAGACTCCCACTACTAATGTGTTCAGATCAATGTGTGACTTAAGCATTGTTAATATTTCTTACAATGTTGGGAATAAAAAGAAGAAAGAAAAAAACACCAAATGGGGATGCCCTTGAACTGTGTGTACAGATGCTCAGAACTGTGATGTCATCATGGTTGAATTTTTCCTTAATGAGTATGAAATTTTATTCCTTATCTCTTTTGATTAATTTCAATTGAAAGTCTATTTTATTATATATTAAAATGGCTACACCAGCTTGATTCTTGTGTCTGTTGGCTTAGAATACTTTTTTTCTAGTATTCTAGGTAATGTTTGACCCTGAAGTAATGTTTTTCAGTGTGGATGGGATGTGTTTCTTGAATGCAAAAGAATAGTGCATCTTGCTTATGCTTCCATTCTGTTAGTCTATGTCTTTTCATTGGAGAATTGAGACTATTGATGTTGAGAGATGTGAATGGCCAGTGACTATTAAGTCCCGTGACTTGGATGTTGGTTGCGGTAGAGTGTTTGTGTGGTTGCTTTGCTACAGTGAAGTTATCTATTTCCTGTGTTATCTTGGTTGTAGTTTCTCATTTTGTGTTCGAGTGTTCTCCAACTTCTATAGAGCCAGATTTGTGTATCGGTACAGTTTTAATTTGTTTTTGCCATGGAATATCTTGTTTTCTCCACCAATAGTTATTGAAAGTTTCACTGGGTATAGTACTCTGGCCTGACATCTGTGGTCTCTTACAGTTTGTAGGACCTCTGCCCAGGCTCTTCTGTCTTTTATGTTCTCTACAGGGAAGTTTGGTGTAATTCTGATAGGTTTGCCATTTGGACTTTTTCCTTTGCTGCCAAGGAAATTTTTCATTGTTCTATACATTTGTGTTTTGATTATTTAGTGATTGGATTAATATATTTTTGGTCTATTCCATTTGGTGCTATGTAGGACTCTTTTATGTTTATATGCATCTCTTTTATAAGATGAGAATATTTTCTTCTATGAATTTGCTGAAGTTATTTTCTGGCCCTGAAGCAGGGACTCTTCTTTTTTCCTCAATTCCTAGATCCTTAGATTTCATCATTTCATGGTTTCCTTGAATTTTTCAATGGTTGGTGTCAGGAATTTTGGGGACATAATATTTTCTTTGATGGTTGCATCTAATTCTTCTGTTGTAACTTTTGCACCTAAGATTCTTTACTCCATCTTTTGAATTTTGTTAGAGAAGCTTATCTCTGCATTTCCTGTTTTCTTAAATAATTTCTTTTATTCCAAGCTTTCTTCTGCCTGTGCTTTTATCATTGTTTCTATTTTCATTTTCAAGTCTTGAACAGTTTTATTGATTTTCATCATCTGATTGTTCACATTTCCTGAATTTCTTCTAGTGATTTCTTCATTCCACTCTATAGGTTTCTGTCATGGCCTCTCTAAGGTCCTCAATCTGGTTGTCCACATCTTCCTGTATTTGTTTAGGGATTTTGTTTGTTTCCTCCATTATCATCTTCATTACTTAGGATTTGACGTCATTTCTTCTGCTTCAGTCATGTTTGAAGTCCCAGGGTTTATGTATTGGGATAATTGTGTTCTGGATATGTCATGTTGTTTTAGGTTTTGTTGTGTGTTTTTATGCTGGTCTTTAGCTGTCTTGCTCTTTCTGATGTTAGGATGTAGTTTTGGTGTCCTTCACTGGTCATTGAGAGTAGTGCATTGGTGAGTGTCTATAGAGCTAGACCCCTCACCTGTGGGGATAAGGGTATCCTTCAGTGACTTGGTTTCAGCTCCAAAGGACTTTGCCTCACACACTGGGTTCCCCACTGGGCCAATACAGGCTGGTGATGGTATTCTGCAACTCAAGGTTCAGTCTGAGATAATGAAGGTAATATCTGCTTTTGGCTGGATATGGAGATCTTCCACTTGGCCACAGGGGACCTAGGACCTCCGATTAGTATTTCACAGAGTGCAGAGTGGGTAGCTGTCTTAGGCTTCTGCCAATTCTTTCTTGGGCCTGCCTCTTCTTGCTCCAGTCCTGGCCATGGGACTTGGATTTAATCTGCCACAGAGTGTGGAAGCTGTCCATTGACCTGAACTTCTTTCTGCCCATTCATTCTCCAGCCATGGGACCTAGATTCAGTTCAACAGAGAGAGTGGGAGCCATGCCCTAGCAGAGAATCTCTCCATAGCCATTTGGCCCCTATGTGGGCTCTTGGTTCTCTTTGAACTGGCAGGGTGATCTGAAGTCAGATCTATCCCATATACACACACTGTGATCCCCTCTGGGCTAGCTGAAACTACCGTTAGCGTGTAACCCACAGTTTAGTCAGAGAGAGTGTAGATACCACCCATGTGTCTGTGCTGGGCTTTAAAGACACAGGACTGCACGTGTGTTGTCTGGGGTCTGATTCACACATTCGACTGGGTTCTCCCTTGGGCCATCAGATCTAAATGCTGGTGTTTCATCACCCACAGTTCATTCCCCAATACACAGTCCAAGATATAGCAGAGCTACAGCTGAGAGTCTCGTATGCAGCCAGTCTCCGTAGACTGAGCACCCATCCTCCCTGGACCAGTTGGATGGCCTGAGGCCAGACCCAACTGTGCTCTGCACCACGTCCATATCTCTCACCTAGCGCTCATCAGGTCTTGTGGCCTCTAGCTCCCATCCTATCTCTAGGCTCCATCCGGCTGCTCAGACACAGTGCATAGTTGGCACTGCCATCTTTGATCAACACAAGAGATAATACATTTAATGAAACTTTTAAGATTCTAAAAATGTATTACAAATAGCAAATGAATATGTAGATATGAAGATGAAAATCAAAAAATGTTGGATGTTATTTTTCCTTTATGTCATCATCTGTTGTGAGCCATTAAATTTGATTTCATATATTGTTTATTCTGAGTAATGCTGAAATAAACACGGCAGACAAATGTCTATGTTCAGTGCTAACTTATGAAAACACAAATTGTTCCATGAGAGGTTTAATGGAGCAAAACTTACTCCTACATTTGCTAAATAAAGTAGCTGTATCCTGCTTACCACACTGGAGACCTCAGTTTCAACTCACACTAATAATTTCCTTCCTCTCATTAACCTATTTGTCATCACATTTTCTTATGATTTATTTAGATTATATCCTGAATGTTGTGTCTTCACTTGTACCCTCCTGCTCACCATCCTGTGTTTACCCTATTCCTTCCCCTAGACCTGTGACGCAAGGATACCTCCTTTATACACCCTAAGATCACAGCTTAAAAGGTCTCATCAAGATAACCCGCTTCCCCTTCTTCTGAGTGTCACCAGGCCTCCCCAACATGGGGAAGTGCTCCAATTAGGAGCACCAGACTTCATGTCAGAGGCAGTCCCCACTATCACCACAACCATGGAAAATGAGCTGTCCATTGGTTATATCTAAAAAGATAGACTAGATTTCCTACATGCATTGACCTTGGTTGGTACAGCAGTTTCTGAAGCACCCCACTCCCTGATCTGCAAGCCTTGACAGTCTTCTTGTGGGGTCCTAGAACCTCTGGATCCTCTATCTCTACATTCTTCCATACCACTCTTACCTGGAGTTCAGTAGAGAGTCCCAGCATCTGGACCAATCACCTATGAGTGGGCACTCTCAGAGTAAATCCATGGTTGACAAATATCCACTTATAAGTGAATATACACCATGCGTATCCTCTGAGTCTGGGTTACCTCACTCATGGTGATAATCTGTAGTTCCACCCACTTGCTGGCAAATTTCAAGATTCCCTTTCTTTTTTAAAACTGAGTAGTATTTCATTTTATAAATGTACCATTTTCTTTTTCTATTGTTTGAATGAAGGACATCTAGGGAGTTTCAAGATTCTGGCTATTAGGATTAAGGCTGACATCAACATAGTTGAGCAAATTTCCTTGTTGTGTGGTGGACCATCTTTTGGATATTTGCCAAGAAGTGTCATAGGTGGGTCTTGAGTTAGCATTACTCCTAATTTTCTGAGAAAGTGCCAGTTGGATTTTTAAAATGGATGCACAAGATTGCACTCCCACACGCAGTGGAAGAGTGTTCTTCCTCTTTCTACACATCTTCAGCACCATGTAATGTCACTTGAATTTTTGAACTTAGCCATTCTTCAACCATTTGTTGAAGATGCTATCACTTTTCCATCGAATGGATTTGGATTCTTTGTCGAAAATCAAGTGACCATATGTGTGTGGATTCATATCTGGGTCTTCGATTCGATTCCACTGATCAACTAGTCTGTTGCCATGCCAGTACCATGCTGTTTTAATTACTATTGCTTTATAGTACAGTTTGAGATCAGCTACGGAGACTCCTCCGGAGCACCTTTTATTGTACAAGATTGTTTTAGCTATTCTGGGTTTTTTGTTTTTCCATATGAAGTTCAGAATTGAACTTTCAATGTCTTTAAAAAATTGTGTAGGTATTTTGATAGGGATTGCATTGAATTTGTAGATTGCTTTTGGTAGGATGACCATTTTTATTATGTTAATTCTCCCGAATCATGAGCAAAAAAGATCATTCTATCTTCTCATGTCATCTTCAATCTCTTTCTTTAGAGTTTTGAATTTTTTTTCAAACAAATCCTTCACTTGCTTAGTTAGAGTAACTCCTAAGTACTTTATATTGCTTGTGGCAAATGTGAAGGGTGTAGTTTTCCTAATTTCTTCCTCTGCAAGCTTGTCTTTTGTGTATAGGAAGGCTACAGACTTTTTTGAGTTAATTTTGTATCCAGCCAATTTGCTGAAGGTATTTATCAGCTGTAGGAGTTCTCTGGTGGAATTTTGAGAGTCACTTATTTAGACTATCATATCATCTGCAAATAGGGATAATTTGACTTCCTCCTTTCCCATTTGAATACCCTTGATCTCCTTTTGTTGTCTTATTGCTCTGGCTAGAACTTCGAGTACTATATTGAAGAGTGTCACTTGAATTTTTAACCTTAGCCATTCTGATGAGTATAAGATGTAATCTCAGAGCCATTTTGATTTGCATTTCTCTAATGACCAAGGAGGTTGAGCATTTCCTTAAGTGTTTTTCAGCCATTCAATATTCCTCTGTTGAGAATTCTCTTTTAAGATCTGACCCTCATTTCTTAATTATGTTGCTTTTATTGGTGATGTTGAATTTCTTGAGTTCATTGTAAATTTTGGATATTATTTGTCAGGTGTAGGATTGGTGGTGATCTTTTCCTAAGATGTAGGCTCTTGTTTTATCCTGGTGACAATGTCCTTTGCCTTACAGAAGATTTTCAAATTCATGATGTCCCATTTATTAATTGTGACCTTAGAGCCTGACCTGTTTTTGTCATCTCCAGGAATTTTTCCACTGTGACAATGGATTAAGGCACTTCCACAATTTTTCTTCTGACAGATTTAGTGTGTCTGTTTTTAATGTTGAGGTTTTTAATACACTGTGCCTTTAGTTTTGTACAGGGTGAAAAATATGGACCTTTTTGCATTTTTTTAATGTGTACACATGCAGTTAGAGCAGCACCATTTGTTGAAGACCCTATATATTTTCCATGCTATGGGTTTTGCTTCTCTGTAAAAACTCAAGTGTTCATAGATGTGAGGATTTATCTCAGGGTCTTTGATTTGATTTCATTGATGAACCAGCATATTTCTATTCCAGTACCATGGTGTTTTTATTACTGATGTTGTATACCACAGCTTGAGATCTGGGGTAGAGATTCCTTCACAAGATATTTTATTGCAAAGGATTGTCTTAGCTACTCTTGGTTTTCTGTTTTTCCATATGAATTTAAGAATTGATCTTTCAAGGTCTGTAAAATATTCTGTAGCTGTTTTGATGGGAATTAGATTGAATCTGTTGATTTCTTTTGGTAATGTGCCCAGTTTTACTATATTGATTCTTCCCATCCATGGACAAGGGCAATATATCCATCTTCTGATATCTTCTTCAATAACTTTTAGAGATTTGAAGTTTTAAGGTTGTTTTGCAAGGGTTCACATGTGTTATATGATCCAACCGTGTTTTAGTAGGATATCTGGGTTCTGATGAATCTGTATTTCCCTGGGTTTTGAGGAGTGTGTTCCTATGCTGTTCGTTAGCCATCTAGTTTTCCCTGGTGGAGGCACACTTGAAGATCCCTGGTAGTCCCTGGTGGCTGATGCCTCTGCAATTGTACATAGAGTTGGGCCCTGGGAATTGGCATGTTGTGCTGCTGGTAGTTAGTCCCTGTTGGGTATTGCCAAGGAAGGCCCTGATAGCTGCCACCTCTGGGATTGCAGGCAGACCTGGGACCCTGAAGACAGTGCATGGAAGTTGAGAGGTAGATCTCACAGTTGCTGGCAATCTCCTATGAATGCTGCCTCTGGAGGTGCCGACATAGCTGCGACCATGGTAATAATACATAGAGGACACAGGGAAGTCCTCATCTCTTCTGATAGACCCCAATGACTGATGTCTCAGCAATTGCAGATAGAGCTGACGATTGGGGTCTGACATGCCTCACTACTGCTGGTAGTCCTCAATGGCTGTCACCTCTGGAACTGAAGGCAGAGTGATCCTGAGATTGCCTAAGTCTGCCACCTTTGGAATTCAAATGGGTGGAACTAGAAAAGATCATTCAGGGTTCAGTAACCTAGACTCAGAAAGACAGATATGGTATATAGTCATAAGCAGAATTAGCCATATAGTTCATGATAACCATACTACAATTCATAGTCTGTGGACTGGTGGGGAGATATGATATCAGATCCACACTCTCACATCCCATTGGGCCCACTGACTCTGATGCTATTACAGTGTGACTCACGCATCAGTCAGAGAGGGAGGGGGAGGGCACAAGTGAAGCAAATACATTCCGCTGCTTTAGGCTTTGGATTTTGTGCCGGTAGGGGTGCCAGCACCTGGGGCTTTCTGTGGACTCATGGGTGGGTGTGAGGTCAGATACACCTGTTTTCCGGAAATTCCTCTAGAGGAGCAGTTCTGGTGTCTGGTGCTTTACCACGCACAGTTCAGTCCCAGATACCAAGTCCATACTATAGAGCACAGCTGCAGATCATCAGAGCGGGTACACGTCCAGACTCTGGGGACTGGCCACCTTCCCTCCGTGGGCCAGTTGGAAGACCAGAGGCCAGACCCACCTGTGCTCTGCACTTTGTGGACCCATTTCACCTAAGACTCTTCAGGACTTGTGGTCTGTAGTTCCAAGCCGTGTTCGCGGTTTCCATCCTGCAGTGCTCGGGATCACCATTTCGATCTTCCTGAAATGCAGATTGCTTATGCAGACTCTTTAAAATATTATCCTAAAACATTTTAAAAACTACGGATTTTCATTTATATATGTCAATGTGTGTATACATGTTTGTTTGTTTTTGTTTGTGTGTGTGTGTTTTCCTTTTTATTTTGTTTTGTTTTTGAAATAGGTTTTCTCTGTGTAGCCTTGCCTGTCCTGGACTCACTTTGTAGACCAGGATGGCCTCGAACTCTCAGAGATCCATCCGCCTTTGCCTTCTGAGTACTGAGATTAAAGATGTGTGCCACCATGCCCGGCTGTGTGTGAATTTTCATGTCTTGTTTTGTACATGGGTGAGCTCAGGTAACTATGTAAGCCAGAAGAGGATAGCTTCTTCTTTGGAGCCATTGTAACATAGTGTTGATAACATAATTCGTTCAGTGCTGAGCAATGAATCAGACCTCATTAAAGAGCTAGGAATGTTATTAACTGCCTAAGGCTAAGACACAAACCCATCTTCTTTACTATTCTTTATGTTGTCAAACCATCACTCTTCTAAGTTTAAATCTTTGACTTCCTTGGATAATGTCAATATTCCCTTACTTTTTCCTTGTAAAGAAAAAAATTGGTTTACCTCCATGTGAAAACATGAGTTCACACTCCCACAAATTTCCTCAAATTTTTAATCACCATTCCACTGGCATCAAGGTCATTCACCCAGAGATTATAAAGTTTGGTTTTAGTTTGAATGTTTTTATTCTAAATTAGAAAAGAACATTTGCACTCAGCACTATGCCCCAAGAGTTATAACTTGTGAAATAAGTAGATCAGGACAAGATAATATGGAAAACATAGAACTCCAGTAGCCATCATACTGCTATGCAACATCATTACAGGAAACAGTGAGCATCATCCTAAGAAGAGACAGATCATGCTCTACAGCCCAATATTTGGTGGTTTTGTAAAAACTTCATATTTCTCAGTTAGATTTCATTTACCAGTCAGACTACCTGGCACAAGCCTATGATCAGTCCCTAGACAGAGCCAACCCCTGAAATTATTAATGATACTCTGCTGTGCTTGTAGACAGAAGCCTAACTGTGTTGTCCTCTGAGAGGCTCTGCTAAACACAGGTTGAAAACAAATGCTGAGAGTAACAGCCAAACATTCGGTGATAATAGGGAGTCTTGTGGAACAGTGGGAGGAAGGAGAAATGGACTTGAGATGACAGGAGCTCCACAAAATGACCAAAATTGCCAGCCATCCAGGGCACAGAGAGGCTTGCTGAGACTGAGGGGACAACCAAGGACAATGAATGAATGGGGCATATGCCAACTACACAGTTGTAGATGATGGACAGATCAGGCTTCATGTGGCTCCTCTAGGTGAAGTACAGGGGCTGTTACTGACATGGATGTGATCCCAGAGTTTTGATCACTAATCTGAGGCATAACGGAGAGGAGACAGAGAAAGGCATGGAGGGTAGGACTGGAAGGAGAACAAGGATAGAATCTACAATCAGGATAAAAGTTGGATAAATGAATTAACTTAACACAAAATATTAATGATATACGACCTTACGAATATGATTTCTCCCTGATCTTTTGAAGAGAATTTTTGTCTGGCCTTAATAAAATGATGTAGCACTTGGGAACAAAGATGCATCCCAGCATGCCTGCACTGGAAGACAAGATGGAAAAAATCTCCACAGCCACCATGACCTTGCCCTTGGTGCTATGGTAGACAGGGAGAAAAGTGATCCACACAGTGCAAAACACCAGCATACTGAAGGTCAAGAACTTGGCTTCATTGAATGTGTCAGGCAGGTTCCTGGCCAAGAAAGCCAAAATGAAGCTTCCCAGGGCCAGGAAGCCTAAGTATCCTAGGACACAGTAAAATGCTATAACAGAACCCTTGTTGCAGACAATAATAATCTGGCCATGCTCAGAGTGTGCATCAGTATTAACAGAAGGAGGAGAAGCTCCTAGCCAGATTGAACAGAGAATAATTTGGATGAGTGTACAGAGAGGAATGATGTAGTTAAGTGTTCCTGAAACTAGAATGTACTTTATCCTTCTTGCAGGAGTTTTGACATTGAAAGCCAGAACCACTGTGATTGTTTTGGCCAACACAGTGGAAATAGCCACAGTGAAAACAATTCCAAATGTGATTTGCTGCAGGATGCAGGAGACTGAGTTTGGAAGGCCAATGAAGAGCAAGGAACAGAGGAAACAGAACATGAGTGACATGAGTAAGATGTAGCTGAGAGCACGGTTATTGGCCTTCACGATGGCTGTGTCATTGTGCTTCAAAAATACCCCAAGAACCAGAGCTGTGAGGGCAGAGAAGCCCAAGGCCATTAAGGCCAGAGCCATCCCCAAGGGGTCTTCATAGCTCAGAAAGATCACAGCTTTGTGGATGCAGTGATTCTTCTCTGTGTTGGCATACTGGTCCTCTGGACACTTCACACATTGATCCATGTCTGAATGAGAAAGGACAGATTCCTTAGTACAGCTTACGCAGGTTATTGACAAGACATTTCAATAACTCTATTGGAAAAGCTTTGCAATACCTTCATTTTATTGCTGATAATATAATTGAAGGAAATTGTTATATAACACTGCTTCTATTTAGTAATTCTTATTATTTTTATAAAGAAAAACAATCCAAAGTTTGTCTATTTAACAGTGTTGATTATTTACCATGTCTTCAGAAAGCAGATTTCTTACATCCTTCTGGATGCTATCATGAAATGGCTGTGTCTGGTAAATTCACAAAATCTAAATGCACTAACCACAGTGTAATTGAGTGTCTTTTAAAATCTCCGTTCCCATGCATTCAGCACCTCCTGAGTTCACTGACTGTTCATTTAATTCTTTATGAGAGATGGAAACTGAGTTCTGCTTGGGGAAGAAAAGTGACAGCTTTTCTAGTTCCCAGCCCAAACATAATGATATCTAAGGAACAGTAAAAGAAATCATTTGGGATGTGTGTGTGTGTGCGCGCGTGCGTGCACACTCGTGTGTGTATTTATATTTGGGTGTCCAAATAAATGTAAAAGATATGCTCATACATTTGGTAATCATTTGTTAGAAATAGGAATGTGAGTGTGAGAAGTTAATTTTCCTGGTATATAAATGCAATTTAAAGGTTTGAAATTTGGAAGAAATAAAAATAATGATTAATCTGTCCTTTTTTATGTTCTAACCTGGTGGTATATACAAAGAGTCCCTGAGCCTTGATCATTGGAAGCACTAAATCTATCACTGAAGATAGAAACCTCTCTACAGACTGAGCACCACAGAGCCCTTCATCTTGACTCCACCTTCATGGGAATCATTCAGCATCTTCCTGCTTCTCTCATTTCAATCTCTATGAGATCAAACTCTGTGAATAGACTCTGAGGTAAATTTTACATCGATAAGCAGCAAGGAAGAAATAAAACAAAACCCACATACAAAAGTAGCCCAGATTTTTTTCAAGACAGGATTTCTCTGTGTAGCCTTGGCTATTCTAGAAGCACTCTGAAGACCAGGCTGGTCTCAAACGCACCATGATCCACCTGCCTCTGCATCCCAAGTGCTGGGATTAAAGGCAAGTGCCACGACACCCAGATTTTTTTATGTGGAACAAACTACTTCACTCACAATATGCTCTTCTGAAATGGCAATGGTAGGCAATTTCATTGGAATTGTGCTGATTCATTTGATAGTTGCACAAAGTTAAGGTGTGCTTCCTAGTTTTTAAGTCTTTTTATGTAGAACAATTGATTGATGGGCAATTGTAACTAGCTATTTTGCCTGAAGTGTTGGAAAGTTAGCTGAACTATGAAGAGAATGTCCTGTTCTTACAGAAAACCTGAGTTCAGTTCCCAGGACTCATGTGTGGTGTTTCACAATTGCCTGCAAATTAACTATAGAGGTATTAGTTGTCTCTCACCTTCATGTGCCCTTAGGTACACATATACTCACAATGCACATGAACACCTATAAAGAGTATTAATCTTTTTTTATTGATTGATTTAATTACCTTAGTTCTTATTCATTTTAACATTGAAAACAATTTTATTACAGTTTGTTTAATCATTCTGGATGTTATTTGAGTGTATAGATGTCAGAAGGCATTTCTAGGGGTTCTTTGCCTCCTCTCAGTATATGAGTCCTGGGGGTGAACTCCAGCTATCAGTCTTAGTGGCAAATGATTTAAATGTAGAGCCATATTATTGGCCAGAAATGTATTTTAAGAACTTGAATTTTATTGCATAGTATCACAGGCAAATGTTGGGGAAACCATTCATTGTACATTTGCATTTAGCCAAGCATAAATAGAAAATCATTTTACTAAACGGGCTCTGTAGGTTGCAATAAAATTTTAATGTTTGCATAAATTACTTTCATTACAAAACTGTTCTAATCTATTATTTCATGAAATTATTAATTGAGTGTCATTTATAAAATGTTTGATATAAGACTTGTTATATTTTGTCCTCTGTTGGATCCTGTACATATAAGTGTACATAAACATACACACATACATAAATGAAAAAAATAATAAATTCACATTTTGAACATTCACGACTGGAATCTTTTATGCATGTAGTTATTGAAGAAATTAATAAACAGAAGAGATCTAATGCACTATGTGCTCACACTGCACTTTGATTTTATTTCTTTGAGAAAATATGATGTGACAGAAAATGAATCAAAATGTAAAACTAGGCAAAAGGGTTTTTGTTGTTGTGGTGGTGGTGGTTATGACATTGTTAATGTTGGTATTCCTGTGACATCTAATGGAGAAAATGATATATTATATTTTTGTAGTTGCCGTTTAGACTCCTTCAACATGCCTTTTTTAATGGAGAAGATTATCAATGTAAAGTTTGTCACAGCAGTAAACACTCACTTGTTCCATTAGAAATTTCATTTTCTGGGCAGTGGATACAAATAAAACAGCAAAGAGACATTCCCTCCTGCCTGAATTTTCTGAATCCAGGACCACAATCAGCACTGCATACAGAGGGCACCATCTGAGGAAATAGGATACATATTGAGTTTTACCTACTTCATCCATAACTATAATATATTAGCATGTTGAGATATCAATAAGCTTATTTTATATACAGACGCTGAGGAACCACATGTCACTTGGTACTTTGTATAATGGCAAGTGTGTGAATATATTAAAACAAGTTGATGAAAAGTTGAGCTCTTCACAAAATCTTAGACGTTATGGAAACGGAATTTTAGAGTACTTTGTGCAAACACTACAGAGATGCTACCTGGTCTTCCTGTTGATTTTCACCAAGGAGACACAAAGTACAGTAAAAAGATAAAGAACATGGAATGAACCTTTCCTGAGAAATTTTCTCTATCAGAATAGCCTTCTTTCTAATGCTAATGCATTTTATTATTTGGTATTCAGTGTAGGAATGCCCAGCCTACTAAAGACAATGCTGTTGCTAGGCAAGTATGTATGAGAAATGACACATAGCAAACCAGTAAGCAGTGTTCTCTCAAGGGCCTGTGCTTTAGTTTCAGTCTCCAGGTTCCGTCCTTGTCTTCCGTTGCTTATAACACATGATCCAAAACTACCTTTCTTCCTCACTATGCTCATGGCCAAAATTTAACCAAAGCAACGACTTTGCAAGAAATGATGAAATCACATCTAAAACAGGGGAAATATCTCCTCAAGTATTAAATAACAAACACATCCTCCAATAAATTAAGACTGCAAATGTTCACAAACTTAATGTAAAGAAAAACACAGTTGAAAAGGCAATCCTAGTGACAAGGTGCCGAGTTGATGTGTAAGAAGCTGTATGTGATGTGTTTCCTGAAGTGAGAAGACCTTAAGGAGCCTATAAATACTGTGGGAACCAGAGTAAAAGATAGTTTGTCTGATGTTAATTGAAGGTTTTCTTAGGTTGAAGAAAGGTATGTTTTTATTACACTATACTTTATGATGGGGCTCTGTAAGAAGCATTAGAAATCTGCTGATAGGGATACCAAGAAGACACTTGATACCCTATGTGCATAGTCCCTCTCACTTACAGTCATAAGGGAGAGGTGGAGGAGGGAAACAGGAGGAAAGGAGGAAAGGAGGATACAAGGGATGGGATAACAATTGAGATGTAATATGAATAAATTAATAAATATGTTTTTAAAAGGAAATTTGCTGAGTGTTGCATGCTCTTTTGAATCCTTCATTCAGTATTAAGGTGTATGTGAAAACCACATTGTCACTGGTACACAGATTCATCTCATGTTCTCCACATACACACTTAACTAGAACGCTTCCCTTTGCTGTGGTGGTTGTGAAACAGGGTATCACTCTGTAGCACTGGGATACCTCAATTCCCTATCTAAAACAGGGAACATTACTTTCTCTCTTTTTTAAATTGTTCTATTAATTTATTCATATTACATCTAAATTGTTATCCCATCCCTTGTATCCTCCCAATCCTCCATCCCTTCCACTTTTACTCTAGTCCCCTCCCCTATGTCTGTGACTGCGGTGGGACCTCCTCTCCCTATATATGATCATAGGGTATCAAATCTCTTTTTGATATCCTGGTATCTTTCCCTGAGTGCCACCAGGCCTCCCCATCAAAGGGATGTGGTCGAATATGGGGCACCAGTGTTCATGTGAAAGTCAGTCCTTGCTCCTCGCTCAACTGTGGAGAATGTGCTGTCCATTGTCTAGATCTGGGTAGGGGTTTGATGATTACTGCACATATTGTCCTTGCTTGGTGCCATAGTTTAGACAGAACCCCTGGGCCATATTCATCAATCATAATGTTCTTGTAGGTTTCTAGGACCCTTTGGATTCTTCCCTTTCCCCGTTCTCCAATACATCTCTTACCTAGAGTCCCAAGACGATGTCTTCACATCTATCCCATTTTCCTGGTAAGTAAAGACTTTCATGGTAAATGCACCTTGGGTTAGTGTCCAGTTATAAGTAAGTTTATATGCCTTTAGTCATCAGGGAAATGCAAATCAAAACAACTCTGTGATTCCATCTTACACCCATCAGAATGGCTAAGATCAAAAATTCAAGTGATATCACATTCTGGTGAGGATGTGGAGAAACAGAAACACTTCTTTATTGCTGGTGGGAATGCAAACTTAAACAATGTCTTTGGAAATCTATCTCAGAAAAATGGGAGTAGGGCTTCTTTAAGCCTCAGCAATTCCACCCTTTGGAATATACGTAAAAAATGCTCTAGCACACAATAAGGGCATATGCTCAACCATGTTCAAAGCAGCCTTCTTCATAATAGCCAGAACCTGGAAAAAGCCTAAGGGTTTCTACGTAGAAGAATGGAAAAAGAAACTGTGATACATCTACACTATGGAATACTACTCAGCTATTAAAAAGAGGAATTCTAGAAATTTGTGGACGAATGTATGGAACTAGAAACTATCATACTGAATGATTTAACCCAGAAGCAGAAAGACTCAAATGGTAGATACTCACTTATAATTGGACACATTCTCTTTTTTTAAAATATATTTTCACAGTTGTTTTGGTACATGGTAAAAATTTCCTTATTTAAGTAATTCATCCAGATTAAATCTCATTTTTACCCTTCATTTGTATCTTCCAATTCCCCAACCCTCCCACTTTCATCCTATTCCCCTCCCCCAAGTTTGTGACAGAAAGGGACCTTCTCCTCCACTATAAGATCACAACCTATCATGTCTCTTCCTGGGAGCCTGTTAACTTTTCCTCTGAACATTAACAGGTCTCCCCACCAAGAGGAAGTAGTCAAGTAGGGGTCCCCAGAGTTCATGTCTGAGTCAGTCCCTGCTATCCACACAATTGTGGAGAAAGTGGTATCCATTGGCTAGATCTGGATTGGGGGTCTATGGTTACTACATGCATTGTCCTTTGTTGGTACAGTATTTTTAGATGAATTGCCTGGGTCCAGATCTGCCAGCCTTAATTGTCTCCTTGTAGGTTTCTAGGATCCTCTGGGTCCTTCTATTTCCCCATTCATCCTTACCTCTCTCACATAGGGTACCAGTAGGAAGTCCCAGTATCTATCCCAATCTCCAGCTAGGCACTTGGTAATATTTTAATGACCATTTAAAAAAGAGTGGAGACAGTGCATATTGCTGCCCCATTTCTATTCAATATGTTAAGGAGTGGTCTCTATGTCACACTGCCAGCCTTGGTTTAGCTATCTAGGCCAAACTGGTCACCTATCAACAGAGAATTTTCTAAATCTGCCTACAAACTGTTTGGACTAACACATGCACCACACATACCTGGCTTCATTCTTATTTTAATTGAATTTTTATGTTTTTCTCTGTATCTAGTACAATGCTTTCAGTCTGCAATAAAAATCCTATTCTATCAAGATATTGCCTGTTCTTTGTATTCCAACATGGTTTTTTTACTCTGAATAGATAATGGATTTCTTTATAATCCATTTATGAATATTTTTGTGTAATCATATAATTCCATCTTAGAGTGTATTTACATGATTTATCTCATTTAACTTATCTGCATTTTGGAATCATGATTGCATTTATGGAATGAAATACACTTGGGTGTAGCGAACAAACATTCTGGTGTGTTGTTGAATTGCCTTGATATGTGTATACGTCAGAATTTTTCCATCTATGTCCATCAAAGTGAATGTTTTCATGGATTTGTTTGTTTGTTTGTTTGTTTGTTTGTTTCACTTCATAATGATGTACCACCCACATTTTTATAAAAGGATTCCATTCAGGTCAAAAATATCATTTTTCCCATGGAAGTAACAAAAAAGTTTTGGGGTGTTTTTGTTGTTTTACTGAACCAATCTTGTTGTCTATGGATTTTTACTAGAGAATGTGAACATTAACAATAAATTATTACTGTAGATTGTTTTGTGAATATTATCTAGTGTTGATATTGTAGTTCTTGATAGTTTTGTAATTGTTGCTTTTCTCAGGAGCTTAGTGCTTTCTATGTGTTTCTTTGATCCTTACATTCATCATGTGAAGTGGTTCAACTAGCATCTTTCATGATAATTTTTCAGTGCTTCTAAATTCCTGTGATTGTGTCTATTATTGAACTCTGTTCTGTATCCTTCTATTATGAGGAATAACTTTTCTGTTTATAGTTACTGTGGCTGGCTGTTAAATGTTTGAAATACATCACTCTTACTCTCCTCCTGTAAGAATGTCCATAGTGACATTGACTGATATACAGATGGGAACTTGCTATGACACAGTCTTCCGTACTTCAGCCTTCAAGTTTATGTCTTTCTTACAATATAATTTTTATGTTAAATATGCCAAGGGTTGTTCATTTACTGATTTTCAATCTTTGCTATGTAAATGACTGTTGTATCTCGATGGGAACACATCTCACTTGAAATTTATGATTACATTATACTGGATATAGTGTTGATGAGTTGAGTGTTTCCTTCTTTTCCTCTTGTGATCTGGACTGTAATTCTGATCTTCTGATCAGAAATCCTCAAGTCTCCTATATTTTGAATCTTAGTTTTGTTTTATTTTTTATACTCTGATTTTTCTAATACTTATGCATAATATTCAAGCTTTGCCATCCTGTCTTTATTTTGAACTATTGTCTTGCTGAGACTATTTACTTAGAATTTTATTTCATTTATTTGATTTTCCTTTACATATTTTCTGTTTGAGTATTTTTATTATTTTGTACATTGCTGGAATTTCTTTGTCTCATGCTTTTTCAGTGACTTATTTTATGGTAGTTTTTGTGATCACTCTTATTCTTCCCGAGGAAATTTATGTCTGTTCACTTATTATAGAGCATTCTAATAATCATTCTTTCAATTATGTTTTTAGCATATCATTGAACATACTCTCATTTAAGACTATGACTGTAACATTTTGAGCTAGGTAGATTTGATATCATCATTTTTATGTTTGTTTGCTTCTGCATGTTTCCTGATATGCATATCTGGAAGCAGAGCAATGGTTCTATATTTTTTTAGTATTGAGTATTATTCCGGTGCAGGTTTTTGTAATGCCCAATCAAGCTGTGTTTGGAACACACATGAGAAATCACTGCTGCCATCGAGTGCGTGTGTATCTCAGTAGCTAAACTTCAGATCCTGTGTTCCTCTGCATAACAATGATTCCCCTCATCACTCTGAGAAAGACTATTAACTGCAAATGCCAGAGTACATGAGCAACCTGAATTCCAGGACTTAACATCTTTAAAATTTAAACAACTTGGTGGTTCCAAAGTTCGAATAGAATACTTCAAATCCAACCCCATCGCAATTCATACCTTTAATGTGCCCTGGAACTATGATGGAAATTTTTTTCAAAAATTTCTGCACAGCAAAAATGTATTACCACCAAATACCTCCAAATACAGAAAGGGAAAGCAGATACTGCTTCATTAGTTTGAATGAACTACACTACAATTAAGAGGACCAAGCAAGGATACTGTAGTGAACAGTTTCTTTACATGGCATAATTCAGAGCTGAGGCATGGACAAACTGTGAATAACAATTGATTTCTTGCACCCATTTTGCATATCTAAGCTGGCTCACATTCCCATGAATATGCATCACCCTTCTAATGTCGATATATACCACAAATGCCAGGGTTGCATGGGCATGTATCTAGACAGAAAATCCATAACATATAAAAAGGAAAGAAAATACAAAGTAATAATTAATAGAATATTTAACATTTATCAAAAATTATTAATTTATGATTAGAATGGTTGACAATTTAGAGACTCTGTGTCAGAGGCTTAAGCAAACATATAAAATAAAACTGTTGCCTTCTCTTAGATCACTTACCTCTGATGGGATACCTTATCATCTCACAGAAGAAGAGTATGCAGGCAGTCCTAATGAGGCTTGATAGGCTGTGGTCAGTGAGTACAGGAGTTGGGTTCTCCTCTCATAGGACTAGCGAAGGGGCATAGGGAGAAGGAGGAGAGAGGGTTGCCTGGAAGGACATGAGGGAGGGGGCTAAGGCTGGAATTTAAAATGAATTAAATGAAAAATTTAAATTAAAAAATAATTAAAACTAAAAGAAATAGTGAGTTTCATTTCTAATGCCTTTGGATTTTTAATTTACTACATCATTACACTTAGCCTCAGTTTCTCTAACTTTTTTTTTTATCACAGATTCATAATAAGTGAGGAAATCACTATATGGTAATAAAAATGGTACCATGAGTCCATTGCTCACTTTTCCAGAAATATGATAATTGATTGGTCAAAAGTTGTTTCATATTCATATTAAAAAGCAAAAACACATTTATTTGATAGTAAAAAATAGTGTAACTATTGCATGAACTCCAAGGACTAACAAAAGGTCACATAAGAAATAATGAAAATAAGAAACGTAACATAGGAGACTAGAAGTAGGTTCCTTATGGGACAATTTATTTCATTTCACTAATTTATAAAAAAGCATAAATGGGCCAACTAAACACACAGTGTTTACTGGTATGGAATGGAAATCAGTACAGTTCTTTCAACCCACATGTAGACTTCCTGTGGCCTACTCTAGCATGTCTTCAGATAAATGCAGCTTTTGACCAGGTGGAAAATCTAGGTTAAACTTTCCTATCTTCACCTTAAGTTCAAAATCATGTGGGAGATTCCAAATGTAGAAAATGTCATACTATTTCTGAACTTTTTCTTTCTTGTTCATGGTCACTTTGTCTCCATTAGGGCTAGTGAAGTGGGTTTTTCTCATCAAGGAGTGCATCTAAAAAACAAACAGCATTATAAACTACATATGCCCTTCCTTGATGGAAGAAAATGTATAATGATTGTATCTGAAAATCAATTTTATTGAAGGTATCAGGTAGAAATTTTCAATGAAATCAATATGATATATTAATTTGTCATAATGTTTGCATAATTTTAGTTCTCTGAAAGGATACTAAGAAAGGAAACTAAGAAACACAAGGACATATACATCAAACATAGATGTGCAACACACACACACACACACACACACACATATGCATCTGCACAAAGAGAGATCCACATCTATATAGACATAATCACATAATATAGCCACAGATTTGTTTCCAAACACAATAAGATACATGTCCAGACACACATCTGAGCCACAGACAGGCATATACACCCAAACAGACACGCAACTACAGGCATATAACAAGCACATACATAGAAACACACATGAACAGACAAATACTCACAAGGAGAAATAATGAGATACAAACATTCACACAGAGAGACATTGACACAAAAACACATTTATGCTCACAATATCAAAGGAGAGACAGACAAACAAACACACACACACAGAGCAAGAGACATACATAAGTGCCATCCAATATCCAGAAACACAGGACACACAGACACATGCACTGACAAATACAATCAGAAACATACAGAAAAACGGAAACAAACATACACAGGGGCATTGAAACACAGACAATTTATGCTTACTTTACAAACAGACAGATAGTCAGATGGACAGATACACACACACACATAACACATACACACAAGTGCATATACAACTGTGCACACACATAAACAGAGATATATACACAGACACACAGAAACACATATAGAAACACAAACACAGTGAGAAATATATATTCAAAAATGAGAGTGTGTGTGTGTGTGTGTGTGTGTGTGTGTGTAATAAACTGATTTGAATAAATCTTTCTCTGTAATTACGCTAAGCCATTGGGGAAGGTGAACAGAGACTACATTTGTGGAGAATCAATTGAAAAAAAATCCCCTGAACTTTTTACCTCAATTTTTAGAATTAATGAACAGTCATCTCTTCATCATGGTGACAATTAATGAGAAGAGACTATCTTTCCAGTATTAGAACAGGAATGATTATATTCAGTTGCTCTGTTACAGAGTCACTTATTTTCACTGATAAATGGTGTCTTTCATTCCAAGACCTATGTATTAAATTCTATACAAAGCTCTAGATTCATTGTGACAGCATAAAAACATTTAGAAACCTAGGTTTTGGGGAAACCGTCCTAGTTGGCTCAGTTAATCATCTGAGAGACTCTGAAAAACTATGACATTGATAATATCATGTATAATCCACTAGAAGAAACCCTACCTTTGAGCAGCTATGATCACGTTTTTTCTCATTGTCAATTGGCTGATTTTCTACCTGTTGAAGAAGCATCTCATGAAAGACATGGGCCAAAACATATGCAGCATTGTATATGTCATAAATGTTATCACTGAGTGCCAAGTCAAAAGTCTGTGCCATTAGCCATTCAGAAGAGGCATTGGATGAGCAGTTTGTCACTGTCTTACAGTTAGATCCTGAGGCTTCACAGTTAAAGTTCATCTACTCCTGGCTTGCCAGATATTTATCTGAGTATTTGAGAGGGTTCAATGTCTGGACAAAATTTTTAAAACCTGAAATCTTACCATGGTGGTGTTCAAAAGTAAGAGTCCCATGGAATGGGTCAAGTGTGAGATCTCTCTTACTTGTAGGAATATCCCACTGTAAGGTGGTGATCCATGTTCTTTGTATACCTAGAGATTCCCACATTCTAAAGGCCACAGCAAGAGTACTGTCTGTGTCACCATATAGAATAACAACATCTGTGGATGATGTCATGATTTTGTTATAATACACATCCATTTTTGACATGTATACTTCCATGTTCACTGGGATCATGTTAACAAAGGCAAAACAGACCATATTCTTTTCCATTTCTCTTTTCAAATCTGAGAGAAATTGTGTACCCTGTTCATTGCCAGAGAAGGCCAGCCCTACCCAGTTAAAATTTAAATAAAGTAAGAAGGCAATGAGGGCCATGGCAAGAGATGTATCTTTATGGGCCATCTGATAAATATAGGAAAATTGTACACGGTCATTCAGGAGAGGATGGAAAGGCCCATAAGTAAGATGGAGGACCTAGGACACAAGGAACAGCATGAGGTAGCATGTACTTTTAAGAACTTGTAAACACATTTTATCTGTAAAAAATTGTAGAAATCCCTCTTACCTGTTACTTCTCCTCTTATCCCCATTTCATGCAGAGAAATTCCAGATCCCCAACAAGTATCTGAATAACACCATTGAACTACCAGACTGACATAAGGCCAGTAAGACCAGTCTCCTCTTTACACCCTTTTTTGCATCTTATCAAAGGCACCAATGGAGACAAAATTTCATTAACTTTTAACCCCACAAAAATCTCACCTGCTGAGGTTCACGGCTGTACATGAAGGTGCGATATAGTACAGATGCTTCCCAGTTTGGTCCTGTAAGAAGTACTGTACAACCGACCCCTTTAGTACAGTCATAGTTAGGAGGAGCCCTTTCAGTTGATAGAGAAAGATGAATGAGATCTTTTACTAGTGACACATTAAGACAAGATGGTACTCGAAATGCTATAGACATATTTGGTAGAAGATCAGGGTTTCTCTTTATTTCATCCAAGGAAAAAGCCAAAACCAGAGAAAACAGGCTTTCAGCTGGTGCTCTGTAAAATGGTACAATATTTATTATGTACAGAAGTATACACATAATCATTGGCATTCAATACAATAACTATCCTGTTCTTGAAGGATAGTCTTTATCCGGTCTTTATCCCTATGTGTGGGACAAGTATCCCATGTAATAAGGTTTACAAATATTAAAATATGGAATCTTATAACACCTATAAAATTTAATGTGAGTTCATCTACACAAAGCATGCATATTCCATGGAAAGCTTTTTCATCTATGGTTGTTGAGTACTTGCTCAGAAGGTAAAGACAAGGCCACAGGTTTTGACCAAGCTGTAAACCTGATCATGCATTCATTTATTAATTATAGAGAAATATGAAAATTACACATGATGTTTGAGCCACTGAGTTTCGGGTATTTCCATATGAAATTGACTGAATTGGCTAAGGTAGTGAAAGAGTGACTAATGAGTACACACAGCCATTTCTGGGGTAATATTTAGCACCTGTACTAATAATAAATTATAAATAGTTGGAAATATACCATATTCTTCTCTATCCATCTTCATATTGTTGTTTTTCTTTTTAGAATATTTTTCAGAGAGAGCATCTTTTTACCGGTTTATTTTCAAATACATTCACACACAGGAGATGCATATTTAAATATATGTATGTTTAACTTTGGAAATCAATCTGTTTCTTTATCAGAAAACTGGTAAAAGATTAACCTCCAGACATAGCTATACCATACCTGGACATATACCCTATGACATTTGCTCAATTATGTTCATAACAGCATTAATCATAATAGCTAGAATCCAGAAAAAATGATGTCACTCAAACAATGGAGAATAAAGAATAAAATATTACTCCGATATAAAACAAAGAAAATCACAAATTTTTCAGGCAAGTAAACTAGAAAACCTCTGCTGAGTATGATAACCCAGAATAACAGAAACACACATTGATGTATTTACTTAGCAATATAGTACAGGATAAAAAAATACTAGAATTACTGACCCAAAGATAATGAGTAAGAAGGAGGAACCCAGAAAAGATGCTTTATTCTAACTCAGAAAATGAAATATAATAAACAATAGAAGAAGTTGAAGATAATGACAATGTAGGAGAGAGAGCTCAGATAGAAATGAGGGTGGATGTCAGACCTGGGGAGAGCTGATGCAGCAGGTCAGATGGCCTGAACAGTAAGAATAAGGCAGGGGTGGAGATATCTCTCTGATAAGATGGATAAATGATACAGTTCTGGGACAATATGGTGGTGACTCAGTTGAGAGGACACCCTCTAACTAGACAGAACTCCTAATGGAGAGAAGGGAATACCAATCAATCCACAAGAACTAGGACTCAAAATTTTACTATTCCTACAAAAATGCAGGGATAAAAATAGAGCAGAGATATAAGGAATGTCCAAGCAATGCCTGGCCCAAACTGGGACTCAGAACACAGGAGAGAGACAACCTCTGATACTATTATTGATACTCTGCTGTGCTTTTAGACAGGAGCCTGGCATAGATGTCCCCTGAGGGTTCCAGACATCTGTGAATCAAAACAGATGCTGAGAATCAAAACCAAATATTAGACAAAGAGTGTTGGGAGTCTTATAGAAAAGTAGGGGCAAGTATAGAAGGATGAAGAACTAACACGAACTGCACAAGCAAAATCAACAGTCAATTTTCCAAGGCACACAGGGAGTTGTGGAGACTCAATCATCAACCAAGGATCCTCAAGAGACTGGACCTAGAAGCCCTAAACAGATGTAGGTGATGTGTAGTTCAGGCTTAGTGTAGTCCCCTAGTAAGAGGAACTGGGACTGTCTCTCACATGGACTCTGTTGCCTGTCTTTTTACTCTCTTTTCCTTGGTGGGGCTTCTATTTCAGGCCACATGGGAAGAGTACACACTCAGTCCTGATGTGATTCATGATTTGAGGTGACTTAGTCAGGGGCTCCCCTTCTTTGAATAACAGAGAATGCACATGGAGTAGATGGAGAGAGCATGTGACAGGGAGCAGAGGAGGGAGGGGCCATGATCAGTAGGTAAAATACATGAACAACTATATTATTTTAAACTGATGTATGCTTGTATGTGTCTGGGTGAATGGACCTAAGCAATGCTCTTTTATGACATGAGCAAAAATTAAATTGAGGTCTTTTATTCTCTTTATGGGAAAAAAACATTCTTGTCTATTGCTAGTTATTTCCTACCATCTGAAAAATAAGTATCAAATATAATCCTTCCCTTGGAATGATTCACTCATATTTAAATATAATTATATTTTCATTTAGAAATTGTACTTTTGAGTTATCTTTGTCTATTCAAATAGCTCCTTTGAAAATACCCTTTATACAGTATAGAAAAAAATGCCATTGGAAATTTTGGTAAAACACATTAGAAAGTTGATAATTGAACTTGTGTGACACAAACACTAACTCTTGTATATTAGACATAAACAGCATTAATTACTTGAGCTACCAGAGTGGCCTAGTAGTCTAAAGTGCTTGCTGTGCTTGGAAATGACAGTCAGAAATCCACAAAGCAAAAAATGTGTAGAGTATCCACATGGTAAAATATGCAATTATACTTGGTAAAATTACTGAATGAGAAAGGTAAGTAGTAACTGTGATCAATGTGTAGAAGAAACAGCTTAGACATGAAAAGAAGTCAAATATTTCTTAAAGAACTGCACAGATGAGCTACTAGGAAACTTCTCTATTTCTGTTCTCAAGCACTATCAACTATATATGCCCCAAATGTAACTTAGTCAACTGACAAGGGAACAAGGAGTCACCACTATTAGTGACACTCTGTCTTCTCAAACATAAATTTACAATCTAAGCACTCTTTCTTTGTGCTCAAAAATATTTTGACCAGTTATACTGGCAGAACCCTAGCATCTTACTGAGAATAAGGAACATCTAGAAATTGCAGTAAGATTTGTTTGTGCCAATATTACATGTTTGTAAAATAGAACGTAAAGAGTAAACCATACTGGAAATCTTTATGATATCACTTTAATAAAACAGGGCAAATATTAAGTTGGAATATCAGATTTTTTGGTTTCTCTTTATAGGAAGAATAATCTCTCCTGTCTCCTCTTAGTCACTTCATATCATCTGAACAACAAACATCAGACATACTCCTTCATTCTGAGTGATTCACTCAGATTAAATGTAATTAATTTTTCACTTAGAATTTTACCTTTGTGTTATCTTTGTCTACGAAATAGCCCCTTTTAGAATGCCCTTAATTACCACACAGAAAATTGCCATCGAAAATTTCACAAACACACAATAGGAATTTGAGACTAGAATGTGTGACTCAAACACTAACTTATGAATGCTAAACATTAGAAGCACCAGTTCCTCGAGTTGTCAGAATAGCCTAGTAGTATAAAGTGATGTTCTTAAAAACAACTATCAGAAATCAATAAAGCCAAAATGTATACAGTAACCATATGGTATAATATGCAATGATGCTTAGTAAAATTACTGAAAGAGAAATATAATTGGCAAATTTGTTAGAAGTACCAGAAAAAAATGACTTAAACTTAAAAGGAAGACACCTAATTCTTCTTTCTTTGTATTATTAATATTATTATTATTTATTGATTCATTCATATTACATGTCAATTACTATCATATCCCTTGTATCCTCCCATTCCTTCCTCACCCATTCATGCTATTCCCTTCTCCTATAATTGTGACTGAGGGGGACCTCTTCCTCATTTTGTGATCATGGGGTATAAAGTCTAATCTTGGCAGCCTGCTATCCTTCCACTGAGTACCACCGAGCTTTCCCATCATGGGGAAATGGTCAAATATGAGGCACCAGAGTTCAAGTGAAAGTCACTCCCCACTCATCACTCATCTGTGAAAAATGTCCTGTCCATTGCCAAGAACTGGGTAAGGGTTCGATGTTTACTGCATGTATTGTCCTTGGTTGGTGCCATTGTTTGAGCAAAACCCCTGGGCCCAGATCTGCCCATCATAATGTACATAATTATTAAATAATTTAAGAGACGAGCTACTAGGAAACTCCTCTAATCATGTTCTCAAGTACTGTCAACTACCGACACATACTACAAATGTAACCCAGTCAGATGACAAGGAAAGTAAGTGGTCACCACAATTAGAGATAGCCTCAATTTTCAAACATAAACTTTATAGTCTAAGCATTGCTTTTTTTGCTAAATGGAAATTGAAGAAAATGAAGAACTGGGCTTTCTAATACTTAAAAGCCAATGGTTGTGGATGTATACAAGTTAACATGGAGACATAAGGACATATTTAAAGTTCACATTGGAAAGAAATCCTACTTACATTTTTGATGCAGGTTCAAAAGTCATATAGAGTGACCACATCCAGATAAATTTAGAGAGTAAATGAACATCTATGTGAAATCTTTCTATGTCTAGGTGTACTCCAAATATGAGGTGCCCACACACAGGAACTGATAGATACACACTGACAGAAACACACTCTATGGCCATTTAATTTTACCTTCTCAGGATAAAACATATTGAAATAACATGGGGTATCATTTGATAATAAAGCACTGGGTACTGTGCAATGGAAACTGTCAAAAACAGGGCTAATCTTTATGATCATGGTAGAGATTGTTTGTCCACTCAACTTCTGTCCTTGAAATCAGGAGGCTAACTGGAAGAAAGATAACAGTTTATTGACCACTTTAAATTCATAAAATAGCATTGAGTTTATAAAAGAATTTGGTGTTCTTTCTTTGTGTGCATATTGGAAGAAAAAGACAACATTCAAAGCTTTGTTCTGTTTCTCATCTTCAGACCTCTCCAGAAATACTTGTGATGAAATCTACAAGAGAATTTAAAAAGCACTTACAGCTTATCCGGAATGTTGCTTAAATAGTCTTTCTCCACAGACCATTTCACTGAATAAAGGAAGATAATACACGCGTCCCTTAACTCTCTGTTCTTTTCTTCATTCTTCATTCTCCAAAAGCACCTGGAAGGAGTGAAACTCGTCATGAGAAGTGGAGTGTTCAGAAGCAAGGAGAACAAAATCAAAGTAAACATCTTTGTCCTACTATAAGCCTCGGTGTTGTGGATTGTGAAGTGTCATGCATATCAGTGTAACAAATGGACACACATGAGCTCCTATCTTCTTTTATGTTTCTGGAAAATGGAAAGTCTACTTGCACATTCATGATTCCTTTTTTCCCTTAGGCCCTTCCTCATTCCTGGAGGAATCTTCCCTGGGACATGTCATCTGAGGTCCACTGTCCATGTGGTAAACATGAGTTCATAAATATATTTGATAATAGTTCTGTCTCTGGTTCCAAGACATCATTCAGGTTTATGGATATTAAAATCCCTGATCAGGGGCTGTTTAGTGAAAGTTTTGTTTCAGTACTATCTTATATATCTTTTTATGTGTACACCAATAGAAACTATGTCAGTATATATTTCTTAGATTATGCACAGTGAAATATAAGTTATTGATTCAGAAGGGGCATATAAGATGATTCATGACTATATGGTGAGCATTGTATCACCAAGTCTATATGATGCACAGGTACCCACTTGTATGGGCCATCTGAGAACCTCAGAGCATACACACTGTGAAATATGTCACACCAGTGACAAATAAAGAATATCTACCCAAAGTCTTTGTTTCTAGTTTTGGAGAACCAATAATCAGGTGAAATCCAGAAATTTCTTGACTCCTGTTGTACCATAAACCATCCCACTCCTCACCCAATAGCAGCTCATACACACGTTAAATGTTGATTTTAAAAGTTCAACAATATCCACAATATTCAAGGAAACCCAAGACTATTGTGTATCATTTCAAATATTACATGAGACTTATCCCTCAACCATTACAAACATTATTAGTAATAAACTAGGTTAAATATTTTAATTCTAACACATGATCTCCATCCTAGAGCTTCAGTTCTCACAGATCAATAAAATGTGATAACCCTTTCTTGTACTGAATCTCTGCTTTTCACTATTGTTTTATACTCATTTTTATTCAAGTAGTATCTGTAAGGAATTCTTGTGCTGAGTATCTTAGGAGTAAATAATAACTGGGAAACAACTGTGGTTTTAATGTGTAAACTCTTCCTATACAAATTGCAGAGTAATCTATTCTTCATTGCAATGTAAAATCTGCATTGCCAGTATAAATGTATACTGTTAATATTTTCTTCCCACTAGTGTCACAAGATATTCCATCCCTAATTCTTGTAGGCCTTTGCACTTCTCACATAATGCCTGACCTAATTTTTGGTGTAAAGATGTGTGTGTCACACACACAAACACACACACGAACAAACACTCCTACATACGTAGATACAAGACATACACTGATGAAACTGGAGTCTATGATAATTTAGAATTTCAAAAGTCTGCATGTGTAGCTTACCGTAATGACCTTCTGTTCCATTCCAAATTCCTGATAATAACCTCATTATTTTTTCCATATTGAGGTCAAATCTGTTATTTACATATAGACTACCATGTGCTTGTCCTCTGAATTCAAATAGGTCTAAGTAAAGTATGGACCCAATAATAGTGTTTCTTTAGTTTCTTCTTTGATTTGTGGTTTCAATCATTTATGAATTATATATAAGCTAATTTTAAACATCTCTCTGTTGTATCATTTAGTTAAAAAACAACCCTGTATATATTTAAAATATGAGAGATAATGTATATTTAATTTTATTTAAGTAATTCATTCAGATTACATCTCACTTGTTATTCCCTCGCTTGTATCTTCCCATTCCTTTCTCCCTCACTCTTTCACCATGTTCTCTGCCACTAGGCATGGGACCGAAGGGAACTTCCTCATCTACCACATGAATATGGCCTATCAGGTCTCATCTGGATAGCCTACTTACCCTTCCTCTGTGTTCCACCAGGCCTCCCCACCAAGGAGAAGTGCTTAAACATGGGGCACCAAAGTTCATGTCAGAGTCAGTCCCACTCTCCACACAACTGGGGAAAATGTGCTGTCCATTGACTACAGCTGAATAGCGAGCCTATGTTTATCGCTTGCATTCTCTTTGCTTGGTACAGCAGTTTGAAAAGACCCCACTAGGTCTCAATCTGCCATCCTTGATGGTCTTCTTGTAGGGTTTCTAGAACCTTTGTGTCCTAATATTTCCCCATTCTCCAAGGCCCCTAGCACCTGGGGTCAAAATAGAAATTCTCAGCATCTGTCCCCATCTCCTGCTGATTGAAGACTTTCAGAGGACATCCCTGTGGGGCTAGTGTCCATTTATCAGTGAGTATATACCATGTGTATCTTTCTGGGTCTGCGTTAACTCACTCAGGACGATCATTTCAAGTTCCATCCATTTGCCTACAAATTTCTAGATTTCCTTGTTTTTAATACCTGAGTAGTATTCCACAGTGTAAATGTACCACAGTCTCTTCATGCATTTTTCGACTGAGGGACATCAAGGTTCTTTCCAGAATCTGGTATTATGAAGAAGGCTGCTATGAAGAAGGTTAAGCATATATCCTTGTGTGGTGGAGGATATTTTGGGGTATTCTGAGGAGTGGAATAGCTAGGTCTTGAGGTAGCCCTATTCCTAGTTTTCTGAGAAAGTGCCAGATTGGACAGTTGGATCAAAGTGGTTGTACAAGTTTCCACTCCCACAATCAATGAGGAGTATTCTCCTTTCTCCACATGCTCAGCAACCTGTGCTGTCACCTGAGTTTTTGATCTTAGCCATTCTGATAGATGTAAGATGGAATCTCAGAGTCATTTTGAGTTTCATTTCTTTGATGACTGAGGACATTGAGCATTTCTTCAAGTGTTTCTTAGGAATTCGATATTTATCTGCTGAGAATTCTTTGCTTAACTCTCTACCGCATAACTTAATTGAATTATTTGCCTTGGTGGTATTTGGTTTATTGTGGTCTTTATATATTTTGGATTTGGACATTTGTCAGATGTAGAGTAGGTGAAGAACTTTTCCCAATCTGTAGGTTGTTGCTTTTTTCGGTTCACAGAATCTTCTGCCTTACAGAAGCTTCACAACCTCACAAGGTCTCATTTATTAATTGTTGACCTTAAGTCTTAAGCTATATGGTCTCTGAACAGGATGTTGTTTCCTGTGTCAATCTCTTCAAGGCTCTTCACCAATTTTCTCTTTTTTACTCCTTTATTAATTTATTCTTGTTACATCTCAATGGTTATCCCATCCCTTTTATCCTCCCATTCTTCCCTCCCTCCCATTTTCCCTTTATTCCCCCCCATGACTGTTCCTGAGGGGGATTACCTCCCTCTGTATATGCTCATAGGGTATCAAGTTTCTTCTTGGTAACCTGCTGTCCTTCCTCTGAGTGCCACCAGGTCTCCTCCTCCAGGGGACAGGGTCAAAGGTGAGGCACCAGAGTATGTGAGAAAGTAATATCCCACTCTCCACTCTACTGTGGAGAGTGTTCTGTGCATTGACTAGATCTGGGTAGGGGTTTAAGGTTTACCGCCTGTATTGTCCTTGGCTGTTGGCTTAGTTTGAGTGGGACCCCTGTGCCCAAATCTGCCTATCATAATGTTCTACTTGTAGGCTTCTGGGACCCTCTGGATCTTTCTACTTTGCCATTCTCCCATGATTCTCTCATCTAGAGTCCCACTAGAATGTCCTCCCCCTCTGTCTCAGTTTCCTGGTAAGTGAAGGCTTTCGTGGGACATGCCCCTTGGGCTAATATGCAGATATAAGTGAGTATATACCATTTGAGTCTTTCTGTTTCTGGGTTAACTCACTCATTATGATCATTTCTAGCTCAATCCATTTATCCACAAATTTCGGGAATTCCTTGTTTTAATAGCTGAATAGTATTCCATAGTGTATATGTACTAGTTTATTTATCCATTCTTCTATTGAGGGACACTTAGGCTGTTTCCATATTCTGGCTATTATGAATAAGGCTGCTATGAACATGGTTGAGCAAATTTTCTTGTTGTGTGCTGGAGCATCTTCTGGGTATATTCCAAGGAGTGGAATAGCTGGGTCTTGAGGAAGCCCTATTCCCATTTTTCTGAGATAGCACCAGATAGATTTCCAAAGTGGTTGTACTAGTTTGCATTCCCACCAGCAATGAAGGAGTGTTCCTCTCTCCCCACATCCTCGCCAGCATGTGGTGTCGCTTGAATTTTTGATCTTAGCCATTCTGATGGGTGTAAGATGGAATCTCAGAGTTATTTTGATTTGCATTTCCCTGATGATTAAGAAGTTGTTTATTTTCCACATAGGTGTAGGCTTTTTGTTATTTCTGTTGTTGAATTTCAGCCTAAGCCCATGATGATCTGATAGGATACAAGGTATTATTTCAATCCTCTTGTATCTGTTGAGGCTTTCTTTGTGAACTACGATGTGATCAATTTTGGAGAAGGTTCCATGGGGTGCAGAGAAGAAGGTATATTCTTTCTTGTTTGGGTGAAAGGTTCTATAGATATCTGTTAGATCCATTTGACCCATGGCGTTGGTTAATGATGTTATTTCTCGGCTTAGTTTCTGTTTCGATGACTTGTCCTTCAGAGAGAGTGGGGTGTTGAAATCTCCCACTATTATTGTGTTGGGATCGATGTGTGGTTTAAGCCTTTTTAGCAGACCTTTTACAAATGTGGGTGCCCTTGTATTGGGAGCATAGATGTTCAGAATTGTGATGTCATCTTGGTTGACTTTACCTTTGATGAGAATGAAGTGTCCATCCTCATCCCTTTTGGTTAATCTTGGTTGAAAATCTATTTTGTTCGATATTAAAATGGCTATGCCTGCTTGCTTCTTGTGACCACTTCCTTAGAATAATTTTTTCAAACCTTTTATCCTGAGGTAATGCCTATCATTATGGGTGAGATGTGTTTCTTGAATGCAGAAGAAGGTTGGATCCTGTTTATGCACCCACTCAGTCTGTCTGTGTCTTTTTATTAGAGAATTGAGACCATTGATATTGAGAGATATTAATGATCAGTTACTATTAAGTGTCTTAAATTTGATGTTGGTTCCAGTCGAGTGTTTGTGTAGTTGTGTTTTTGCCATCGTAGAGTTATCTATTCCCTGAGTAGTTTTGGTTGTAGTTTGAGCCTTTGGGATGGAGTTTTCCTTCTAGTACCTTCTGTAAAGCTGGATTTGTGGATAGGTACTGTTTGAATTTGATTTTGTCATGGAATATTTTGTTTTCTCCATCAATGGTTATTGATAGTTTTGCTGGGTAAAGTAGTCTGGCCTGGCATCTGTGGTCTCTTAGGGTTTGCAGGATCTCTGTCCAGGCCCTTCTGGCTTTGATGGTCTCTGCTGAGAAGTCGGGTGTAATTCTGATAGGTTTGCCATTAAATGTTATTTGCCCCTTTTCCCTTGCAGCTTTTAATATTTTTTCTTTGTTCTGTTTGTTTTGTGTTTTGATTATTATGTGACGGGTAATTTTTCTTTTCTGGTCAATTCTATTTGGTGTTCTGTATGCCTCTTGTATGTTTATAGGTATCTCTTTCTTTAGATTGGGGAAATTTTCTTCTATGATTTTGTTGAGAATAGTTTCAGGGCCTTGGAGTCTGATATCTTCTCTTTCTTCAATGCCTATTATCCTCAGATTTCTTCTTTTCATGGTGTCCTTAATTTCTTGGATGTTTTGTGTCAGGAGTTTTCCAGATTTGGCATTTTCTTTAATGGTTGCTTCAAGATCTGTTATTGTATCTTCTAGACTTGAGATTCGTTCTTCCATCTCTTGGATTCTATTAGAAAAGCTCAGCACTGTGTCATTCTCCTTCTTCTCTGAGGCCTCACGTTCTCGTTTTTTTTCTGTTTTTGTGTTTATCATTGAATCCATTTTCATCTTCATATCTTGAACAGATTTTTGTATTTCTTTCATCTGGTTGTTTACATTTTCCTGAAAATTTTCCAGTTCCACTCTATGTGCTTCTTTTATGTCTCGCACCTGCTTGGCTGCGTCTTCCTGCATCTGACTTCGAATTTTATTTGTTTCCTCCTTTATCATCCTCATTACCAAGGATTTGAGGTCATTTTCTTGTGTTTCCCTTGTATTTGAGTTCTCTGGGTTGTTTTCTTTGGGATAGCTGGGAACTGGAGATGCCATGTTGTTTTGGTGTTTTTTGCGTATGCTTTTACCCTGTCCTTTAGACATCTTTCCATCTCTGTTTTTGTTGGGTAACTTCCAGATTTGGGTGGAGGGAGTCTGATGATAGATTCACTTGTTTTCTCATGATTCCCATAGGCTGGAAGCCCTGATACTTCACTGTTGTGGATGTCAGGAGGTTAGCCCTGTCGTTTTGAGCTCTCACAGCCAGTGATCCTCAACTCCCCTTTGCTGTGTGTCTTCTAATTGTTCTGGGTCTCTGAATGAGCATTAGATCAGGCCAAGGTATCCACAGCCTTTTGGGTTCCCTGCCAAGTCCATCCAGGGATACTGGGCCCGAACCCCGCATCGAGCTCAGCTTGTTTCTCAGGGCCTAAACCGTCTGCCACATTAGGGAAACTGTGACTGTGCTGAGCAAGTGCCTAGGGTGGAACTGAGCGCTCCGCCGAGCTTGAGTCACAGCAGGAGAACTGCATCTGCACTGAGCAAGCACCTAGGGTGGAAGTGAGCGCTCCGCTCAGCTTGCGTCACAGCATTGAAACTGCGACTGGGCTGAGCAAGCAACTAGGGTGGAAGTGAGCGCTCTGCCCAGCTTGCGTCACAGCAGGCAAAGTGCGACTGTGCTGAGCAAGCACCTGGTGGAAGTGAGTGCTCCGCCCAGCTTGGGTCACAGCAGGGAAACTGCGACTGTGCTGAGCAAGCTCCTAGGGTGGAACTGAGCGCTCCTCCCAGGTTGCGTCACAGCACAAGAACTGTGTCTGTGCTGAGCAAGCACCTAGGGTGGATGTGAGTGCTCCGCCCAGCTTGTGTCACAGCAGGAAAACTGTGACTGGGCTGAGCAAGCACCAGGGTATAAGTGAGCGCTCTGCCCAGCTTGTGTCACAGCAGGGAAACTGCGGCTGCGCTGAGCTGGAGCCTAGGGTGGAAGTGAGCACTCCACTCAGCCTGTGTTACAGCAGGGGAGCTGTGACTCAGGCAGAATTGCTTGCTGAGCTGAGCCAGCTTCTCCACAGTACAGCTCACTGAGCAAATCCAGGACTCTGGGGCTGAACTGTCTGCTGAGTCCAGTTTGGGTCTCAAGGCACCACGTGACCCAAATCCTGTCCAGAGTCCCCTCTCCCGCAGCAACTCCCACCATCCACCACACCAATTGCCTCCACCGGAAGGCTCTGAGCTGCAAACCTCAGCCACCACTGCTGGTGCCCCTGGAGCTGCTGGTGCTGCTGGTGACACTGCTGTCTCTGCCACTGCTGCTCTGATCAGAGAGCAGGGACAAGCAGGACCTCTGTATCTGTACCCTGGTCCCTCCCAACCATGGAGCACTTCTGCTGCCGTGGGGTGGGGACCTTGGTGTTCCTGGCTCAGAAATCTGAGCAATTCCCTGAATTGTTCACTGGAGCTTTCAAACGCGGTCCACACTTCTCGTCGCCATCTTGGATCTCCCCAATTTTCTTCAAAGAAATTTAGTGTATCTGGTTTAATGTTGAGGTCTTTATTCCATCTGGACTTGAGTTTTGTGCATGGTTATAAATATGGGTCTCATTGCATTTTTCTTCGTGTAGACATCCAGTTAGACCAGCACCATTTGTTGAAGATACTATCCTTTTTTCATTGAATAGATTTCACTTCCTTGTCAAAAAGCAAGTAACAATATGTGTGTAGATTCATTTCGGGGTCTTTGATTCGATTCCATTGATCAACTAGCCTATAGTTATCCCAAGACCATACTGTTTTAATTACTGTTGCTATATAGTACAACTTGAGATAAGGTATACAGATTCCTCCGGAGGATCTTTTATTGTACAGAATTCTTTTAGCTATTTGGGAGGTGGGTTATGTATGAATTTGAGAATTGTTCTTTAAATGTCTTTAAATTTTGTGTAGGTATTTTGATAAGGATTGCACTGAATCTGTAAATTGTTTTTGGTAGGATGATCATGTTTACTATGTTTATTCTCCCGATCCTTGAGTTAATTTTCTATCCAGCCACTTTGCTGAATGTGTTTATTAGCTGGAGGAGTTCTCTGATGGAATTTTGGAGTTCACTTATGTACAGTATGATCTGCAAACAATGATAATTTGGCTTCCCGCTGTCCAATGTAGATACCCTTGATCTCCTTTTGTTGTCTTATTGCTCTACAAAAACATCTAGTACTATTTTGAAGAGATGCTGAGAGAGTGGGCAGCTTTGTCTAGACTCTGATTTTAGTGGAAATTCCTTGAGTTTCTCTCCATTTTATTTTACACTGGCTATTGACTTGTTGTATGCATCTTTTATGATGTTTATGTATGTGCCTTGTATCCATGATATTCCAACTCTTTACATTTTAATGGGTGTTGGATTTTGAGAAATGCTTTCTTGGCATCTAAGAAGATGATTATGTGCTTTTTTTTCATTTTGTTTATGTGGTGGATAACATTGATGGATTTCCATATATTGAACCATCCCTGCATGCCTGGGATGAAGCCTACAAGGTCAGGGTGAGTGATATTTTTGATGTGTTTGTTCTTGGATTTGGTTTGTGAATATTTTATTGAGTATTTTTATGTCACTGTTCTTAAAAAAATTTGGTCTGAAATGTTTTTTATCTGTTTGGTTTTTCTGAGATTAAGGTCTTAATAAGACTGTGAAATCATAGAACAAGTTTGGTAATGTTCCATACAATTCTATTTTGTAGAGTAATTTGAAAAGTATTAGTAAGAAGTCTTCTTTGAAGGTCTGGTAGAATTCTGCACTGAAACCATCTGACCCTGAGCATGTTTGTTTGTTGGTTTGTTTTGTGAGATTTATGATAACTGTTTCTATTTCTGTAGGAGAAATAGGACTGTTTAATTTGTTTATCTTATACTGACTCAAACATTGATGGTTTCCATCAAGAAAATGCCCATTTCCCTCAGTGTTTCAAATTTTCTGGACTATAAGCTTTTGAAGTAGGACCTAATGGCTCTTTGTATTTCTTCAGTATCTGTTATTTTATTTCCGCTTTGATTTCTGATTTTGTTGATTTGGATATTGTGTCTCTGCTTCTAATTACTTTGCCAAACAGGTCATTAATCCTGTTGATGTACTCAAAGAACCAGCTCCAGGTTATGTTGATTCTTAAGTTGTTTGGTCTGTTTATAATTTATTGATTTCAGCCATGAGTTTGTTTATTTCCAGCCATCTACTCCTCTTGGGTGTTTCTGCTTCTTTTTGTCTAGGGCTTCTAGATATATCTTGAGTTGCCTATATGAAATGTTTCCAATCTCTTTATGAAGTCTCTTAGTGTTATGAATTTTCCTCTTAGCATTGCTTTCAATGTATCCCACAAATTTGGATATGGTGTACCTTCATTTTTATTGAACTTTTTAAAGTCCTTAATTTCTTTATTTTTTCACTGATCCAGTTGTTGTGTAGAGAGTTTTTCAGTTTCTGTGTGTGTAGACTTTTTGCTATTTCTGTTGTTATTGAAGTCCAGCTTTAGACCACAGTGACTGGATAGGATACAGGGTATTACTTCCATCTTCTCGTATCTGTTGAGGCTCACTTTGTGACCTAATATATGGTCAGTTTTGGAGAAGGTTCTGTGAGGTGCTGAGAGGTGCAAACTAATTAGAATTTTTGGGTAAAAATTCTGTAGATATCTGTTAGGTCGATTTGATTCAAGACATTGGTTAGCGTTATTATTTCTCAGTTTAGTTTCTGTTTCATTGATCTGTCTTTTGAGGAAAGTGGGGTGTTGAAGTCTCCCACTACTAATGTGTTCAGATCAACAGGTGACTTAAGCTTTGTTAATATTTCTTACAATGGTGGGAAAAAAAGAAGAAGAAAGAAAAAAAACAAATGTGGATGCCCTTGCACTGTGTGTATAGATGCTCAGAATTGTGATGTCATCATGGTTGAATTTTTCCTTAATGAGTATGAAACTTCCTTCCTTATCTCTTATCTTTAATTTCAATTGAAAGTCTATTTTATTATATATTAAAATGGCAACACCAGCTTGATTCTTGTGTCTGTTGGCCAAGAATACCTTTTTCCAGGCTTTGACCCTGAGGTAATGTTTTTCAGTGTGGCTGAGATGTGTTTCTTGAATGCAAAAACATAGTGCGTCTTGTTTATGATTCCATTCTGTTAGTCTATGTATTTTTATTGGGTAATTGACACTATTGATGTTGAGAGATGTTACTGACCATTGACTGTTAAGTCCCGTGATTTGGATGTTGGTTGTGGTAGAGTGTTTGTGTGGTTGTTTTTCTACAGTGAAGTTATCTATTTCCTGTTTTATATGGTTGTAGTTTCTCATTTTGTGTTGGAGTGTTCCTTCTAGTAACTTCTGTAGAGCCAGATTTGTGATTCGGTACTACTTGAATTTGTTTTTGCCATGGAATATCTTGTGTTCTCCTCCAATAGTTATTGAAAGTTTCACTGGGTATAGTACTCTGGCCTGGCATCTCTGGTCTTTTAGGGTTTGTTGGACCTCTGCCCAGGCTCTTCTGGCTTTTATGTTCGTGGCTGAGAAGTCTGGTGTAATTGTGATAGGTTTGCCATTTGGATTTTTCCTTTGCTGCCAATAAAATTTTTTATTGTTCTATACATTAGTATTTTTATTATTAAGTGATGGGATTAGTATATTTTTGGTCTATTCTATTTGGTGCTCTGTAGGACTCTTTTATATTTATATGCATTTCTTTCTTTAAGATGAGAATATTTTCTTCTATGAATTTGCTAAAGTTATTTTCTGGCCTTGAAGCAGGGATTCTTCTTTTTTCCGCAATTCCTATATCCTTAGATTTCATCATTTCATGGTGTTCTTGATTTTTGAGATGGTTTGTGTCAGGAATTTTGGGACATAATATTTTCTTGGATGGTTGCATCAAATTCTTCTATTGTAACTTCTGCACCTAAGATTCTTTATTCCATCTCTTGAATTTTGTTAGGGAAGCTTACCTCTGCATTTCCTGTTTTCTTCTATAATTTCTTTTATTCCCACTTTCTTCTGCCTGTGCTTTTATCATTGTTTCGATTTTCATTTTCAGGTCTTGAAGTGTTTTATTGATTTTCATCATCTGATTGTTCACATTTTCCTGAATTTCTTCTAGTGATTTCTTCATTCCAATCTATAGGTTTCTGTCATGGCCTCTCTAAGGTCCTCAATCTGTTTGTCCGCATCTTCCTCTATTTCCTTAGGGATTTTGTTTGTTTTCTCCATTATCATCTTCATTACTTAGGATTTGACATCATTTCTTGTGCTTCAGTTGTGTTTGAACCCCAGGGTTTAATTATTTGGGATAATTGTGTTCTGGAGATTTCATATTGTTTTTGGTTTTGTTGTTTGTGTTTTTATGCTGGTCTTTAGCTGTCTTGCTGTTTCTGATGTTAGGATGTAGTTTTGGTGTCCTTCACTGGTCATTGGGAGTAGTTCATTGGTGAGTGTTTATAGAGCTAGACCCTTCAACTGTGAAGATCACAGTATCCCTCAGTGACTTGGTTTCAGCTCCAAGGGACTTTGCCTCACACATTGGCTCCCGCCTGGGCCAATAGAGGCTGGTGATGGTGCTCTGCTGCCCAAGCTTCAGTCTGAGATAATGAAGGAAATATCTGCTTTTGGCTGGGTTTGGAGATCTTGTACTTGGCCACAGAGGCCCTAGGATCTCAGATTAGTATGCCAAGGAGTGCAGAGCTCTTAGCTGTCTTACTATTTTGCCCATTCTTTCTTGGGCCTGCCTCTTCTTGCTCCAGCCCTGGCCTTGGCACCTAGGTTCAATCTGCCAGAGAGTGTGGAAGCTGTCCACTGGGTGAACTTTTTCCTGCCCATTCTTTCTCCAGCCATGGGACATAGATTTTGTTCAACAGAGAGAGTGGGAGTCACGCCCTAGCAGAGAATTTGTCCGTAGCCATCTGGGCCTCTATGTGGGCTCTGGTTTCCTCTTTGAACTGACAGGGTGATCTGAAATCAGATCTGTCCCATATACACAGTGATCCCTTCTGGGCAAGCTGATACTAAGGTTACAGTGTAACCCACAGTTTAGTCAGAGAGAATGTAGGTACTACCCACGTGTCTGTGTTGGGCTTTAAAGACACAGGACTGCATGTGTGTTGTCTGGGGTCTGATTCACACATTCAACTGGGTTCTCCCTTAAGCCATCAGATCTAAAAGCTGGTGTTTCATCACCCACAGTTCAGTCCCAGATACACAGCCCAAGTTATAGAGCACAGCTATAGCTGAAAATCTCATATGCAGCCAGACTCTAAAGACTGAGCACCCATCCTCCTGGGACCAGTTGGTTAGCCTGAGGCCAGACCCACATGTGCTTTGCTCCATGTCCATATCTCTCACCTAGGGATCTCCAGGTCTTGTTGTCTCTAGCTGCCATCCTATCTCTAGGCTCAATCCTGCCTCTCAAATACAGTGAATAATTGGTACTGCCATATTTGATCTCCCCAGGAGATAATATATTTAATGAAACTTTTAAGATTCTATAAATGTATTACAAATAAAAAATGAATATGCTATGAATATGATATGAAGGTAAAATCACAAAATGTTGGATGTTATTTTTTATTCATTTTATCATCTGTTATGAGCCATTAAATTTTATTACATGTACTTTTTATTCTGAATAATGCTTAAATAAACACGGCAGACAAGTGTCTATGTTCAGTGCTAACTTATTAAAATAAAAAATGTTTCATGAGAGGTTTAATGGAGCAGAACTTACTCCTACATTTGCCAAATAAAGTAACTGTATCCTGCTTAACACACTGGAGTCCTCAGTTTCAACTCACACTAGTAACTCCCCTACTCTCACTAACCTATTTGGTCATTTTTATTTTTTAGTAATTTACTTAGATTATATCCCTAACGTTGTGTCTTCCTTTGTACCTTCCTGCTCCCCCTCTCTCTTTTACCCTCTTCCCTTCCCCTAGACCTGTGACAGAAAGATAACTCTTTCACACACCCTAAGATCATAGCCTATCAGGTCTCATCAAGATAACCTGCTTCCCCTTCTGCTAAGTGCCACCATGCTTCCCCAACAAGAGGAAGTGCTCAAATTAGGGGCACCAGAGTTCATGTCAGAGGCAGTCCCCACTCTCACCACAACCATGGAGAATGAGCTGTCCATTAGCTATATCTGATAAGAGTGTCTAGATTTCCTACATGCATCGACCTTGCTTGGTCCAGCAGTTTGAGCAGCAGCCCACTCCCTGAGTGTCTAGACCTGCAAGCATTGCAGTCTTCTTGTGTGGTTCCTAGACTCTCTGGATGCTTCTATCTCTCCATTCTTCCACAACACTCTCACCAGGAGTTCAGTAGAAAGTCCCACCACCTGATTCGATCCCCTGTGAATGGGCACTCTCAGAGGATATCCATGTCAGTCTAATATTCATTTATGAGTTAATATATGCTATGCATATATTTTGAGTCTGAGTTATCTCACTCAAGATGATAATTTGTAGTTCCACCTACTTGCTTGCTAATTTCAATTTTTCCTTTCTTTTTAATAACTGAGTACTATTCCATTTTATAAATGGACCACAGTTTCTTTTTCCATTCTTTGAATGAAAGACATCTAGGGAGTTTCAAGATTCTGGCTATTATGCTTAAGGCTGCCATCAACATACTTGACCAAATTTCCTTCTTGTGGACCATCTTTTGGATATTTGCCACGAAGTGTCTTAGGTGAGTCTTGAGGTAGCATTACTCCTAACTTTTGAGAAAGTGCCAGATTGATTTCTAAAGCGGGTGCACAAGTTTGCACTCCCACACACAGTGGAAGAGTATTCCTCCTCTTTCTACACATCCTCACCACCATGTACTGTCACTTAAATTTTTGAACTTAGCCATTCTGATGAATGTAACTTGGAATCTCAGAGCCATTTTGATTTGCATTTCTCTGATGACTAAGGAGGTTGAGCATTTCTGTAAGTGTTTTTCAGCCATTCAATATTCCTCTGTTGAAAATTCTCTTTTAAGATCTGACCCTCATTTTTAATTATGTTGCTTTTATTGGTGGTGTTGAATTTGTTGAGTTCTTTGCAAATCTTGGTTATTATTTGTCAGGTATAGGATTGGTGGCAAACTTTTCTTAGGATGTAGGCTCTTGTTTTGTCTTGTTGACAATGCCCTTTGCCTTACAGAAGATTTTCAAATTCATGATGTCCCATTTATTAATTGTGACCTTAGTGCCTGACCTGTTTGTGTCATCTCCAGGAAGTTTTCCCCTGTGACAATAGAATAAGGCACTTTCACACTTTTTCTTCTAACAGATTTAGTGTGTCTGTTTTTAATATTGACGTTTTTAATATACTGGGCCTTTAGTTTTCTGCAGGGTGATAAATATGGACCTTTTTGCATTTCTCAATGTGTAGACATGCAGTTAGAGCAGCACCATTTGTTGAAGACCCTATGTATTTTCCATGGCATGGATTTTGTTTCTCTGTAAAAACTCAAGTGTCCATAGGTGTGGGGATTTATTTCAGGGTCTTTGATATGATTCCATTGATGAACCAGCATATTTATTTTCTAGTACCATGGTGTTTTTATTACTGTTGTTGTATAGCACAGCTTGAGATCTGGGGTAGAGATTCCTTCACAAGATGTTTTATTGCAAAGGATTGTTTTAGCTACTCTTGGTTTTCTGTTTTTCCATATGAATTTGAGAATTGATCTTTCAAGGTCTGTAAAATATTCTATAGCTGTTTTGATGGGAATTGCACTGAATCTATTGATTTCTTTTGGTAACGTGGCCAGTTTTACTATGTTGATTCCTCTCATCCATGGACAAGGACAATCTTTCCATCTTCTGATATCTTCTTCTATTTCTTTTAGATATTGGAAGTTTTAAGATTGTTTGTTTGTCTTACATGAACCCGCCTTGTTTTAGTAGGATATCTGGGTTCTAATGAATCTGTATTTCCATGGGTTTTGTGGAGTATGTCCCTATTCTATTCGTTAGCCATTTAGTTTTTCCTGGTGATGGCACACTTGAAGATCCCTGGTAGTCCTTGGTGGCTGAAGCCTCTGCAATTGTACGTACAGTTGGGCCCTGGGAATTGGCATGATGTGCTGCTGGTAGTTAATCCCTATTGGGTACTGCCAAGGAAATCCCTGATAGCTGTCACCTCTGGGTTTGCAGGCAGACCTGGGACCCTGAAGAGAGTGCATGGAAGTTGAGAGGTAGATCTCACAGTTGCTGGCAGTTTCCTATGAATGCAGCCTCTGGAGCTGCAACAGAGGTGGGGCCATCATAACCATACAGAGAGGACACAGGGCCTTCCTCATCTCTGCTGATAGTCCCCAATGACTGGTTTCTCAGCAATTGCAGATAGAGCTGCGGACTGGGAACTGGCATGCAAAGATCAAGGATATGCCTAACTACTGCTGATAGTTCCCCATGGCTGTCACCTGTGGAATTGAAGGCAGGGTGATCCTGAGATTGCCTAAGTCTGCCAACTCTGAGATTCAAATGGGTGGAACTAGAAAATGTCATTCAGTATGAGGTAAGCTAGACTCAGAAAGACAGATATGGTATATAGTCATAAGCAGAATTATCCATTAGTTCATGATAACTATACTACAATTCATAGACTGTGGACTGGTGGGGAGATATGAGATCAGATCCACACTCTCACATCCCACTGGGCCCACTGACTCTGATGCTATTACTGTGTGACTCACACATCTGTCAGAGATCTAGGGAGAGGGTGCAGGTGAGGCAATAACATTCAGCTGCTTTGGGCTTTGTATTTTGTGCAGGTATGGTTGCCAGCACCTGGAGCTTTCTGTGGACTCATGGGTGGGTGTGAGGTCAGATACACCTGTTTCCCTGAGATTTCTCTAGGGGAACAGCTCTGAATTCCGTCGCTTTTCCACGCAGTTCAGTTCCAGATACCAAGTCCTTACTATAGAGCACAGCTAAAGATCATCAGAGTTGGTACACGCCCAGACTCTGGGGACTGGCCACCTGCTCTCCGTGGGCCAGTGTGAAAACCAGAGGACAGGCCCACCTGTGCTCTGCACTTTGTGGACCCCTTTCACCTAAGACTCTTCAGGACTTGTGGGTCTGTAGGCTCCATCTTGAAGTGCTCGGGATCATCATCTTTGATCTTCCTGAAAACCAGCTTTCTTATGCATACTCTTCAAAATATTATCTTACAATGTTTTAAAGACTACATGTTTTCAGTTATATATGTCAATTTGTGTATACATGTTTGTTTGTTTTTGTTTGTGTGTGTGTGTTTGCTTTTTTATTTTGTTTTGTTTTGTTTTTTGAGACAGGTTTTCTCTGTGTAGCCTTGGCTGTCCTGGACTCACTTTGTAGACCAGGATGGCCTCGAACTCTCAGAGATCCACCCGACTTTGCCTCCCGAGTAATGGGATAAAGGCATGTGCCACCATGCCCGACTCGGTGTGAATTTTCATGTCTTGTTTTGTACACAGGTGAGCTTAGGTAACCATGTAAGCCAGAAGAGGACATCTTATTCTTTGGAGCTATTGTAACATAGTGTTGATAACATAATTTGTTCAGGGCTGAGCAATGAATCAGGCCTTATTAAAGAACTAGGTATGTTATTAACTGCCAAGGCTAAGACACAAAAACATCTTCTTTAGTATTCTTTATGTTTGTCAAACCATCACCCTTCTAAGTTTAAATCTTTGACTTCCCTGGATAGCATCAATATTCCCTCACCCCCTTGTAAAGAAGAAAATTGGTTTACCTTCATGTGAAAGCATGAGTTCACACTCGCACAAACTTCCTTAAATTTTTAATCACCACTTCACTGGCATCAAGGTCATTCACCCAGATATTATAAAGTTTGATTTTAGTTTGAATGTTTTTATTCTAAAAAAGAAAAGAACATTTACACTCAGCACTATACCCCAAGAGTTACAAATTGTGAAATAAATAGTTCAGGGCAAGATAATAGAAAACACAGAACTTGAGTAGCCATGATACTGCTATGCAATTAGAGGAAACAGTGAGCATCATCCTAAGACGAGACTGATCATGCACTGCAGCCCAATATTTGGTGGTTATGTACCAACTTTATATATGTCAGTTAGATTTCATTTACCAGTTGAACTACCTGGCACAAACCAAGAGTCCCAGGACAGAGCCAACAACTGACATTATTAATGATACTCTGCTGTGCTTGTAGACAGAACCCTAACTGTGTTATCCTCTGAGAGGCTCTGCTAAACACAGGTTGAAAAAAATGTTGAAAAATTTAAAAAAAAAGAAAAAATGTTGAGACTCACAGCCAAACATTTGGTGATAATAGGGAGTCTTGTGGATCAGTGGGAAGAAGGAGAAATGGACTTGAGGTGACAGGAACTCCACAAAAAGACCAAAAGTGCCAGCTAACCACAGCACAGAGAGTCTTGCTGAGACTGAGGAAACAACAAAGGACAATGAATGAACTGGATATATGCCAACTACACATATGTAGGTGACGGACAGATCAGGATTCATGTAGCTCCTCTAGGAAGAAGTACAGGGGCTGTTACTGATATGGATTGTGATGCCAGAGTTTTGAACACTTTCTCCTTGTGGGACTATCTTTCCAGGACCCAGAGGAAGAGAACAGGCTCAGTCCTGATGCAACTGGGTGAGCTCAGTGCATGGGAAGGTGGTCTCCACTAATCTGAGGCATAAGGGAGAGGGGATGGAGAAAGGGAGGAAGGGTAGGACTGGAAGGAGAGGAAGGATAGAATCTACAATCACAATAAAAGTTGGATAAATAATTTAACTTAACACAAAATATTCATGATATATGACCTTACGAATATGATTTCTCCCTGATCTTTTGAAGAGAATTTTTATCAGGCCTTAATAAAATGATGTAGCACTTGGGAACAAAGATGCATCCCAGCATGCCTGCACTGGAAGACAAAATGGAAAAAATCTCCACAGCCACCATGACCTTGCCCTTGGTGCTATGGTAGACAGGGAGGAAAGTGATCCACATAGTGCAAAACACTAGCATGCTGAATGTCAAAAACTTGGCTTCATTGAATGTGTCAGGCAGGTTCCTGGCCAAGAAAGCCACAGTGAAGCTTCCCAGGGCCAGGCAGCCTAAGTATCCTAGGACACAGTAAAATGCTATAACAGAACCCTTGTGGCAGACAATAATAATCTGGCCATGCTCAGAGTGTGCATCAGTATTAACAGAGGGAGGAGAAGCTCCTAGCCAGATTGAACAGAGAATAATTTGGATGAGTGTACAGAGAGGAATGATGTAGTTAAGAGTTCCTGAAACCAGAATGTACCTCATCCTTCTTGCAGGAGCTGTGACTTTGAAAGCCAGAACCACTGTGATGGTTTTGGCCAACACACTGGAAATAGCCACAGTGAATACAATTCCAAATGTGATTTGCTGCAGGATGCAGGAGACTGAGTTTGGATGGCCAATGAAGAGCAAGGAGCAGAGGAAACAGAACATGAGTGACATGAGTAAGATGTAGCTGAGAGCACGGTTATTGGCCTTCACAATGGCTGTGTCATTGTGCTTCAAAAATACTCCAAGAACCAGAGCTGTGAGGGCAGAGAAGCCCAAGGCCATTAAGGCCAGAGCCATCCCTAAGGGGTCTTCATAGCTAAGAAAGATCACAGCTTTGTGGATGCAGTGATTCTGCTCTGTGTTGGCATACTGGTCCTCTGGACACTTCACACAAAGATCCATGTCTGAATGAGAAAGGACAGATTCATTAGTACAGCTTCAGCAGTTTATGGACAAGACATTTCAGTCAGTCTCTTGAAGATGGTTTGCAATACCTACATTTTATTGCTGATTATATAATTGAAGGACATTGCTGTACAGCAAAGCTTATATTTCTTAATTCTTATCTTCTCTGAGAACAAAACCGAATCATCATTTGTCTATTTACCTGTGTTAATGAGAACATTTACCATATTTTCATAAAGCACAGAATTCTTACATTATTTGGAATGCTGTCATGAGATGACTTATCTGGTAAATTCATAAAATCAAAAATTAACCACAGAATGGTTGAGTGTGTTTTAAAACCAGCAACCCCATACATTCATTGCCTCATAAGTTCATTGACTGTTTAATTAATGCTGTCTTCAAGGGAGATGGAGACTGTCTTCTACTTGGGCAAGACCTGTCATAGCTTTTCCTGTTCCAATTGACCAACCTGAACTTATTGATATAAAAGGAATAGTAAAAGAAATTATCAGGGTTATGGGTGTGTGTATGTGTATGTGTGTATGTGTGTGTGTGTGTGTGTGTGTGTTTCCATATGAAAAAAACAGGTGATCTCATAAATTTGGAAATAATTTGATTTAATGGGAGAAATAGCAATGTGAGTGTGAGAAGTAAAATTTATGTAAATGTAGTATTAATTATTGAAAATGTAAAAATAATTAATATGTCCTTATTTATGTTGTCACCTGGCTCTGTAAAGAACTCTTCAATCTAGTTTATGAAAGGCATTAGGTGTCTAGTGAAGATCGATACCTCTACAAACTGAGCACTCCAAAGCCCTACATCTTGATCCCATCTTCATGGGAAACATCCTGCACATTCCTACTTCCCTAATTCCAATCTGTATGACACACAGACTATGACTATATGCTGGGATAAAATGTATATTGATAAACATCAAGAACAAAATGAAATAAGTACCATTAAGCAAGAGTTGTGGCTCAGATTTTGTGTGTGTATGTGTGTGTGTGTGTGTGTGTGTGTGTGTGTGTGTGTGTGTGTGTAGAACAAAATACCTCATTCAAAATATGCTTTTCCCAAATAGGATCCTCAGGAAACTTGATAGCAATTGTGTCGATTCAATTGATAATTCAGAGATTTATGGTGTGCTTCCAGATTTAAAAATCTTTTTATGGAAAACAATAGATTTCTGGACAACTATAATTGGTTAATTTGCTTGAAAAGCTAGAAAGTTGACTTAACAATGAAGAGAATGTTCTGCTCCTTCATTAAACCTGTGTTCACTTCCAGAACCCATGTGAGGTGTTTAACAACTGTCTGCAACTATAACCATAGCTTTCTTAGTTGCCTCTCATCTGCATTTGCTCTTGACAACATATACCCTCCCAACTCACACATAACACTAATAAAGAAATAATATAATTTTTGTAGTTATTTATGTAACTACCCCTAATTATTGTTATTTTTATGTTTAAGACAATTTTATTACAGTCTGTTTAATACTTTTGCAGTATATTGGAATGCATAAATGTCAGAAGCCATTTTCTAGGAATCCTTTGACTCCTCTTGCTAGAAGAAGAGTCCTGGGGATGAAGTACAGTCATCATTCTTAGTGGCAAAAGAGTTAAATGTTGAGCCATCTCACTGTCCAGAAGTATGTTTTTAAAACTTCCATTTCCTTACAGAGTATGAAGGCAAAGGGTGAGAAAAACTATTCATTGGCCATTTTCATTTAGCCAAGCATAAACATGAAATCATTTGATTAAAGGGGCTCTGTAGGTGGCAATAAAACTTTAATATTTGTGACTAATTGTTTTCAATACAAAACCACTCTAATTTATTATTTCATGAAATTATCAATTGGGTGCTGTATATAAAATATTTTTATAAGACCCTTTATATTTTGTAGATTATGTGTCAACACTTACGCCTACTTTACTAGAAACAAATGACCTCAGACACTTGAAAATGGGCTTCTAGATATTATATGAATTCTCTCTCTTACATATCAGTTTCTGATAATTTTATAGGTACAATTTTTTTTACCTCTATGCTAATTTTCCTAAGGATACAGATATAGTTTCCCCACCCTATTACCCAGTCCAGGTAATCTTTTGCCCTATATGTTCTGCACGGTGCTATGAACATACATGGTGTGCATAGACATATGTAGGGAGACATACATATGTTCAAAAAGAATATGTGCATATTTGAAAGATTAATGACTGGAATGTTTCCTACATGTAGTTATAGAAATTAATCACGAGGAAAGATCTTGTGTACAATTGCTTACACCGCAGTTTGATTATGAAAATTGTTTCTTTGAGAAAATGTCATATGACATAAATTTTCAATGGATCAAAATGTAGGTCTAGGAATAAGGTGTTATTAATCTTTCTACTCCTACAAAGACTAACAGAGGAAATTGTATATTTTATTTTTGCAGTTGCTTTTTAGACTCCCTCAGCATTTTTTTTTTGTGTGTGTGTGTGTGTGTGGAGAGGATTACCATTGTGAAGGCCTTACCACAGCAGCGCACACTCACTTGTTCCATTAGAAATTTCATTTCCTGGGCAGTAGATACAAATAAAGCAGCAGGCTGACATTCCCTCCTGCCTGAATTGTCTGAATCCAGGACCACAATCAGCACTGCATACAGAGGGTAGCATCTGAGAAAGTAATATACATGCAAATATCAGGAGTTTTATCTACTTCTGCCATAACTATATTGTATTAGCATAATAATATATCAATAAGATTTTTTATACACAGAAACTGAGGGACCATATTTGACTTAGCACTTTGTATAATGCCAAACATATGAATCTATTTATTCAAATGGATGAAAAGTTGAGATTATTACCAAATCTTAGCAATCCAAGAAAAGAGAACTTTTAGTTTACTTTGTGCAAACAGGACAGAAATTGTAACCTGGTTTTCTAGTTAATTTTCATTGAGCTGACACAAAGAACAGTAAAATGACAGGATTAGGGGAATCTTAATTTAGGAGGCTCTCTAAAAGTCTAGCCTCTTTTCATGTCTGTGAGGCATTTTATTAATCGGTATGCATTGGAGGCATGCCTAGTTTACTATTGAAAATACTGTCCCAGGTGTACATCCCCATGAAAAACTGTACCTACCAGGATAGTGGGTAAGAGGGGAGGACATCCTATTGAGACTTTAGGTGTGGGAAGCCTGGGCGAAAAAGGAAATAGAAGGATCCAACGGGTCCTGGAAAACTACAGGCGAGTCTGGGCCCTGGGGTCCTCCACAAACTATGGCAACAGCCAAGGAAAAAACAGGCAGTAAACCTCCAACCCCTACCCAGACTAGCTGATGGACAGAACATTACCACTGTTGAGTGGAGAAGGAGATCTAACTTTCACACAAACTCTGGTGCCCCATATTTGAACATGTCCCTTGAATGGAGATACCTGGTGGCACTCAGAGGAAAGATAATAAGTCACCAAGGAGAGACTTGATACCCTATGAGCATATACAGGGGGAGGAGGTCCCCCTCAGACACAGACATAGGGGAGAGGAGTACAAGGGAAGTGGGAGGAAGGGAGGAATGGGAGGATACAGGGATGGGCTAACAACAGAGATGTAATATGAATAAATTAATTTTTAAAAAATTAAAATTAAAAAAAAAGAAAGAAAATACTGTCCCTAGGCAAGTATGCATGAGAAATCAAATAGAGCAAGCCAGGAAGCAATGCTCCTTCAGGGTCTACGCTCTACTTTCAGTCTCCAAATTCCTTCCTTATTTTCCCTTGACTGTAATCAATGAGCCAAATCATTCATTTTTCCTCATTATGACATGGTCAATGCTTAATCACAGCAATGGTTTAACAAGTTATGAGTAAAAGCAAATCTGAAACAGGTGAACTATCTACTCAATCTCAGACAACAAACATATCCTCCAATAAACTAAGACTGAAAATATTACAAACTGAGTGTAATGATAGTGAGAATGTGTGAAAATATGGACACTGGTGTATTGCTAGTGACAAAGTGCTGAGTTGATGTGTAGGAAGCTAGAATTTGAATTGTTTCCTGAAATGAGAAGATTTTACAGAGCCTGTGAGTACTGGGAGAACCTGAGTACAACTTAGTTTGTGTAAAGTTAATTGAATGATTTCTTAAGTTAAAAGGAAAATATATTTGCATTAGACTGAACCTGATGATGGGACTGTATATGCTGCATCAGAAATTTGCTGATTCTTACAGGCTCACTTTGAATCCTTAATTCAGTATTAAAGTCTATGTGAAAACCACACTGTCGCTCATGCACAGTGTAATCTCATATTCTCCCCAGACACAGTTAACTACAACTCTTCCTGTGGAAGAGAAAAGGGTCTCACTATGTAGCACTGGGATACCTCAACTCACTATGTAGAACAGGGAACATTTCCTTCTCTCTTTTTGCATATATTTTTGTGAGGACCACAATTAGCCATGCTAAATTCAGCCTGTCAGAAATTCTGTGCTTAGGCTGCAGGCTGTGACTTTTGAGTTGTTGACCCTTGCTCAAGGAGGTCTTGTGTTCTAGTCTATCTTTGGATTATCTAACTTTGCAAGAAATAAGGAAGTCCTTACAGGGAACTACCCAGAGGATTAAGCAAGTTCTTACAGGGAGCTATTCAGGAGATTGTGTTCTTGCCTGGGGGCTAGGGAAAGTGGGATCCTGTTGACCTTGCTATATAAAGTCTTACTCCTCAGCATTAAAAAGAGTCTTGAACAGAAATTTCTCTCTACCTCATTTTCAATCCCTACTCCCTCTTTCAAGTGAACCCTGCTTCGATTCATTCCATGGGCCAGGACATATTTTAACATTTATTTTGGTACTTGGTAAGATTTTAATGACAATTTTGAAGAAGAGTGGAGACAGTGCATATTGCTGTTCAAATTCTGGTCAATTTGTTAAGGCTCTACATCATCTTTTTCAAAGGTTCTCTATAAGTGAGAAAAACACCATAGAGTAATAAGAATGGTACCTCAAGATTATTGCTTATTTTATAGAGATAATATCTTTGAATCCTAAAACATTGTTTTATATTCATATTAAAAACAAACGGGTTCTAATAAAATAAAAAACTGTACACATTGCATGATTAAATTCATTAAGGAATTAATAATAATGTCACATCAAAATAGCAAAAAAAAAAAAAACCCACGATATAGGAGGCTAAAAATAGGTTTCTTATGTCACAGTTTATTTCATTTCACTAAGTTACAAGAAAGCATAAATGCAAATTAGTACAGTTATGACAAACTTACCTGTCTACTTCCTGAGGCCCACTCTAGCATGTCTTCAGAAAAATGGAGCTGTTGTCCATGTGGAAAATAGGGGCTAAACTTTCCTATCTTCACCTTAATTCCAACACCGTGTGGGGAATTCCTAATGTGATAGATGTCACACTCTTTCTGGTTCATATTCACTTTGTCACCAACAGGATTAGTGAAGTGGCTGTTTCTCAGCAAGGAGTGCATCTGAAAGACAGGAAGAATTCTACACTCAATATACCCTTCCTTGATGTGAGAAAACATATTCTGATTTCATCTGAAAGACAATTTGTTAAAGGTATCTGGATCGAAATCTCAATGAGAGTGAAGGGATATATCTACTTCTCATATCATTTGCTGAATTTAATTATCTTAAAGGAACCTAAAAAACAAAAGCTTAGACATACATGGATGCATCAATGCTGTACCACACAAATATGTGCATACAAAGACCTACATCCATACATAGATGCACACATAATATATCAACACACATTTACTTACACACACACATCAAAATAATGACAGAACAGAGATATGAACATATGGACACAAACACACACACATGTACAGAAATGCACTATATATATATATATATATATATATATATATATATATATATATATAGGCACACACATGCATGCACAGACATATAAACACAAAAAGACACAATGTAATACAAACACCTACACAAATATATTGACTCATAAACAGATTCATATTCACAACATTCAAAGATGGACACACACACACAGCAACACAGATATACATATGTGCAATCGAGTACACAGAAACACAAAACATAGAGTGAGGAACATGCAGACACATGCACTGACATATACCCTCACAAAATACACAAAGACAAAAACAAACAGGCACTGACATACTGTCCAATTTATGTTAACTTTTCCAGACAGACACACAGAGTCAGTTGGCCAGAAACACAGACATGCATGCACATACACACACATATATATGTGGGTATATACCTGTGTGTGTATATATCTATATATATTTGTGTGTATGTTTGTGTGTACAAATGTACAGTGAGAAACATACATTCAAGCACATGAACATACATGTATGTACTGAACTGATTCACAGCATTATTCTCTGTATAATTACACTCAGCCTGTGAGGAAGGTCCTCAGAGACTGAAGTTTAGACAGAATCAATTGTTAAAACTTGAGAAATGCATCCTAGTACTTATTACCTCAAATTTTACAGTTAATGAAAAAAACACTCATCTTCTCATCATTTATAGCCTTAAGGAGGAAGTTCCAATTATGTCTACAGTATTACAAAAGGTGTGATTATATGGAGGTGCTCTATTACAAATTCACTGATTTTCATTAATAGTGTCTTCCATTCAGTGCCTTTATATTGGAGATATATACAAATCTCTAGATTTACTTTGTCAAGATCTAACAGTTTAGAATCAAAGTTTTTTGGGGGGAATATTTCCTAATCCATTTCCACTCAATTGGGACATCTGAGAGATTCCTAAAACTGTATTATTTACACAATAATTATCCAAGAAGAAACACTACCTTCAAGCACTGATAATCTGGTTCTTTCCCCTTGTCAATTAGATGATTGTTTACCAGGTGAGGAAACATATCAGGAATGACATGGGCCACAAAATACACAGCATTGTATATTTCATAATTGCTATCACTAAAGGCCATGTCAAAAGTCTGTGCCATTAGCCATTCCGATAAGGCATTGGATGAGCAGTTCTTCATTGTCTTACAGTTGGATGCTGAGACTTCACAGTGAAAATCCATCCACTCCTGGCTTGCCAGATATTTATCTGAGTATTTGAGAGGGTTCATTGTCTGCACAAATTTTTTAAAACCAGAAATCTTACCATGATAATGTGCAAAAGCAAGAATCCCATGGAAGGATTCAAGTGTGGAGTCTCCCTTTCCTGTAGTAACATCCCACTGAGACGTGGTGATCCATATTCTCTGTATCCCTTCAGATTCCCAACTTCTAAAACTCAAAGCTAGAGTACTGTCTGAGTTGCCATAAATGATAACAACATTTGTGGACGATGTCACGATTTGCTTGTAATACACTTCAGCTCTTGACATGTATAACTGCATATTGACAGGGATTACACTCATGAAGGCAAAGCAGATTGTATTTTTTTCCATCTCTCTTCTCAAATATGAGAGAAATTGGATGCCCTGATCATTGTCTGAGATGGCTAGACCGACCCAGTTCCAGCTGAAGTAAAGTAAGAAGGAGACCATGGCCAAGGCGAGTGATGTATCCTCATGGGCCATCTGATGCAGGCAGGGGAATTGTACATGGTCATTCAGGAGAGGATGAAAAGTGCCATAAGTAAGGTGAAGTACCTAGGCCACAGGGAGCAGCATGAGGCAGGATGCATTCCTAACAACTTGTAAACATATTCCTATCCATAATAGTTCTATAAATCCCCCTTACCTGTTACTTCTCTCCTTATCTCCATTTCATACAAATGAATATAGGATCCTCATCAAGTCTCTGAATGAAACTATTTAACTGCATACATTGAAAAAAGACCAGTAAGACCAGTCTCCTACTTCCACCCTTCTTAACACCTTGTTAATGCCACCAACAGAGACACAATTTCATTAATTTTCACCACACAGACATCTCACCTTATCATATTTGAAGCTGGAAAAAAATGTGTGAAATATCGCAGATGTTTCCCAGTTAGGTCCTGTAAGCACTATTATACCTTCTACCTCATGGCCACAGTCATAATTAGGAAAACTATTATGAGTTTCTTCAAAAAAATGAAGGACATCATATATTTTTGACCTGCTTAGACATTGTGGTAAATTAAATATTAAAGACGTATTTGGTAGAAGATCAGGGTTTCTATTGATTTCATCCATTGAGAAAGCCAAGGCCATACCAAACTTTTGCTTTTCATCTTCTGTTCTATAAAAGGGTAAAATATTTATTATAGATAAAGGTCTACACAGGATCATTTGAAATCAATACAATGGCTATGCAGTGCTTGATTAAATTGTCTGCACCTCTAAGTTTCAAGAAACATCAGAATCTGGAATCTTGGAAAAACTATACATGTTTATGTGAGTTCTTCTCACCAATATAAGCATTTTCCAGAGAAAGCATTATCCATGTGTGGTTGTTGAGTGCTTCTTCAGAAGGTTAAGATAAGGGAACACTTTGTTCAAACTTCAAATCTGATCATGTATTCACTTTTTAATTATTCAGAAATGTCAAAGATACACATGATGTGTGACCCCCTGAGTTTCTCATATTTCCTCATGAAATTAACTGAACTGGCTGTGGTAGTGAATGAATGACTGATGAATGAATGGACAGAGTGTTTCTCCGGCCACATTTGGCTCCTGTACTAAAAATTGATTATAATTGGTGGCCATATATTAAACATATTCCCGCACATCCATCTTCATATTTTTTCTTAATCCTGTAGATTATTTTTAAAGGCAGAACATTTTTTAATAACTTTGCACATCAGAGATGCGTTTTTAAAAAGATGTATGTTTGACTTTAAATTAATCAATCCCCATCTCAGAAAACTCAGTATCCAACAGTACAATATCTTGGTATAACTCATGGACACTTGCTCAACTATAATCATATCAGCTTTATTCGTAACAGCCAGAGTCCATAAAAACTATATATGGATAAAGATATAGATATAGACTTAGACATAGATATAGATATACGATGGATATATATATATATCCATCAAATAAGGAATGGATAATGAAAGTGTGCTACATTGATACACTGATATACTACTTAGATATTAAATCCAAGAAAACCACAAAATTTACAGTTTAGTAGTTGTAACTAGAAAAGATCATCCTGAGTGGTAATCCGGCCATGAAAGACACACATGGTATGTACTAATTTAGCCATATCATACAGGATAAACTTATTAGAGTTCACAGACCCAAAGAAAATAAGTAAGAAGGAGGAGCCAAGAGAGAGTGCTTAATTCTCACTCAGAAGCAGAAATGGAATAAACAGCCAAAAATGTTGAAGATAGGGTTCAAGCTAGGAGAGGGAGGACAGAGAGAAATGAAGGAGGATGTCAGACTTGGGGCAGCTGTTGCAGGAGGGCAGAGGGCCTCAAGGGAAGGGAGAAACTGGGTGTACACATCTGTCTGTCAAGATGGAGAACTAAGACAGGATAGGTTCTGGGATAATATGGAAGGTGACTCTAGCTGTGATTCCTAGTAGAAGGTCATGGGACATAGAGGACATCCTCTAACTAGATTGAACTCCGAGTTGAGGGAGGAGGACAGGAATCTACACACAATAACTTTGATGTAAATTTTCCCCCCTACAAGACATGCAGTGATAAATATGGAGCAGAGAATGAGGGAATGTCCATCCAATGCCGAGTCAAAACTGAGACACAGCCATCAATGAATCAAAACTGATGCTGATAATCACAGCTAAATGTTGGCCAAAGTGTTGGGAGTCTTGTGGAAAAGCAAGGGAGGATAAGGATAGAAGGACCAAGGAGTGACATGAGCTCCACAAGAAAAACAAAAGTGTCAAATCATGAGGGAAACAAAATGTCTTGTGGAGACTGACTCACCAACCAAGAGCTATGAATAGACTGGACCTAGGAACCATAAACAGATGTAGCAAATGGGCTGCTCAGGATTCATGTAAGTTCCCTAGTATGGGTACTCTGGGCTGCATCTGACCTGAACTCTGTTGCCTCTTTTCTAGCTCTTTCCCCTGGTGGGGCTTCATTGTCAGGCCACACGGGAAGAGGACACATTTAGTCCTGATGTGATTGATTAGTTGGAATGGGTTGGTAGTGCAGCTTCCTTCTCTGAAGAACAGAGATTGATATAAAGTGGAAGGGGGGAGAATGGGACCAAGAGAAGAGGAGGTAGAAGGCTATGATTGGAGGTAAAATAAATGAATAAATATATTAATTAAAAGGATGTATGCGTGTATGAATCCCTGTGAAAAAACATTAGCAATGCTCATTTATGCCATAGTAATGTAACTGATCCCATGGCTTTGAATGAGGTTTTGTTCTAGCCTACATCTTCAAATGCACAGGAATAAACCTTCTCCATACATGCATGCACAGATTAAGTGTAGGCGCAAATATCCCAGGATCATAAACTTACTTTATTTCTAAAAAAGCATATGTGATTCACATTTGACAGATAGTGCATTTTCTGATATCAAAAGCATATTTTGACCATACTTCCAGTTACACTATCAGAACACTAGCATCCGACTGAGAATTAAATACATCTGAAAATTATGGAAACATTTCTTTGTACAAACATTACATGTTTGTAAGATAGAATATAAAGAGTAAGGCATATGATAAATCTTTCTGATATCCTTTTAATAAAGATGAGCAAAAATTAATTTGGAATATAAGATCTTTTTGTTTCTCTTTATGGGAGGAATAATCTCTCCTGACTTTTCCTAGTAACTTGAAGTCATCTAAGAACAAACATCAGACACAACCCCTCATTCTTAATGATTCATTCAGATTTAAATATAATTAGTTTTCCACTTAGAAATTGTTCCTTTGTGGTATCATTGTCTACAAAGTAGCCCATTTTAAAATAACCTTTATTACCACACAGTAAACTGATATTGAAAATTTCAATGGCACACAATATGATTTTGAGACTAGAATTTGTGTGACTCAAATACTAACTCATGCATGCAAAACATAAGAAACACCAGTTACTTCACCTGTCAGAGTAGACTAGTAGCATAAAGTGCTGTGCTTGAAAAGAACTAACAGAAACCCATAAATCCAAAATGTGTACAGTAACCACATGGCAAAATATGCAATTGTACTCAGTAAATTAATGAAAGAGAAACATAAGTGGCAAGTGTGATAAAAGTGTCAGAAAATAAGCAACTTAGACATAAAAAGAAGACATAATTTTTAAATAAATAAGAGATGAGCTGCTGGGAAACTCCTCTAATCCAGTTTTCAGCCACTGTCAACTAGACATGCTACAAATACAATTCAGTCTACTGACAAGGAAAATAAATTGTCACCACTATTAGTGATAGCCTCACTTTTCAAGCATAAAATATACAGTCTAAGCATTCCTTCTTTATGTTAAAGAGAGAGTATGAACTGGGATTTGTAATACATAAAAGTCAGTGGTTGCATATGTATACAAGTTATGACGGAGATATAAGGGGTAGTTTAAGTTCACATTAGACAGAAATGCTACTTACATTCTTGATGCATGTTCAGAAGTCATAGTGTTACCACATCCAGAGAATTTCAGAGAGTAACTGAACATCTGTGTGAAAGCTCTCTGTACCTAGGTGTAGTTTAAACATTAGAGGCCCCAGCACATGTACTGGTAGCTACACACTGACAGAAAAGTTCTCTGTACCTTCTCAGATTAAAGTTTATTGAAATAGTATGGAATAAAATTTTTTATAATAAAGCACTGAGTATTGTGCTTTGGAAACTGTCAACAGGAGGGCTAATACTGGGCATCACGGTAAAGATTCCTGTGTTCACTCAGTGTCTAGCCTTGAAATCAGGAGGCTAACTGGAAGAAACATAAAATACTTTGTGGGCCAAGTTAATGTCATAAAATAGCATTGAGTTTATAACAGAATTCAGAGTTGTTTAATGGTGAATACATTGGAAGAACAAGACAGAGCATTCAAAGCATTGTTCTCTGTCTCATCTTCATACCTCTCCTGAAATACGTGTGAGGAAATCTACATGAAAAAAATACAAATGCACTTACAGCATATTCAGAATGTTGCTAAAATCGTCTTTCTTCACTGGCCCTTGCACTGTGTCTAGAGAGATGACACAAGCTGTCATAAAGTTTCCATCCTCTTTTTCATTCTGCCTCAGTCTCCAGAAGCACCTGGAAGGAATAGAACTGGCCACGAGAACAGCCATGTTCAGAAACAAGTAAAACAAAGTCAAAGTGAACATCTTGGTCCTACTGTAAACCTCTGTATTATGGATTGTGAAGGGTCATGCATATCATCCTATCAGATGGGCACCCATGTGTTCCTACTTTCTTTTATATTTCTGGACAATGGAAAGTCTACTTGCACATTCATGTTTTGTTTTCTCCCCAAGGGCCTTCCTCATACTGGGAGGAATCTTCCCTGGGGCTTGTCATCTGAGGTCCACAGTCCATATGATAAACATGGTTGATAAATATATATCACAATAGTTCTGTCTCTGGTTCCATGACATCATTCATGTTTGAGGCAGTAAGATCCCTAAACAGAGGCCCTTTTATGAAAATTTAGTCTCAGAGTTATATTAAAAATATGTTTGTGTGAATACCACTAAACTATGTCACTAGATGTTTTTTAGATGATTCACAGTGAAACATAAGTTATTGATTCAGGAGTGACACACTGTAGAGTCTTGCTGTATCCAAAAATCATCCACTGACTCACAAAATGGCAGATAATTTGCATGTTAAATATTGATTTTTAAATGTTAAACAAGATCTAGAGAGAATTCCAGATGTTTTTGTATCGTTCTCACGGATCAATAACCTTTGGTGACCCATTTCTTGAATTTCATCTTTGATTTTCAACATTGAATTTGGTCTTTTATATTCAAGTAAGGCCTATAAGGAATTCTTATGCTGAGTATCTTCGAAGTGAATAAGAATTGGGAAACAATCATGGATTTCATTGTAAACTCTTCCTATAGATTTTCCTGTTTATTTGAATAATATTCTTGGTTATACTCTAAAATCTGCATTGCCAGTGTGATGATATTTTCTTCCCATCGGCGTCACTCGATACTCCATCCTTAATTCCTCTAGGCCTTGGCAGTTCTGAAATGATACTTGTCCTACTTTATTTGTGTAAAAATGCATATGACACACATGCATGCCAACCAACACTTATACACATAGACTATTGAAACTATAGTCTATGAAATCTCTGAATTTCCCAAATTTTACTGTGTATCTTAACATGATGACTACAATTGCTGAGAGTGATATTATTTTTCCAGGTTGAGCACAACCCCATTATTTATAGGGAGACCACCATGTGTTTTTCATCTGAATTCAAATAAGTGTAGAAAAATATGGACCCAGTAATTGTATTTGTTTAGTTTTATTTTTGATTTTTTATTTCATACATTTATGAATTAAATAGAAGCATATTTTATGCATCTATATAAGCATTTATATTATTTAATTAAAAATAACATGTATATTTAAGATATAAGATATTTTATTAGTCTTTCAAAATTCTAAGAATGCACTGCAAATAGCAAAAATTACTACATACATATGAAGGTAAAATCAAACAAATTTGGATGATACATCTTATTTATTTGCCCATCAGTTAAAAGGCATTAAATTTGATATCATGTCTTGTATATTCTGAAACAAACATGGCAGAAAAGTGTCTTTGTGCTATGCTTACTTGCATACATACATAATTCATAAGAGGTTAGATATAGTCGTTAAGAGCAGAGACTTCCTTACAGAGATTTAGGTTTCTATTCCAAGTATCCATATACAGCTTATAACCATTTATAAATTCAATTCTAGAGGATTTGCTTACCTATTCAAAACTCTGTTCACTCAAAATCATATGATAAATAAATTGTTTTTAATACAGAAGGGTGTATTACTATCTATTTAAAGCTATCAAAAGCTTTTATTTATATTTTCTCACAGAGTTATTTTTAACAAAATTAATATAAAAAACAAAAAAATATGTCACATCAATCATGGATGAGAAAAAATAACAGAAGGATAAACACCCAAGAGAAGGCACAAGAATCAGATGTACACCCATTCACACACACACACACACACACACACACACACACACACACACACACACGTATTTTAACCCATAATAACCTGAAAGCTATGCTATATATGCAAATGATCTGATTCAGACCATGTAGGACCTGTGATTTCAGCTTAAGCCTTTTTGAGTGCCTATGAGTTTTTCTCAGTTGATTTAGAGGCCTTATGAAGGATATGGATTGTCTTTCATAGCTGTTTCAAGTTCTATGATTGAATCTTCTAGTCCAAGATTCATTACTCCATCTCTGGAATTCTCTTAGAGAAGCTTGCCTCTACACTGCTTGTTTTCTTATCTAAGTTCTCTTGTTCCTGGCTTTCTTCTGTCTGTGCTTTTATGATTGTTTCATCTTCAGATCTTGAACTGTTTTATTGGTTTCCTTCATCTCATTGTTTGCATTTTCTGTGGACTTATGGCTAGGTCTGAGGTCAGGTGCACCTGTTTTCTGGAGATTTCCTTGGACAAGCAGATCTGGAGTATGGCATTTCACCACCAACCCTTCAGTCTCAGATACCAAGTCCATGCTATAGAGCATGGCTGCAGATCACCAGAGTAGGCACAGGTCCAGATTCTGGGGACTGGAAACCTGTGCCAGATTGGTCAGTTGGATCAAAGTGGTTGTACAAGTTTGCACTCCCACAAGCATTGAAGGAATATTCTCCTTTCTCCACATGCTCAGCAACATATGAGGTCACCTGAGTTTTTTATCTTAGCCATTCTGATAGATATAAGATGGAATCTCAGAGTCATTTTGAGTTTCATTTCTCTGATGACTAAAGACATTAAGCATTTCTTTAAGTATTTCTTAGGAATTCTATATTTATCTGGTGTGAATTCTGTTTAGCTCTGTACCCCATGACTGGACTGAATTATTTGCTTTGGTGGTATTTAGATTATTGAGGCCTTTATATATTTTGGATATTAGACCTTTGTCAGATGTAGAATAGATGAAGAATTTTTCCCAATCTGTAGACTCTTGCTTTTTTCTATTGACAGCATCTTCTGCTTTACAGAAGCTTCCCAACTTCACAAGGTCCCATTTATTAATTGTTGACCTTAAGTCCTGAGCTATAGGATCTCTGTTCAGGAAATTATCTCCTGTGCCAATGGGTTCAAGGCTCTTCACCAATTTTCTTCTAAACAATTTAGTGTATCTGGTTTTATGTTGAGGTCTTTATTCCATCTGGACTTGAGTATTGTGCATGATTGTAAATATGAGTCTAATTGCATATTTCTTCATGTAGACATCCAGTTAGAACAGCTCCATTTGTTGAAGATACTATCCTTTTTTCATTGAATAGATTTCACTTCCTTGTCAAAAAGCAAGTGACAATATGTGTGTGGATTCATTTCTGGGTCTTTGATTCTATTCTATTGATCAACCAGCTTATAGTTATCCTAAGACTATACTGTTTTAATTACTGTTGCCATATAGTACAGCTTGAGATCGGGTATACAGATTCCTCTGGAGGATCTTTTATTGTACTGAATTCCATTAGCTATTCTGAATTTTCTTAATATGAATTTGAGAACTGTTCTTTAAATGTCTTTAAATTTTGTGTAGGTATTTTGATAGGGATTGCACTGAATCTGTAAATTGCTTTTGGTACGATGGTCAAGTTTAGTATGTTTATTCTCCCCATCCTTGAGTTAATTTTATATCCAACCACTTTGCTGAAGGTGTTTATTAGCTGGAGGAGTTCTCTGATGGAATTTTGAAGGTCACTTATGTACACTATCATATCATCTGAAAACAGTGATTATTTGGCCTCCTCCTGTCCAATGTAGATCCCCTTGATCTCTTTTTGTTGTCTTATTGCTCTACTAAAACATCAAGTACTATTTTGAAGAGATGCGGAGAGAGTGGGCAGCTTTGTCTAGACTCTGATTTTAGTGGAATTTCCTTGAGTTTCTCACCATTTTATTTTACACTGGCTATTGGCTTGTTGTATGTATCTTTTATGGTGTTTATGTATGTGACTTGTATCCCTGATACTCCAAGTCTTTACATTTTAATGGGTGTTGGATTTTGAGAAATGCTTTCTTGGAATCTAAGGAGATTATCATGGTTTTTTTTTTCATTTTGTTTATGTGGTGGATAACATTGATGGATTTCCATATATTGAACCATCCCTACATGCCTGGGATGAAGCCTACAGGGTCATGGTGAGTGATATCTTTGATGTGTTTGTTCTTGGATTTGGTTTGTGAATATTTTATTAAGTATTTTTATGTCACTGTTCTTAAGAAAATTTGGTCTGAAATGTTTTTTCTCTGTTGGGTTTTTCTGATTCAGGTCTTAATATGACTGTGACATCATAGAATAAGTTTGGTAATGTTCCATACATTTCTATTTTGTGGAGTAATTTGAAGAGTATTGGTAATAAGTCTTCTTTGAAGGTCTGGTAGAATTCTGCACTGAAACCATCTGACACTGGGCATGTTGGTTTGTTGGTTTGTTTTGTGAGATTTATGATAACTGTTTCTATTTCTGTAGGAGAAATAGGACTGTTTAATTTCTTTGTCTTATACTGACTCAAACTTTGATGGTTTCCATCAAGAAAATGCCCATTTCCCTCAGTTTTTCAAATTTTGTGGACGATAAGCTTTTGAAGTAGGACCTAATGACTCTTTGTATTTCTTCAGTGTTTGTTATGTTATTTCCCTTTTCATTTCTGATTTTGTTGATTTGGATATTGTGTCTCTGCTTCTAATTACTTTGCCAAACAGGTCATTAATCCTGTTGATGGACTCAAAAACCAGCTCCTGGTTAGGTTGATTCTTGAATTTTTCTGGTTTTTTTTTTATTGATTTCAGCCATGAGTTTGATTATTTCCAGCCATCTACTCCTCTTGAGTGTTTCTGCTTCTTTTTTTCTATGGCTTCTAGGTATATCTTTAAGTTGCCTATATGAAATGTTTCCAATCTCTTTATGAAGTCTCTTAGTGTTATGAATTTTCCTCTTAGCACTGCCTCAATGTATCCCACAAATTTGGATATGGTGTACCTTCATTTTTATTGAATTTTAAAAACTCCTTAATTTCTTTCATTATTTTTTCACTGATCCAGTTGTTGTGTAGAGAGTTTTTCAGTTTCCGTGTGTATAGACTTTTTGCTATTTCTGTTGTTATTGAAGTCCAGCTTTAGATCGCAGTGATTGGATAGGATACAAGGTATTATTTCAATCTTCTTGCATCTCTTCAGGCTCACTTTGTGACCTAGGATATGGTCAATTTTGGAGAAGGTTCTGTGAGGTGCTGAGAGGAAGGTATAATTTTTTTGTTTGGACGAAAATTCTGTAGATATCTGTTACGGCGATTTGATTCAAGACATTGGTTAGCCTTAATATTTCTCAGTTTAGTTTCTGTTTCATTGACCTATCCTTTGGTAAAAATGCGGTATTGAAGTCTCCCTCTACTAATGTGTTCAGATCAATGTGTGAATTCAGCATTGTTAATATTTCTTACAATAGTGGGGGAAAAAAAAGAAAGAAAAAACACCAAATGTGGATGCCTTTGCACTGTGTGTATAGATGCTCAGAACTGTGATGTCATCATGGTTGAATTTTTCCTTAATGAGTATGAAATTTCCTTCCTTATCTCTTTTGATTAATTTCAATTGAAAGTCTATTTTATTATATATTAAAATGGCTACACCAGCTTGATTCTTGTGTCTGTTGTCTTAGAATTCTTTTTCCTAGTATTCTAGGTAATGTTTGACCCTGAGGTAATGTTTTTCAGTGTGGGTGAGATGTGTTTCTTGAATGCAAAAGAATAATGCGCCTTTTTTATGCTTCCATTCTGTTAGTCTATGTCTTTTCATTGGAGAATTGAGACTATTGATGTTGAGAGATGTGAATGACCACTGACTGTTAAGTCCCATGACTTGGATGTTGGTTGTGGTAGAGTGTTTGTGTGGTTGTTTTGCTACAGTGAAGTTATCTATTTCCTGTGTTATCTTGGTAATAATTTCTCATGTTGTGTTGGAGTGTTCCTTCTAGTAAGTTCTGTAGAGCCATATTTGTGAATCGGTACTGTTTGAATTTGTTTTTGCCATGTGATATCTTGTTTTCTCCACTAGTAGTTATTGAAAGTTTCACTGGGTATAGTACTCTGGCCTGGCACTTGTGGTCTTTTAGAGTTTGTAGGACTTCTACCCAGGCTCTTCTGGCTTTTATGATCTCTGCTGAGAAGTCTGCTGTAATTCTGATAGGTTTGCCATTTGGACTTCTAGATTTAATCTGCCACAGAGTGTGGAAGCTGTCCACTGGCTTGAACGTCTTTCTGCCCATTCATGCTCCAGCCATGGGATGTAGATTTAGTTCAACAGAGAGAGTGGGAGCCATGCCCTAGCAGAGAATCTCTCCATAGCCATCTGGCCCCTATGTGGGCTCTTGGTTCCTCTTTGAACTTGCAGGGTGTTCTGAAGTCAGATCTATCCCATATAGACACACTGGGATCCCCTCTGGGCTAGCTGATACTACGGTTAGCATGTAACAAACAGTTTAGTCAGAGATAGTGCAGGTACCACCCATGTGTCTGTGCTGGGCTTTAAAGACACAGGACTACACATGTGTAGTCTGGTGTCTGATTCACACATTTGACTGGGTTCTCCCTTGGGCCATCAGATCTAAATGCTGGTGTTTCATCACCCACTGTTCAGTCCCCAATACACAGTCCAAGATATATAGCAGAGCTACAGCTGAGAGTCTCATATGCAGCCAGTCTCTGGAGACTGAGCACCCATCCTCCCTGGACCAGTTGGATGGCCTGAGGCCAGACCCAACTTAGCGCTGCAACACGTCCATATCTCTCACCTAGGGCTCGCCAGGTCTTGTGGTCTCTAGCTCCCATCCGATCTCTAGGCTCCATCCTGCTGCTCGGACACAGTGCATAGTTGGCACTGCCATCTTTGATCAACCCAAGAGATAATATATTTAATGAAACTTTTAAGATTCTAAAAATGTATTACAAATAGCAAATTAATATGTAGATATACAGATAAAAATAAAAAAATATTGGATGTTATTTTTCTTTATTTCATCATCTGTTGTGAGCCATTAAATTTGATTTCATATATTGTTTATTCTGAGTAATGCTGAAATAAACACGGTAGACAAATGTCTATGTTCAGTGCTAACTTATGAACACACAAAATGTTCCATGAGAGGTTTAATGGAGCAAAACTTACTCCTACATTTGCTAAATAAAGTAGCTGTATCCTGCTTACCACACTGGAGCCCTCAGTTTCAACTCACACTAATAATTTCCTTCCTCTCATTAGTGTATTTGTCATTGTTATTTTTTTTATAATTTATTTAGATTATATCCCGAATGTTGTGTCTTCACTTGTACCTTCCTGCCCACCATCCTGCTTTTACCCTGTTCCTTTCCCCTAGACCTGTGACGCAAGGATACCTACTTTATACACCCTAAGATCATATCTTATCGGGTCTCATCAAGATAACCTGCTTCCTCTTCTTCTGAGTGGCACCAGGCCTCCCCAACACGGGGAAGTGCTCCAATTAGGAGCACCAGAGTTCATGTCAGAGGCAGTCCCCACTATCACCACAACCATGGAGAATGAGCTGTCCATTGGCAATATCTGAAAAGATGGACTAGATTTCCTACATGCATTGACCTTGGTTGGTACAGCAGTTTCGGCAGCACCCCACTCCCTGATCTGCAAGCCTTGACAGTCTTCTTGTGGGGTCCTAGAACCTCTGGATCATCTATCTCTACATTCTTCCATACCACTCTCACCTGGAGTTCAGAACAGAGTCCCAGCATCTGTACCAATCACCTGTGAGTGGGCACTCTCAGTGGAAATCCATGTTGGACTAATATCCACTTATAAGTGAATATACACCATGCATATCTTCTGAGTCTGGGTTACCTCACTCAAGGTGATAATTTGTAGTTCCACCCACTTGCTTGCAAATTTCAAGATGCCCTTTCTTTTTTAAAACTGAGCAGTATTTCATTTTATAAATGTACTAGTTTCTTTTTCCATTCTTTGAATGAAAAAGATCTTGGGAGTTTCAAGATTCTGGCTATTATGATTAAGGCTGCCATCAACATAGTTGAGCAAATTTCCTTCTTGTGTGGTGGACCATCTTTTGGATATTTGCCAAGAAGTGTCATAGGTGGCTCTTGAGGTAGCATTATTCCTAATTTTCTGATAAAGTGCAAGTTTGATTTCTAAAGTGGACGCACAAGTTTGCACAACCACACACAGTAGAAGAGTGTTCTTCCTCTTTCTACACATCCTCAGCACTGTGTACTGTCACTTGAATTTTTGAACTGAGCCATTCTGATGAGTATAAGGTGGAATCTCAGAGCCATTTTGATTTGAATTTCTCTGATGACTAAGGAGGTTGAATAAATCTGTACGTGTTTCTCAGCCATTCAATATTTCTCTGTTGGGAATATCTTTTTAGATCTGAACCTCATTTCTTAATTTTGTTGCTTTTATTGGTAGTGATGAATTTCTTGAGTTCTTTATAAATCTTGGATATTATTTGTCAGATGTAGGATTGGTGACGATCCTTGCCTAGGATGTAGGCTCTTGGTTTTGTTCTGTTGACAATGCCCTTTGCCTTACAGAAGATACTCAGTTTCATGATGTTTCATTTATTAATTGTGACCTTAGAGCCCAACTTGATTGTGTTATCTCAGGATTTTTTTCCCTGTGACAATAGATTAAGGCACTTTCACAACTTTTCTTCTAACAGATTTAGTGTGTCTGTTTTTAATGTTGAGGTTTTTAATACACTGGGCCTTTAGTTTTGTGCAGGGTCATAAATATGGACCTTTTTGCATTTTTAATGTGTAGACATGCAGTTAGAGCAGCACCATTTGTTGAAAACCCTATGTGTTTCCTATGGTATGGGTTTTGCTTCTCTGTAAAAACTCAAGTGTCCACAGGTGTGAGGATTTAGTTCAGGGTCTTTGATTTGATTCCATTGATGAACCACCATATTTCTATTCCAGCACCATGTTGTTTATGTTACTGTTGTTGTATAGCACAGCTTGAGATCTGGGGTAGAGATTCCTTCACAAGAAATTTTTCTGCAAAGAATTGTTTTAGCTACTCTTGGTTTTCTGTTTTTCCATATGAATTTGAGAATTGATCTTTCAAGGTGTGTAAAATATTCTGTAGCTGTTTTTAAAGGAATTGCCTTGAATCTATTGATTTCTTTTGGTAACATGTCCAGTTTTACTATGTTGATTCTTCTCATCCATGGACAGGGAAAACCTTTCCATCTTCTGATATCTTCTTCTATTACTTTTTGAGATTTGAAGTTTTAAGGTTGTTTTGCAAAAGTTCACATGTCTTATATGATACAACCTTGTTTTAGTAGGATATCTGCGTTCTGATGAATCTGTATTTCCCTGGGTTTTGTGGAGTGTGTTCCTATGTTATTCATTAGCCATCTAGTTTTCCCTGGTGGGGGCACACTTGAAGGTACCTGGCAGTCCTTGGTGGCTGCTGCTTATGCAACTGTAGGTAGAGTTGGGCCCTGGAAATTGGCCTGGTGTGCTGCTGGTAGTTAATCCCTGTTCGGTACTGCCAAGAAAGTCCCTGTTATCTGCCACCTCTGGGATTGCAGGCAGACCTTGGACCCTGAAGACAGTGCATGGAAGTTGAGAGGTAGATCTCACAGTTGCTGGCAATCGGCCTCTGGAGGTGCAGACATGTCTGCGGCCATGGTAATCATGCAAAGAGGACACAGCGAAGTCCTCATCTCTTCTGATAGACCCCAATGACTGATGTCTCAGCAATTGCAGATAGAGCTGGCGATTGAGGACTGGCATGCAAAGATCAAGGACATGCCTCACTACTGCTGCTAGTCCACAATGGCTGTCATCTCTGGAACTGAAGGCAAAGTGATCCTGAGATTGCCTACATCTGCCACCTTTGGAATTCAAATGGGTGGATCTAGAAAAGATCATTCGGTATGAGGTAACCTAGACCCAGAAAGACAGATATGGTATATAGTCATAACCAGAATTAGCCATATAGTTCATGATAACCATACTACAATTCATAGACTGTGGACTGGTGGGGAGAAATGAGATCAGATCCACACTCTCACATCCCACTGGGCCCACTGACTCTGATGCTATTACTGTGTGATTCACACATCAGTTAGAGAGGGAGGGGGAGGGTGCAGGTGAGGCAAACACATTTGGCTACTTTAGGCTTTGGGTTTTGTGCCAGTATGGTTGCCAGCACCTGGGTCTTTCTGTGGACTCATGGGTGGGGGTGAGGTCAGATACACCTGTTTTCCTTAGATTCCTCTAGGGGAGCAGTTCTAGAGTCTGGTGCTTTACCACACAGAGTTCAGTCCCAGATACCAAGTCCATACTTGAGCACAGCTGCAGATCATCAGAGCGGGTACAAGTACAGACTCTGGGGACTGGCCACCTGCCCTCCGTGGGCCAGTTGGAAGACCAGAGGACAGACTCACCTGTGCTCTGCACTTTCCGGACCCATTTCACCTAAGACTCCTCAGGATTTGTGGTCTGTAGTTCCAAGCCGGGTTCATGGTTTCCATCCTGGAGTGCTCAGGATCACCATTGGATCTTCCTGAAAAGCAGCTTGCTTATGCAGACTCTTTAAAATATTATCATAAAATATTTTAAAGACTACGAGTTTTCAGTTATATATGTCAATGTGTGTATACATGTTTGTTTGTTTTTGTTTGTGTGTGTGTGTTTTCCTTTTTATTTTGTTTTGTTTTTGAGATAGGTTTTCTCTGTGTAGCCTTGGCTGTCCTGGACTCAATTTGTAGACCAGGATGGCCTCGAACTCTCAGAGATCCATCCCCCTTTGCCTCCCGAGTACTGAGATTAAAGGTGTGTGCCACCATGCCGGGCTGTGTGTGAATTTTCATGTCTTGTTTTGTACACAGGTGAGCTCAGGTAACCATATAAGACAGAAGAGGACAACTTATTCTTTGGAGCTATTGTAACATAGTGTTGATAACATAATTTGTTCAGGGCTGTGCAATGAATCAGGCCTCATTAAAGAGCTATGTATGTTATTGACTGGCTAAGGCTAAGACACAAACCCATCTTCTTTAGTATTCTTTATGTTTGTCAAACCATCACTCTTCTAAGTTTAACTCTTCGACTTCTTTGGATAACGTCAATATACCCTTACCTTCCCCTTGTAAAGAAGAAATTTGGATTAAACTTCCTCAAATTTTAATGACCATTCCACTGGCATCAAAGTCATTCACCCAGCTATTATAAAGTTTGATTTTAGCTTGAATGTTTTTATTCTAAAGGAGAAAAGAACATTTTAACTCAGCACTATGTCCCAAGAGTTATAAACTGAGAAATAAGTAGATCAGAGAAAGATTATATGGAAAACATAGAACTCTAGTAGCCATCATACTACTATGCAACATCATTACAGGAAACAGTGAGTATCATTCTAAGAAGAGACAGATCATGCTCTACAGCCCAATATTTAGTGGTTTTGTACCAACTTTATATTTCTCAGTTTGATTTCATTCACCAGTCAGACTACCTGGCACAAGCCAAGAATCAGTCCCTGGACAGAGCCAACCCCTGACATTATAAATGAGCCTATGCTGTGCTTGTAGACAGAAGCCTAACTGTGTTGTCCTCTGAGAGGGTCTGCTAAACACAGGTTGAAAACAAATGCTGAGACTCACAGCCAAACATTCGGTGATAATAGGGAGTCTTGTGGAACAGTGGGAGGAAGGAGAAATGGACTTGAGATGACAGGAGCTCCGCAAAATGACCAAAAGTGCCAGCTATCCAAGGCACAGAGACGCTTGCTGAGACTAAGGGGACAACCAAGGACAATGAATGAAATGGACATATGCTAACTACACAGATGTAGATGATGGACAGATCAGGCTTCATGTGGCTCCTCTAGGAAGAAGTACAGGGGCTGTTACTGACCTAGAATATGATGCCAGAGTTTTGATCACTAATCTGAGGCATAACGGAGAGGGGATGGAGAAAGGCAGGAAGGGTAGGACTGGAAGGAGAGCAAGGATAGAATCTACAATCAGGAAAAAAGTTGGATAAATGAATTAATTTAACACAAAATATTCATGATATACGACCTTACAAATATGATTTCTCCCTGATCTTTTGAAGAGAATTTTTGTCTGGCCTTAATAAAATGATGTAGCACTTGGGAACGAAGATGCAGCCCAGCATGCCTGCACTGGAAGACAAGATGGAAAAAATCTCCACAGCCACCATGACCTTGCCCTTGGTGCTATGGTAGACAGGGAGGAAAGTGATCCAAACAGTGCAAAACACCAGCATGCTGAATGTCAAGAACTTGGCTTCATTGAATGTGTCAGGCAGGTTCCTGGCCAAGAAAGCCAAAATGAAGCTTCCCAGGGCCAGGAAGCCTAAGTATCCTAGGACACAATAAAATGCTATAACAGAACCCTTGTGGCAGACAATAATAATCTGGCCATGCTCAGAGTGTGCATCAGTACTAACAGAGGGAGGAGAAGCTCCTAGCCAGATTGAACAGAGAATAATTTGGATGAGAGTACAGAGAGGAATGATGTAGTTAATTGTTCCTGAAACCAGAATGTACTTTATCCTTCTTGCAGGAGTTGTGACTTTGAAAGCCAGAACCACTGTGATTGTTTTGGCCAACACAGTGGAAATAGCCACAGTGAAAACAATTCCAAATGTGATTTGCTGCAGGATGCAGGAGACTGAGTTTGGACGGCCAATGAAGAGCAAGGAGCAGAGGAAACAGAACATGAGTGACATGAGTAAGATGTAGCTGAGAGCGCGGTTATTGGCCTTCACGATGGCTGTGTCATTGTGCTTCAAAAATACCCCAAGAACCAGAGCTGTGAGGGCAGAGAAGCCCAAGACCATTAAGACCAGAGCCATCCCTAAGGGGTCTTCATAGCTCAGAAAGATCACAGCTTTGTGGATGCAGTGATTCTGCTCTGTGTTGGCATACTGGTCCTCAGGACACTTCACACATTGATCCATGTCTGAATGAGAAAGGACAGATTCGTTAGTACAGCTTCAGCAGTTTATTGACAAGACATTTCAATAACTCTATTGGAAAGGCTTTGCAATACCTTCATTTTATTGCTGATATTATTATTGAAGGAAAATGTTATATAACAATGCTTTTTTAGTAATTCTTATTATTTTTATAGAGAAAAACTATCCAAAGTTTGTCTATTTAACAGTGTTGATGATTTATCATGTCTTCACAAAGCAGATTTCTTACATCATTCTGGATGCTATCATAAAATGGCTGCATCTGGTAAATTCACAAAATCTAAATGCACTAACCACAGTGTAACTGAGTGTCTTTTAAAATCTCCGTTCCCATGCACTCGATGCCTCCTGACTTCACTGACTGTTCATTTAATGCTTTATGAGAGATGGAGATTGAGTTCTGCTTGGGGAAGAAAAGTGACAGCTTTTCTAGTTCCCAGCCCAAACATAATGATATCTAAGGAACAGTAAATGAAATCATTAGGGGTGTGTGTGTGTGTGCGCGCGCACACGCACGCTCGTGTGTATTTATATTTGGGTGTCCAAATAAATGTAAAAGATATACTCATACATGGTAATAATTTGTTAGAAATAGGAATGTGAGTGTGAGAAATAAATTTTCCTGGTATGTAAATACAATTTAACGGTTTGAAATTTGTAAGAAATAAAAAATAATGATTAATATGTCCTTTTTTATGTTCTAACCTGGTGGTATGGACAGAGTCCCTGAGTCTTGATCATGAGAAGCACTAAATCTATCACTGAAGATAGAAACCTCTCTACAGACTGAGCACCACAGAGCCCTTCATCTTGACTCCACCTTCATGAGAAGCATTCAACATCTTGCTGCTTCCCTCGTTTCAATCTCTATGGGACTCAAACTCTGTGAATAGACTCTGAGGTAAATTTTACATAGATAAGCATCATGGAAGAAATAAAACAAAACTCACATACAAAAGTGCCCAGATTTTTTTCAAGACAGGATTTCTCTGTGTAGCCTTGGCTGTTCTGGAAGCACTTTATAGACCAGGCTGGTCTCAAATTCACCATGATCCACCTGCCTCTGCATCCCAAAGGCTGGGATTAAAGGCATGTGCCACCACACCCACATTTTTTTATGTGGAACAAACTACTTCACTCACAATATGCTCTTCTGAAATGGCAATGGTAGGCAATTTCATTGGAATTGTGCTGATTCATTAGATAGTTGCACAGAGTTAAGATGTGCTTCCTGGTTTTTAAGTCTTTTTATGTAGAACAATTGATTGATGGACAATTGTAACTAGCTATTTTGCGTGAAGTGTTGAAAAGTTAGCTGAACTATGAAGAGAATGTCCTGTTTTTACAGAAAATCTAAGTTCAGTTCCCAGAACGCATGTGAGGTGTTTCACAATTGCCTGCAAATTAACTATAGAGGTATTAGTTGTCTCTCACCTTCTTCTGCCCTTAGGTACACATACACTCACAATGCAAATGAACACCTATAAAGAGTATTAATCTTTTTCTATTTATTGATTTAATTACCATAGTTCTTATTCATTTTAACAATGAAAACGATTTTATTACAGTTTGTTTAATCATTCTGGATGTTATTTGAGTGCATAGATGTCAGAAGGCATTTCTAAGAGTTCTTTGCCTCCTCTCACTATATGAGTCCTGGAGGTGAACTCCATCTATCAGTCTTAGTGGCAAATGATTTAAATGTAGAGCCATATTATTGGCCAGAAATGTATTGTAAGAACTTGAATTTTATTGCATAGTATCACAGGCAAATGTTGGAAAAATCATTCATTGTCCATTTGCATTTAGCCAAGCATAAATAGATAATCATTTTACTAAACGGGCTCTGTAGATTGCAATAAAATTTTAATGTTTGCATAAATTACTTTCATTACAAAACTATTATTTCATGAAATTATTAATTGAGTGTTATTTATAAAATGTTTCATATAAGACTTGTTATATTTTGTACACCATGTGTAAACAATTATCTTCACCTTCCTAGAAACAATTCACATCAGACATCTGAAAATGGGTAAGGGAATAACAATTGAGATGTAATCAGAGTAAATTACAATTAAGAAGTGGGGAAAGAAAATGGGCCTCTTTGAATCACACAAATTTTGTCTTATACTCAGCCGTTTCTGATTATTTTACAAGTAATTATTTTATCACTACTCTAATTTATCTTCGGATAAAGACTTGTTTTCTAGCACCTCCGTTACACAGTCCATCAGTTCTCGTGCCATATTCTGTCCTCTGTTGTATCCTGTACATATAAGTGTACATAAACATATGTAGAAACACATACATACATGAAAAAAATAATAAATTCACATTTTCAACATTCATGACTGGAATCTTTTGTGCATGTAGTTATAGGGGAAATTAATAAACAGAACAGATCTCATGCACTATGTGCTCACACTGCACTTTGGTTTTATTTCTTTGAGAAAATATGATGTGACAGAAAATGAATCAAAATGTAAAACTAGGCAAAAGGGTTTTTGTTGTTGTGGTGGTGGTTGTGGTTATGACACTGTTAATGTTGGTATTCCTGTGACTGCTAATGGAGAAAATGGTATATTATATTTTTGTAGTTGCCTTTTAGACTCCTTCAGCATGCCTTTGTTGATGGAGAGGATTATCAATGTAAAGTTTATCACAGCAGTAAACACTCACTTGTTCCATTAGAAATTTCATTTTCTGGGCAGTGGATACAAATAAAACAGCAAACAGACATTCCCTCCTGCCTGAATTGTCTGAATCCAGGAACACAATCAGCACTGCATACAGAGGGCACCATCTGAGGAAATAGGATACATATTGAGTTTTACCTACTTCACCCATAACTATATCACATTAGCATGTTGAGATATCAATAAGCTTATTTTATATACAGACACTGAGAAACCACATGTCACTTGGTACTTTGTATAATGGCAAGTGTGTGAATATATTAAAACAAGTTGATGAAAAGTTGAGCTCTTTACAAAATCTTAGACATTATGGAAACGGAATTTTAAAGTACTTTGTGCAAACACTACGGAGATGCTACCTGGTCTTCTTGTTGACTGTCACCAAGCTGACACAAAGTACAGTAAAAAGATAAAGAACATGGAATGAGCCTTACCTGAGAAATTTTCTCTATCAGAATAGCCTTCTTTCTAATGCTAATGCATTTTATTATTTGGTAGTCATTGTAGGCATGCCCAGTCTACTAAAGACAATGTTGTTGCTAGGCAAGCATGTGTGAGAAATGACACAGAGCAAACCAGTAAGCAGTGTTCTCTCAAGGGCCTGTGCTTTAATTTCAGTCTCCTAGTTCTGTCCTTGTCTTCCCTTGCTTATAACACATGATCCAAAACAACCTTTCTTCCTCACTATGCTCATGGCCAAAATTTAATCAAAGAACGACTTTGCAAGAAATGGTGAAAGCACATCTAAAACAGGGGAAATATCTCCTCAAGTCTTAAATAACAAACACATCCTCCAATCAATTAAGACTGCAAATCTTCACAAACTTAATGTAAAGAAAAACACAGTTGAAAAGACAATCCTAGTGACAAGGTACCGAGTTGATGTGTAAGAAGCTGTAATGTGATCTGTTTCCTGAAGTGAGAAGACCTTAAGGAGCATATAAATACTGTGGGAACCAGAGTAAAAGTTAGTTGGTTTGATGTTAATTGAAGATTTTCTTAGGTTAAAGAAAGGTATGTTTTTATTACACTGAACTTTATGATGGGGCTCTGTAAGAAGCATTAGAAATCTGCTGATAGGGATACCAAGAAGACACCTGATACCCTATGAGCATGTACAGGGGAGGAGGTCCCTCTCACTTACAGTCATAAGGGAGAGATGGAGGAGGGAAACAGGAGGGAAGGAGGAACAGGAGGATACAAGGGATGGGATAACAATTGAGATGTAATATGAATAAAATAATAAATATGTTTTTAAAAGGAAATTTGCTGAGTGTTGCATGCTCTTATGAATCCTTCATTCAGTATTAAGGTGTATGTGAAAACCACATTGTCACTGGTACACAGATTCATCTCATGTTCTCCACATACACAGTTAACTAGAACGCTTCCCTTTGCTGTGGTGGTTGTGAAACAGGGTCTCACTCTGTAGCATTGGGATACCTCAATTCCCTATCTAAAACAGAGAACATTACTTTTTCTTTTTTTACTTGTTCTATTAATTTATTCATATTACATCTAAATTGTTATGCATCCCTTGTATCCTCTCAATCCTCTATCCCTTCCACTTTCACTCTAGTCCCCTCCCCTATGTCTGTGAGTGAGGGGGACCTACTCTCCCTATATATGATCATAGGGTATCAAGTCTCTTCTTGATATCCTGGTATCTTTCCTCTGAGTACCACCAGGCCTCCCCATCAAAGGGATGTGGTCAAATATGGGGCAACAGAGTTCATATGAAAGTCAGTCCTTGCTCCTCGCTCAGCTGTGGAGAATGTGCTGTCCATTGTCTAGATCTGGGTAGGGGTTTGATGATTACTGCACATATTGTCCTTGCTTGGTGCCATAGTTGGGACAGAACCCCTGGAACCAGATCCAGCCATCATAATGTTCTACTTGTAGGTTTCTAGGACCCTCTGGATCACTCTATTTCTCCATTCTCCAATACTTCTCTTACATAGAGTCCCAAGAGGATGTCTTCACATCTATCCCATTTTCCTGGTAAGTGAAGACTTTCATGGGACATGCCCCTTGGGCTAGTGTCCAGTTATAAGTGAGTATATATGCCTTTAGTCCTCAGGGAAATGCAAATCACAACAACTCTGACATTCCATCTGACACCCATCAGAATGGCTAAGATCAAAAATTCAAGTGATATCACATGATGGTGAGGATGTGGGGAAACAGAAACACTTCTTTATTGCTGGTGGGAATGCAAACTTAAACAACCTCTTGGGAAATCTATCTCAGAAAACTGGGAATAGGGCTTCTTTAAGCCCCAGCAATTCCACTCATTGGAATATACCTAGAAGATGCTCTAGCACACAACAAGGGCATATGCTCAACCATGTTCACAGCAGCCTTCTTCATAATAGCCAGAATCTGGAAAAAGCCTAAATGTTTCTCCGTAGAAGAATGGATAAAGAAACTGTGGTACATCTACACTATGGAATACTACTCAGCTATTAAAAAGAAGGAATTCTTGAAATTTGTGGACGAATGGATGGAACTAGAAATTATCATGCTGAATGGCTTAACCCAGAAGCAGAAAGACGCAAATGGTATATACTAACTTATACTTGGAAACATTCTCTCTTTTTAAAATATATTTTCACAGTTGTTTTGGTACACGGTAAAAATTTCCTTATTTAAGTAATTCATTCAGATTAAATCTCCTTTTTATCCCTTCATTTGTATCTTCCAATTCCCCATCCCTCCCACTTTCATCCTATTCCCCTGCCCTAGGTTTGTGACAAAAAGGGACCCTCTCCTTCACTATAAGATCACAGCCTATCAGGTCTCTTCCTGGGAGCTTGTTAACTTTTCCTCTGAACATTAACAGGTCTCCCCACTAAGAGGAAGTGGTCAAGTAGGGGTCCCCAAGTTGATGTCTGAATCAGTCCCTGCTATCCACACAATTGTGGAGAAAGTGGTATCCATTGGCTAGATCTGGATAGGGGTCTATTCTTACTACATGCTTTGTCCTTTGTTGGTACAGTATTTTTAGCTGACTCGCGTGGGTCCAGATCTGACAGCCTTATCTGTCTTCTTGTAGCTTTCTAGGATCCTCTAGGTCCTTCTATTTCCCCCTTCATCCTTACCTCTCTCACATAGGGTACCAGTAGGAAGTCCCAGTATCTATCCCAATCTCCAGCTAGGCACTTGGTAATATTTTAATGACCATTTTGAAAAAGAGTGGAGACACTGCATATTGCTGCCCCATTTCTATTCAATATTTTAAGGCGTGGTCTCTATGTCACACTGCCATCCTAGATTAGCTATCTTGGCAAAACTGGTCACCTATCAACAGAGAATTTTCTAAATTTGCCTACAAACTGTTTGGATTAACACATGCACCATACATACCTGGCTTCATTCTTATTTTAATTAAATATTTATGTTTTTCTCTGTATCTAGAACAATGCTTTCAGTCTCTAATAAAAATCCTATTCTATCAAGATATTACCTGTTCTTTGTATTCCAACATGGTTTTTTTACTCTGAATAAATGATGGACTTCTTTATAATCCATTGATGAATATTTTTGTATAATCATATAATTCCATCTTAGAGTGTATTTACAAGATTTATCTCATTTAACTTATATGCATTTTGGAATCATGATTGCATTTATTGAATGAAATGCACTTGGGTATAGAGAACAAACATTCTGGTGTATAGTTGAATTGCCTTGATATGTGTATACGTCAGAATTATTCCATCCATGTCCATCAAAGTGAATGGTTATATGGATTTCTTTGTTGGTTTGTTTGTTTGTTTCACTCCATAATGATGTATCACCCACATTTTTATAGAAGGATTCCATTCAGGTTAAAAATAACATTGTTTCCATGGAAGTAACAGAAAAAGTTTTGGGGTGTTTTTGTTGTTTTATTGAACCAATCTTGTTGTCTATGGATTTTTACTAGAGAATGTGATCATTAACAGTAAATTATTACTGTAGATTATTTTGTGAATATTATCTAGTGTTGATATTGTAGTACTTGATAGTTTTCTAATAGTTGCTTTTCTCAGGAGCTTAGTGCTTTCTATGTGTTCCTTTGATCCTTGCATTCATCATGTGAAGTGGTTCAACTAGTGTCTTTCATAGTGATCTTTCAGTGCTTCTAAATTCCTGTGATTGTGTCTATTATTGAACTCTGTTCTGTATCCTTCTATTATGACGAATAACTTTTCTGTTTACAGTTACTGTGGTTGACTGTTAAATGATTGAAATACATCACTCTTATGCTCTTCCTGTACGAATGTCCATAGTGACATTGACTGATATACAGACAGGAACTTGCTATGACACAGTCTTCTGTACTGCAGCCTTCAAATTTATGTCTTTCCTACAATATAATTTTTAAGTTAAATATGCCAATGTTTGTTCATTTACTGATTTTCAATGTTTGCTATGTAAATGACTGTTGTATCTCGATGGAAACACATCTCACTTGAAATTTATGATTGCATTATACTGGATATAGTGTTGATGAGTTGAGTGTTTCCTTCTTTTCCTCTTGTGATCTGGACTGTAATTCTGATCTTTTGATCAGAAATCCTCAAGTCTCCTATATTTTGAATCTTAGTTTTGTTTTTTTTATTCTCTGATTTTTCTAATACTTATGCATAATATTCAACCTTTGCCATCCTATCTTTATCTTGAACTATTGTCTTCCTGAGACTATTTACTGAAAATTTTATTTCATTTATTTGGTTTTTCCTTTACATATTATCTGTTTGAGTATTTTTATTATTTTGTGCCTTCCTGAATTTCTTTTTCTCATGCTTTTTCAGTGACTTATTTTATGGTAGTGTTTGTGATCCCTCTTATCCTTCCCGAGGAAATTTATGCCTCTTCACTTATCATAGTGAATTCTAATAATCATTCTTTGAATTATGTATTTAGCACATCTTTGAACATACACTCATTTAAGACTTTGATTGTAACATTTTGAGCTAAGTAGATTTGATATCATTATTTTTATATTTTTTTGCTTCTGCATGTGTCCTGATATGCAAATCTCGAAGCAGGGCAATGGTTCTATATTTTTTTCGTATTGAGTATTATTCTGGTGCAGGTTTTTGTAATGCCCAATCAAGCTGTGGTTGTAACAAACATGAGAAATCACTGCAGCCATCGAGTGAGTGTGTATCTCAGTAGCTAAACTTCAGATCCTGTGTTCCTCTGCATAACAATGATTCCCCTCATCACTCTGAGAAGGACTATTAACTGCAAATGCCAGAGTACATGAGCAACCTGAATTCCAGGACTTAACATCTTTAAAATTTAAAAAAAATGGTGGTTGCATAGTTCGAATAGAATACTTTAAAACCAACCACACCAGAATTCCTACCTATAACATGCCCGGGAACTATGATGGAAATTTTTTTCAGAAATTTCTGAACAGCAAAAATGTATTACTACCAAATACCTCCAAATACAGAAAAGGAAACAGATACTGCTTCATTAGTTTGAATGAACTACACAACAATTAAGAGGACCAAGCAAGGATACTGTAGTGAACAGTTTCTTTACATGGCATAATTTATAGCTGAGGCATGGACAAACTGTGAATAACAATTGATTTCTTGCACCCATTTTGCATATCTAAGCTTGCTCACATTTTCAATATATGCATCATCCTTCTAATGTCCATATATAACACATACACCAGGGTTGCATGGGCATATATCCAGACAGAAAATCCATAACATATAAAAAGGAAAGAAAATACAATGTAATAATTAATAGAATATTTAATATTTATCAAAAATTATTAATTTATGATTAGAACGGTTGAAAATTTAGAGACTCTGTGTCAGAGGCTTAAGCAAACATATAAAAAAAAACTGTTCCCTTCTCTTTGATCACTTCCCCCTGATGGGGTACCTTATCATCTCACAGAAGAAGAGTGTGCAGGCAGTCCTTATGACACTTGATAGGCTGGGGTCAGTGAGTAGGGGTGAAGGGTTCCCCTCTCTGAGGTCTGGAGAAAGCCATAGGGGGACGGAAAAGAGAGGGTTGCCTGGAAGGACATGAGGGACGGAGTTAAGGCTGGAATGTATAATGAAGTAAATAAAAAATTAAAATTAGAAAAATAATTAAAATTAAAAAAAATGGTGAGCTTCATTTCTAATGCCTTTGGATTTTTTATTTACTGCATCATTACATTTAGCTTCAGTTTCTTACCTTTTTTTATCACAGATTCATAATATGTGAGGAAATCACTATATGGTAATAAGAATCGTACCATGAGTCCATGGCTCACATTACTGGAAATATAATAAATGAGTGGTCAAAAGTTGTTCCATATTCATATCAAAAAACAAAAACACAGTTCTTTGATAGTAAAATACAGTGTAACTATTTCATGAACTCCTCAAAGGACTAACCAAAGGTCACATAAGATATAGTTAAAATAAGAAACGTAACATAGGAGACTAGAAGTAGGTTCCTTATGGGACAATTTATTTCATTTCACTAATGTATAAAAAAGGATAAATGGACCAACTAAACACACAGTGTTTACTGGTATGGAATGGAAATCAGTACAGTCTTTCAACCCACCTGTCGACTTCCTGTGGCCCACTCTAGCATGTCTTCAGATAAATGCAGCTGTTGACCATGTGGAAAATCTAGGCTAAACTTTCCTATCTTCACCTTAAGTTCAAAATCATGTGGGAGATTCCAAATGTAGAAAATGTCATACAATTTCTGAAATTTTTCTTTTTTGTTCATGGTCACTTTGTCTCCACTAGCGCTAGTGAAGTGGGTCTTTCTCATCAGGGAGTGCATCTGAAAAGCAGATAGTATTACATACTACATATGCCCTTCCTTGATGGGAGAAAATGTATAACGATTGTATCTGAAAAGCAATTTTATTGAAGGGATCAGGTAGAATTTTTCAATGAAATCAATATGATATATTAATTTGTCATAATGTTTGCATAATTTTAGTTCTCTGAAAGGAAACTAAGAAACACAAGATTAAAAAAGCACATATACATCAAACATAGATGTGCAACACATACACACATGCAGCTCCACAAAGAGAGACCCACATCTATTTAGAGATACTCACATAATATAGCCACATATTTGTGTACAAACACATTAACATACATGGACACATCAGAGCATACAGGCACAGACAGATATATACACTCAAACAGACACACAAGTACAGACATATCCCAAACACATTCATAGACACACAGATGAACAGACAAATACAGATAGGGAGACATAATGAGATACAAACATTCACACAGAGAGAAATTGACACAAAAACACTTTTATGCTCACAATATCAAAGGAGAGAAAGACAAACACACGCACACACACAGAGCAAGAGATATACATATGTGTAATCCTATATACGGTAACACAGAACACACAGACACATGCACTGATAAATACAATCAGAAACATACAAAAAACAGAAACAAACATACACATGGGTATTGAAACACAGACAATTTATGCTCACTTCTACAAACAGACAGATAGTCAGATGGACAGAAACACACACACACACACACACACATACACATAACTGCACACACATAAACAGAGATATATACACAGACACACAGAAACCCACATAGAAGCACAAATACAGTGAGAAATATATATTAAAAAAAGAGTATCTGTGTGTGCGTGTGTGTAATGAACTGATTTGCATAACTCTTTCTGTGTATTTACACTAAGCCTTTGAGGAAAGTGAACAGAGACTACATTTGAGGAGAATCAATTGAGAAAAAATCCCCTGAACTTATTACCTCAATTTTCAGAATTAATGAACAAACAGTCATCTCTTCATCGTGGTGACAATTAATGAGAAGAGACTAATTATCTCTCCAGTATTAGAAGAGGTATGATTATATTCAGTTGCTCTGTCACAGAGTCACTTATTTTCACTGATAAATGGTGTCTTTCATTCCAATACCTTTGTATTAAATTCTATACAAATCTCTAGATTTATTGTGACAGCATAAAAACATTTAGAAACCTAGGTTTTGGGGAAACACTTCCTAGTTCACTCACTTAATCATCTGAGAGACTCTTAAAAACTATGACATTGATAAGATCATATGTAATACACGAAGAGAAACCTTACCTTTGAGCAGCTATGATCCCATTTTTTCTCATTGTCAATTGGCTGATTTTCTACCTGTTGAAGAAGCATCCCACGAAAGACATGGGCCAAAACATATGCAGCATTGTATATGTCATAAATGCTTTCACTGAGGGCCAGGTCAAAAGTCTGTGCCATTAGCCAATCAGATGAGGCATTGGATGAGCAGTTCTTCATTGTCTTACAGTTAGATCCTAAGGATTCACAGTTAAAATTCATCCACTCCTGGCTTGCCAGATATTTATCTGAGTATTTGAGAGGGTTCAATGTCTGGACAAAATTTTTTAAACCTGAAATCTTACCATGGTGGTGTGCAAAAGTAAAAGTCCCATGGAATGGGTCAAGTGTGAGATCTCTCTTACTTATAGGAACATCCCACTGTGAGGTGGTGATCCATGTTCTTTGTATACCTAGAGATTCCCACATTCTAAAGGCCACAGCAAGAGTACTGTCTGTGTCACCATAAAGGATAACAACATCTGTAGATGATGTCATGATTTGGTTATAATACACGTCAGCTCTTGACATGTATACCTCCATGTTCACTGGGATCATGTTCACAAAGGCAAAGCAGACTGTATCCTTTTCCATTTCTCTTTTCAAATCTGAGAGAAACTGTGTACCCTGTTCATTGTCAGAGATGGCCAGCCCTACCCAGTTGCAGTTTAAATAAAGTAAGAAGGCAACAAGGGCCATGGCAAGAGATGTATCCTCATGGGCCATCTGATAAATATAGGAAAATTGTACACGGTCATTCAGGAGAGGATGGAAAGGCCCATAAGTAAGATGGAGGACCTAGGACACAAGGAACAGCATGAGGTAGCATGTACTTTTAAGAACCTGTAAACCCATTTTTTCTATAAAAAGTTCTAGAAATCCCCCTTACCTGTTACTTCTCCTCTTACCCCCATTTCACGCAGAGAAATTCCAGATCCTCCACAGGTATCTGAATAAAACCATTGAACTACCAGACTGACATAAGGACAGTAAGACCAGTCTTCTCTTTACACCCTATTGTGCATCTTATAAAAGCCACCAATGGAGACACAATTTCATTACATTTTAACCCCACAAAAATCTCACCTGCTGAGGTTCCCGGCTGTACATTAATTTGTGAAATAGTACAGATGCTTCCCAGTTTGGTCCTGTAAGAAGTACTGTACAACTGACACCTTTGGTACAGTCATAATTAGGAGGAGTCCTTTCAGTTGGTAGAGAAATATGAATGAGATCTTTTACTAGTGACACATTTAAACAATATGGTACTCGAAATACTAGAGACATATTTGGTAGAAGATCAGAGTTTTTCTTTATTTCATCCAAGGAAAAAGCCAAAACCAGAAGAAACAGGCTTTCAGTTGGTGTTCTGTAAAATGGTACAATATTTATTATGTACAGAAGTATACACATAATCACTGGCATTCAATACAATGACTATCCTGTACTTGAAGATACTGTCTTTATCCCTATGTTTGGGACAAGTATCCCATGTAATAAGGTTTACAAATATAAAAATATGGAATCTTATAACACCTATAAAATTTCATGTGAGTTCATCTGCACAAAACATGCATATTCCATGGAAAGCTTTTTCATCTGTGGTTGTTGAGTACTTGCTCAGAAGGTAAAGACAAGGCCACAGATTTTTACCAAGCTGTAAATCTGATCATGCATTCATTTATTAAGTATAGAGAATTATGAAAATTACACACGATGTTTGAGCTACTGAGTTTCAGGTATTTCCATATTAAATTACCTGAATTAGCTAAGGTAGTGAAAGAGTGACTGATGAGTACACACGAGTGTTTCTGGGGCAATATTTGGTACCTGTACTAATAATGAATTATAATTAGTTGGAAACATCATATTCTTCTCTATCCATCTTCATATTGTTGTTTTTTTTTCTTTTTAGATTATTTTTCAGAGAGAGCATCTTTTTACTGGTTTATTTTCAAATACATTCATACACATGAGATGCATATTTAAATAGATGTATGTCTAACTTTGGAAATCAATCTGTTTCATTATCAGAAAACTGGTAAAAGCTTAACCTCCAGACATAGCTATACTATACCTGGACATATACCCTATGACACCTCCTCAATTATGATCATAACAGAATTAATAATAATAGCTAGAATCCAAAAAAAATGATGTCACTCAAACAATGGAGAATAAACAATGAAATACTACTCTGATATAAAACAAAGAAAATCGCAAATTTTTCAGCCAAGTAAACTAGAGAACATCTGCTGAGTATGATAAGCCAGTCTAAAAAAAAACACACATGGATGTATTTACTTAGCCATATAGTACAGGATAAAAATTACTAGAATTACTGACCCAAAGATGATGAGTAAGAAGGAGGAACCCAGACAAGATGCTTTATTCTAACTCAGAAAATGAAATATAATAGATGGCGGAAGAAGATGAAGATAAGGACAATGTAGGAGAGAGAGCTCAGGTAGAAATGAGGGTGGATGTCAGACCTGGGGAGAGCTGATGCAGCAGGTCAGAGGGCCTGAACAGTAAGAATAAGGCAGGGGTGGAGATATCTCTCTGACAAGATGGATAAATGAGACATTTCTGGGATAATATGGTGGTGACTCAGTTGAGAGGACACCCTCTAAATAGACAGAACTCCTAATGGGGAGAGCAGAATACCAATCAATCCACAAGAACTAGGACTCAAAATTTACCTTCCCTACAAGATATGCAGGGATAAAAATAGAGCACAGATTTAGGGAATGTCCAAGCAATGCCTGGCCCAAACTAAGACTCAGAACACAGGCAAGAGACAACCTCTGACACTATTATTGATACTTTGCTGTGCTTTCAGACAGGAGCCTGGCAAAGATGTTCCCTGAGGGATCCAGACATCAGTGAATCAAAACAGATGCTGAGAATCAAAACCAAATATTAGACAAAGAGTGTTGGGATTCTCATAGAAAACTAGGGGGATATATAGAAGGATGAAGAACTAACACAAACTGCACAAGAAAACCAACAGCCAATTTATCAGGGCACAGAGGGAGTGATGGAGACTCAATCACCAACCAAGGATGCTCAAGAGACTGGCACTTGGACCCCTTAACAGATATAGATGATGTGTAGTTCAGGCTTAGTGTGGATCCCCTAGTAAGAGGAACAGGGACTGTCTCTGACATGGACTCTGTTGCCTGTATATTTACTCTCTTTCCCTTGGTGAGGCTTCTATTTCAGGCTACATGGGAAGAGTAAACACTCAGTCCTGATGAGATTCATGAGGTGAGGTGACTTAGTGGGTGGCTCCCCTTCTTTGAATAACAGGGAATGCACATGGAGTAGATGGAGAAAGCATATGACAAGGAGTAGAGGAGGGAGGGGCCATGATCAGTAGGTAAAATACATGAATAAATATATTATTTTAAACTGATGTATGTCTGTATGCGTCTGGATGCATGGACCTAAGCAAGGCTCTATTAAATTGAGGTTTGTTTATTCTCTTTATGGGAAAAAATCACTCCTGTCTTTTGCTAGTTATTTCCTACCATCTGAAAAATAAGTATCAAATATAATCCTTCACTTGGAATGATTCACTCATATTTAAATTCAAATAGAATTTCATTTGGAAATTGTACCTTTGAGTTATCTTTGTCCATACAAATAGCTCATTTGAAAATACACTTTACACAGCACAGAAAAAAATGCCATTGGATATTTCAGTAAAACACGTTAGAAAGTTGATACTTGAACTTGTGTGACCCAAACACTAACTCTTTCATACTAAACATAAACAGCATCAATTACTTGAGTACCAGAGTGGCCTAGTAGTATAAAGTGCTTGCTGCACTTGGAAACAACAGTCAGAAATCCACAAAGTAAAAATGTATAGAGTATCCATATGGTAAATTATGCAATTATACTTAGTAAAATTACTAAGAGAGAAATGTGAGTAGTAACTGTGATTAAAGTGTAGGAGAATTAACAGTTTAGACATAAAAAGAAGTCACATATTTCTTAAAGAACTGCACAGATGAGCTAGTAGGAAACTTCTCTATTTCTGTTCTCAAGCACTATCAACTATATATGCCACAAATATAACTCAGTCAACTGACAAGGGAGCAAGGAGTCACCACTATTAGTGATACTCTGTCTTCTCAAACATAAATATACAATCTAAGCATTCTTTCTTTGTGCAAAAACATATTTTGACCAGTTATACTAGCAGAACCCTAGCATCTTACTAAGAATAAGGAACATCTACAAATTGCAGTAAGATTAGTTTGTGCCAATATTACATGTTTGTAAAATAGAATGTAAAGAGTAAACCATACTGGAAATCTTTCTGATATCATTTTAATAAAACAGGGCAAATATTAAGTTGGAATATAAGATGTTTTGGTTTCTCTTCATAGGAAGAATAATCTCTCGTCTTCTCTAAGTCACTTCATATCATCTGAACAACAAACATCAGACATAATCCTTCATTCTGAATGATTCACTCAGATATAAATGTAATTAATTTTCCACTTAGAATTATACCTTTGTGTTATCATTGTCTACAAAATAGCCCCTTTTAGAATGCCCTTTATTACCACGCAGAAAATTGCCATCGAAAATTTCAGTACCACACAATAGGAATTTGGGACTAGAATTTGTGTGACTCAAATACTAACTTATGAATGCTAAACATTAGAAACACCAGTTACTTGAGCTGTCAGACTAGCCTAGTAGTATGAAAAGGGATGTTCTTAAAAACAACTATCCAATGAATCCACACACATATGGTCATTTGATTTTTGACAAAGAAGCCAAATCCATTCGATGGAAAAGGGATAGCATCTTCAACAAATGGTGCTGGTCTAACTGGATGTCTATGTGTAAAAAAATGCAACTGGACCCCTATCTGTCACCTTGTACAAAACTCAACTCCAAGTGGATTAAAGACCTCAACATAAAACCAGAGACACTAAATCACTTAGAAGAAAAAGTGGGGAAGAGCCTGGAACATATTGGCACAGGAGACAACTTCCTGAACAGAACACCAACAGCCCAGGCATTAATGTCAACAATTAATAAATGGGACCTCATGAGGCTGAAAAGCTTCTGTAAGGCAGATGACACCGTAAAGAGTACAAAGCGACAGTCTACAGACTGGGAAAAGATCTTCACCAACCCCACATCTGACAAAGGTCTAATATCCAAAATATATAAAGAACTCAAGAAATTAAATACCACCAAACCAAATAACCCAATCGAGAAATGGGGCATGGAACTAAACAGGGAATTCTCAACAGAGGAATATCAAATGGCTGAGAAACACTAAAGAAATGCTCAACCTCCTTAATCATCAGGGAAATGCAAGTCAAAACAATGCTGAGATTCCATCTTACACCCATCAGAATGGCTAAGATCAAAAATTCAAGCGACACCACATGCTGGCAAGGATGTGGGGAGAGAGGAACACTCCTTCATTGCTGGTGGGAATGCAAACTAGTACAACCACTTTGGAAATCTATCTGGTGCTATCTCAGAAAAATGGGAATAGGGCTTCCTCAAGACCCAGCTATTCCACTCCTTGGTATATACCCAGAAGATGCTCCAGCACACAACAAGAAAATTTGCTCAACCATGTTAATAGCAGCCTTATTCATAATAGCCAGAACATGGAAACAGCCTAAGTGTCCCTCAATAGAAGAATGGATAAAGAAACTGTGGTACATATACACTATGGAATACTATTCAGCTATTAAAAACAAGGAATTCCCAAAATTTGTGGATAAATGGATTGAGCTAGAAATGATCATAATGAGTGAGTTAACTCAGAAGGAGAAAGACTCAAATGGTATATACTCACTTATATCTGCATATTAGCCCAACAGGCATGTCCCATGAAAGCCTTCACTTACCAGGAAACAGAGACAGAGGAGAGGACATTCTAGTGGGACTCTAGATGAGAGATTCATGGGAGAAAGGCAAAGTAGAAGGACCCAGGGGTCCTAGAAGCCTACAAGTAGAACATTATGATAGGCAGATTTGGGCACAGGGGTCCCGCTCAAACTAGGCACCAGACAAGGACAATACAGGCGGTAAACCTTAAACCCCTACCCAGATCTAGACAATGGACAGAACACTCTCCACAGTAGAGTGGAGAGTGGGATATTACTTTCTCACATACTCTGGTGCCTCACCTCTGACCATGTCCCCTGGATGGGGAGACCTGATGGCACTCAGAGGAAGGACAGCTGGTTACCAAGAAGAGACTTGATACCCTATGATCATATAGAGGGGGAGGTAATCCCCCTCAGGAACAGTCATAGGGGAGGGAATAAGGGGAAAATGGGAGGGAGAGAAGAATGGGAGGATACAAGGGATGGGATAACCATTGAGATGTAACAAGAATAAATTAATAAAAAAATAAATAAATAAATAAATATTAGAAAGTTAAAAAAAAAACAACTATCCAAAATCCATAAATCCAAAATGTATACAGTAACCACATGGTAAAATATGCAATGATCCTTAGTAAAATTACTGAAAGAGAAACATAATTGGCAAATGTGATACAAGTATCAGAAAATAAACAACTTACACTTAAAAAGGAAGACACATGATCTTTTATTTTATTATTTTTTTTTCATTCATTCATTCATATTACATGTCAATTATAATCCCATCCCTTGTATCCTCCCATTCCTCCCTCGCACTTTCATGCTATGCCCTTCTCCTATAACTGTGACTGAGGGGGACCTCTTCCTCCTTTATGTGATCATGGGGTATAAAGTCTAATCAAGGTAGCCTGCTATCCTTCCCCTGAGTACCACCGAGTCTTCCCATCATGAGGAAACGGTCAAATATGGGGCACCAGAGTTCATGTGAAAGTCAGTCCCCACTCATCACTCATCTGGGAAAAATGTCCTGTCCATTGGCAAGGACTGGGTAAGGGTTTGATGTTTACTGCATGTATTATCCTTTGTTGGTGCCATTGTTTGAGCAGAACCCGTGGGCTCAGATCCGCCCATTATAATGTAAATAATTCTTAAATGATTGAAGTGATGTGTGACTAGGAAACTCCTCTAATCATGTTCTCAAGTACTGTCAACTACCTAAACGTGCTACAAATATAATCCAGTTAGATGACAAGGAAAGTAAGTGGTCACCACAATTAGAGATAGCCTCAATTTTCAAACATAAAATTTATAGTCTAAGCATTCCTTCTTTTTGCTAAATAAAAAATGAAGAAAATGAAGAACTGGGCTTTCTAATACCTAAAAGCCAATGGTTGTGGATGTATACAAGTTAAGATGGAGATATAAGGACATATTTAAAGTTCACATTGGACAGAAATCCTACTTACGTTTCTGATGCAGGTTCAAAAGTCATATACAGTGACCACATCCAGATAATTTTAGAGAGTAAATGAACATTTTTGTGAAAGCATTCTGTACCTAGGTGTACTGCAAATATGAGGAGCACACACACAGAAACTGATAGTTACACACTGACAGAAACACACTCTATGGCCAATTAATTTTACCTTCTCAGGATGAAACATATTGAAATAACATGGGGTATCATTTGATAATAAAGCACTGGGTACTGTGCAATGGAAACTGTCAACATGAGGGCTAATCTTTATGATCATGGTACAGATTGTTTGTCCACTCAACTACTGTCCTTGAAATCAGGAGGCTAACTGGAAGAAACATAATAGTTTATTGACCAATTTAAATTCATAAAAAGCACTGTTTATAAAAGAATTTGGTGTTCTTTCTTTGTGTGCACATTGGAAGAAAAAGACAATATTCAAAGCATTGTTCTGTTTTGCATCTTCAGACCTCTCCGGAAATATTTGTGATGAAATCTACAAGAAAATTTAAAAGGCACTTACAGCTTATCCGGAATGTTGCTTAAATAGTCTTTCTCCACAGACCATTGCACTGCATAAAGGAAGAAAATACACGCGTGCTTTAACTCTCTGTCCTTTTCTTCATTCTTCATTCTCCAAAAACACATGGAAGGAGTGAAACTCGTCATTAGAAGTGGAGTGTTCAGAAGCAAGTAGAACAAAATCAAAGTAAACATATTTGTCCTACTATAAACCTCAATGTTGTGGATTGTGAAGTGTCATGCATATCAGCCTAACAAATGGGCACCCATGTGTTCATATCCTCTTTTATGTTTCTGGACAATGAAAAGTTTACTTGCACATTCATGATTCCTTTTTTCCCTAAGGCCCTTCCTCATTCCTGGAGGAATCTTCCCTGGGACTTGTCATCTGCGGTCCACAGTCCATTTGGTAAACATGAGTTGATAAATATATTTGATAATAGTTCTGTCTCTGGTTCCATGACATCATTCAGGTTTATGGATATTAAAATCCCTGAGCAGAGGCTGTTTAGTGAAAGTTTTGTTTCAGTACTATCTTATATATTTGTTTATGTGAATACCAATAGAAACTATGTCAGTTGATATTTTTTAGATTATGCACAGTGAAATATAAATTATTGATTCAGATTGGGCATATAAAATGGTTCATGACTACCTGGTGAGCATTGTATCACCAAGTCTATAAGATGCAAAGGTAGCCACTTGTTTGGGCCATTTGACATCTTCAGAGCATACACACTGTGAAATATATCACACTAGTGACAAATAAAGAATATCTACCCAAAGCCTATGCTTGCAAGTTTAGAGAATCAATAATCAGGTGAAATCCAGAAATTTCTTGAGTCCTATTGTACCAAAAACCATCCAGCCCCTCACAATTTAGCAGCTCATGTACACTTCAAATGTCGATTTTTAAAACTTCTGCAATATCCAAGGAAACTCATGACCCTTGTGTAGCATTTCAAATATTAAATGAGACTTATCCCTCAACCAACACTTACATTATTAGTAATAAACTATGTTAAAAATTTGAGTTTTAACATATGATCTCCATCCTAGAGCCTCAATTCCCATGAATCAATTAAATGTGACAGCCCATTTGTTGTACTTTAACTTTGCTTTTCACTATTTTTTTATACTCATTTCTATTCAAGTAATATCTGTAAGGAATTCTTGTGCTGAGTAGCTTAGAAACAAATAATAACTGGGAAACAGCTGTTATTTAATGTGTAAATTCTTCCTACACAAATTGCAGAGTAATCTATCCTTCATTGCCGTGTAGAATCTGCATTGCCTGTATAAGCATATACTGATATTCCATCCCTAATTCCTGTAGGCATTTGCACTTCTCAAAAAATGCCCAACTTAATTTTGTGTAAAGATGTGTGTCTGTGTCACACACACACATGCATACAAACACCAAGTTGAGGTCAAATCCAATATTTACGTATAGGACACCATGTGCTTTGCCTCTGAATTCAAATAGTTCTAAGAGAAGTATGGACCCAGTAATTGAATTTATTTAGTTTCTTCTTTGCTCTGTGGTTTGAGTCATTATGAAGTATATACAAGGTAAATTTAAACATCTGTCTGTTTTATCATTTAGTTAAAAATAACATTGTATATATTTAAATTGTAAGAGATAATGTATATTTAATTTTATTTAAGTAATTCATTTAGATTACATCTCAGTTGTTATTCCCTCGCTTGTATCTTCCCATTCCTTCCTCCCTCATTCTTTCACCATGTTCTCTTCCACTAGGCATGGGACTGAAGGGAACTTCCTCACCTATCATATGAATATGGCCTATCAGGTCTCATCTGGATAGCCTACTTACCTTTCCTCTGTGTGCCACCAGGCATCTCCAACATGGAGAAATGCTCAAACATAGTGTACCAGAGTTCATGTTAGAATCAGTCCCACTCTCCACACAACTGGGAAGGATGTGCTGTCCATTGACTACATCTGAATAGGGAGCCTATGTTTATCACTTGCATTTTCTTTGCTAGGTACAACAGTTTGAGAAGACCCCACTAGGTCTCAATCTGCCATCCTTGATGGTTTTCTTGTAGGGTTTCAAGACCATTTGTGTCCTAATATTTCCCTATTCTCTGAAGTCCCTATCACCTGAGGTCAAAATAGGAATTTTCAGCATCTGTCCCAACCTCCTGCTGAATGAAGACTCTCAGAGGACATCCCTGTGGGGCTAGTGTCCAGCTTTCAGTGAGTATATACCATGTGTATCATTCTGGGTCTGTGTTAACTCACTCAGGGCGATCATTTCAAGTTGCATCCATTGCCTGCAAATTCCTAGATTTCCTTGGTGTTAATACCTGAGTAGTATTCCACAGTGTAAATGTACTATAGTCTCTTCATCCATTTTTCGACTGAGGGACATCAAGGTTCTTTCCAGAATCTGGTATTATGAAGAAGGCTGCTATGAACAAGGTTAAGCAAATATCCTTGTGTGGTGGAGGATATTTTAGGTGTGTTCTGAGGAGTGGAATAGCTAGGTCTTGAGGTAGCCCTATTCCCAGTTTTATGAGAAAGTGCTAGATTGGACAGATGGATTTTCAAAGAGGTTGTACAAGTTTGCACTCCCACAAGCAATGAAGGAATATTCTCCTTTCTCCACATGCTCAGCAACATGTGCTTTCACCTGAGTTTTTGATCTTAGCCATTCTGATAGATGTAAGATGGAATCTCAGAATCATTTTGAGTTTCATTTCTTTGACGACTAAGGACATTGAGCATTTCTTTAAGTGCTTCTTAGGAATTCTATATTCATCTGTTAAGAATTCTTTGTTTAATTCTGTACCCCATAACTTAATTATTTGCCTTGGTGGTATTTGGTTTCTTGTGGTCTTTATATATTTTGGATATTAGACGTTAGTCAGATGTAGAGTAGGTGAAGAACTTTCCCTGATCTGTAGGCTGTTGCTTTTTGCTGTTGACAGCATCTTCTGCCTTACAGAAGCTTCACAACCTCACAAGGTCCCATTTATGAATTGTTGAACTTAAATCCTGAGCTATAGGGTCTCTGTTAAGGAAATTGTCTCCTGTGCCAATGGGTTCAAGGCTCTTCACCAATTTTCTTCTAAACAATTTAGTGTATCTGGTTTTATGTGGAGGTCTTTATTCCATCTGGACTTGAGTTTTGTTCATGGTTATAAATATGGGTCTCATTGCATATTTCTTCGTGTAGACATCCAGTTAGGCCAGCACCATTTGTTGGAGATACTATCCTTTTTTCATTGAAAACATTTTACTTCTTTGTCAAAAAGCAACTGACAGTATGTGTGTGAATTCATTTCTGGGTCCATGATTCGTTTCCATTGATCAACCATCCTATAGTTATCCCAAGACCATACTATTTTAATTACTGTACCTATACAGTACAGCTTAAGATCGAGTATACAGATTCTTCCGGAGGATCTTTTATTGTACAGAATTTTTTTTAGCTATTCTGGGAGGTTTTTTTATATATGAATTTGAGAATTATTCTTTAAATGTCTTTATATTTTGTGTAGGTATATTGATAAGGATTACACTAAATCTGTAAATTGCTTTTGGTAGGATGGTCATCTTTATCATGTTTATTCTCCCGATCCTTGAATTAATTTTGTATCCAGCCACTTTTCTGAAGGGGTTTATTAGCTGGAGGAGTTCTCTGATGGAATTTGGAGGTCACTTATGTACACTGTAATCTGCAAACAGTGATAATTTGGCTTCCCCCTATCCAATGTAGATCCCCTTGATCTCCTTGTTGTCTTTTTGCTCTACTAAAACATCAAGTACTATTTTGAAGAGAAGATGAGAGAGTGGGCAGCTTTGTCTAGGCCCTGATTTTAGTGGAATTTCCTTGAATTTCTCTTCATTTTATTTTACATTGGCTATTGGCCTGTTGTGTGTATCTTTTATGATGTTTACATTTTAATGGGTGTTGGATTTGGAGAAATGCTTTCTTGGCATCTAAGGAGATGATCATGTTTTTTTTTTTCATTTTTTTATGTGGTGGATAACATTGATGGATTTCCATATATTGAACTGTCCCTGCATGCCTGGGATGAAGCCTAAAAGGTCAGCATAGGTGATATCTTTGATGTGTTTGTTCTTGGATTTGGTGTGTGAATATTTTATTGAGTATTTTTATGTCACTGTGTTAACAAAATTTGGTCTTAAATGTTTTTTCTCTGTTGGGTTTTTCTGAGATTAAGGTCTTAATATGACTGTGAAATCATAGCATAAGTTTGGTAATGTTCCATACATATCTATTTTGTGGAGTAATTTGAAGAATATTAGTAAGAAATCTTCTTTGAAGGTCTGGTAGAATTCTGCACTGAAACAATCTAACCCTCGGCATGTTTTTTTTTTTTTTGGTTTGTTTTGTGAGATTTAGGATAATTGTTTCGATTTCTGTAGGAAAAATAGGACTGTTTAATTTGTTTATCTTACACTGACTCAAACTTTGATGGTTTCCATCATGAAAATGCCCATTTCCCTCAGTTTTTCAAATTTTATGGACTATAAGCTTTTGAAGTTGGACCTAATGACTCTTTGTATTTCTTCAGTGTCTGTTATTTTATTTCCCCCTTCATTTCTGATTTTGTTGATTTGGATATTGTTTCTCTGCTTCTAATTAGTTTGCCAAATGAGTCATTAATCCTTTTGATGTACTCAAAGAACCAGCTCCTGGTTATGTTGATTCCTACATTGTTCTGTCTGTTTATAATTTATTGATTTCAGCCATGAGTTTGATTATTTCCAGCCATCTACCCCTCTTGGGTGTTTCTGCTTCTTTTTTTCCTAGGGCTTCTAGATATAACTTTAAGTTGCCTATATGAAATGTTTCCAGTCTCTTTATGAAGTCTCTTAGTGTTATGAATTTTCTTTTTAGCACTGCTTTCAATGCATTCCACAAATTTGGATACGGTGTACATTCATTTTTATTGTATTATAAAAAGTCCTTAATTTCTTTCTTTATGTTTTCACTGACCCAGTTGTTGTGTAGAAAGTTTTTCAGTTTCCATGTGTGTAGACATTTTGCTATTTCTGTTGTTATTGAAGTCCAGCTGTAGACAACAGTGACTGGATAGGGATACAGGGTATTATTTCCATCTTCCTGTATCTGTTGAGGCTCACTTTGTGACCTAGGATATGGTCAGTTTTGGAGAAGATTCTGTGAGGTGCTGAGAGGAAGGTATAATTTTTTTGTTTGGGTAAAAATTCTGTAGATATCTGTTAGGTCGATTTGATTCAAGACATTGGTTAGCCTTATTATTTTTCAGTTTAGTTTCTGTTTCATTGATCTATCCTTTCGTGAAAATGCAGTGTTAAAGTCTCTCACTACTAATGTGGTCAGATCAACAGGTGACTTAAGCTTTGTTAATATTTCTTACAATGGTGGGGAAAAAAGAAGAAGAAAGAAAAAAACAAATGTGGATGCCCTTGCACTGTGTGTATAGATGCTCAGAATTGTGATGTCATCATGGTTGAATTTTTCCTTAATGAGTATGAAATTTCCTTCCTTATCTCTTTTGATTAATTTCAATTGAAAGTCTATTTTATTATATATTAAAATGGCTACACCAGCTTGATTCTTGTGTCTGTTGCCCTAGAGTACCTTTGTACAGCCTTTGACCCTGAGGTAATGTTTTTCAGTGTGGGTGAGATGTGTTTCTTCAATGCAAAAGAATAGTGCATCTTGTTTATGCTTCCATTCTGTTAGTCTATGTCTTTCTATTGGAGAATTGACACTATTGATGTTGAGAGATATGAATCACCAATGACTGTTATGTCCCGTGATTTGGATATTGGTTGTGGTAGAGTGTTTGTGTGGTTGTTTTGCTACAGTGAACTTAAATATTTCCTGTGTTATATGGCTGTAGTTTCTCATTTTGTGTTGGAGTGTTCCTTCTAGTAACTTCTGTAGGGCCAGATTGGTGAATTGGTACTGCTTGAATTTGTTTTGGCCATGGACTATCTTTTTTTCTCCGCCAATAGTTATTGAAAGTTTCAGTGGGTATAGTTCTCTGGCCTGGCATCTGTGGTCTTTTAGAGTTTGTAGGACCTCTGCCCAGGATCTTCTGGATTTTATGGTCTTGGCTGAGAAGTCCGGTGTAATTCTGATAGGTTTGCCATGTGGCCTTTGCAGCCAATAAAATTTTTCATTGTTCTATACATTTGTGTTTTGATTATTAAGTGATGGCATTAGTATATTTTTGGTCTATTCTATTTGGTGCTCTGTAGGACTCTTTTATGTTTATATGCATCTCTTTCTTTAAGATGAGAATTTTTCATCTATGAATTGGCTGAAGTTATTTTCTGGCCTTGAAGCAGGGATTCTTCTTTTTTCCTCAATTCCTAGATCCTTAGATTTCACCATTTCATGGTGTCCTTGAATTTTTGGATGGTTTGTGTCTGGAATTTTTGGGACATAATATTTTCTTTGATGGTTGCATCAAATTCTTCTATTGTAACTTCTGCACCTAAGATTCTTTACTCCATCTCTTGAATTTAGTTATGGAAGCTTACATCTGCATTTCCTGTTTTCATCTATAATTTCTTTTATTCCCAGTTTTCTTCTGTCTGTGCCTTTATCATTTTTTCCATTTTCATTTTCAGGTCTTGAACTATTTTATTGATTTTCATCTGATGGTTCACATTTTCCTGAATTTCTTCTAGTGATTTCTTCATTCCACTGTATAGGCGTCTGTCATGGCCTCTCTAAGGTCCTCAATCTGTTTGTCCACATCTTCCTCTATGTCTTTAGGGGTTTTGTTTGTTTCCTACATTATCATCTTCATTACTTAGGATTTAACGACATTTCTTGTGCTTCACTTGTGTTTGAAGTCCCAGGGTTTAATTATTTGGGATAATTGTGTTCTGGAGATGTCATGTTGTTCTTGGTTTTGAAGTTTGTGTTTTTATGCTGGTCTCTAGCTGTCTTGCTCTTTCTGATGTTAGGATGTAGTTTGGGTGTCCTTCACTGGTCATTGAGAGTAGTTGGCTAGACCCCTCACCTGTGGGTATTAGAGTATCCTTCAGTGACTTGTTTTCAGCTCCAAGGAACTTTGCCTCACACCTTGGGATTGCGACTCGGCCAACAGAGGCTGATGATGGTGCTCTGCTGCCCAAGGTTCAGTCTGAGATAATGAGGGTAATATCTGTCTTTGGCTGGGTTTGGAGATCTTGTACTTGGCCACAGGGGACCTAGGACCTCAGATTAGTATGTCTGAGACTGCGGAGCATTCTATCTTGGGCCTTGCTCTTCTTGCTCCAGACCTGGCCATGGGACCTAGGTTCAGTCTGACAGAGTGTGGAAGCTGTCCGCTGGCCTGAACTTCTTCCTGCCAATTCTTACTCCTGCCATGGGACCTAGCTGAGAATCTGTCAGTATCCATCAGGGCCTCTATGTGAACTGGCAAGGTGATCTAAAGTCAGATCTATCCCATATACACACTGTGCTCCCTTCTGGGCTAGCTGATACTAAGGTTAGAGTGTAACCCACACTTCAGCCAGAGTGAGTGTAGGTACCACCCAAGTGTCTGTGCTGGGCTTTAAAGACACAGGACTGCATGTGTGTTGTCTGGGGTCTGATTCACACATTCGACTGGGTTCTCCCTTGGACCATCAGATCTAAAAGCTGGTGTTTCATCATCCACAGTTCAGTCCTAGATACACAGTCCAAGATATAGAGCAGAGCTACAGCTGAAAACCTCATATGCAGCCAGTCTCTGGAAACTGAGCACCCATCCTCCCGAGACCAGTTGGTTGGCCTGAGGCCAGACCCACCTGTGCTCTGAACCACGTCCATATCTCTCATCTGGGGATCTCCAGGTCTTGTGGTCTCTAGCTCCCATCCTATGTCTAGGCTCAATTCTGCCTCTCAAATACAGTGAATAATTGGTACTGCCATCTTTGATCAACCCAAGAGATAATACATTTAATGAAACTTTTAAGATTCTAAAAATGTATTACAAATAACAAATGAATATGCTATGAATAGGATATGAAGGTAAAATCACAAAATGTTGGATGTTATTTTTTATTCATTTTATCATCTGTTGTGAGCCACTAAATTTGATTACATATATTGTTTATTCTGAATAATGCTGAAATAAACACGGCAGACACGTGTCTATGTTCAGTGCTAACTTATGAAAACACAAAATGTTCCATAAGAGGTTTAATGGAGCAAAACTGACTCCTACATTTGCTAAATAAAGTAGCTGTATCCTGCTTACCACACTGGAGCCCTCAGTTTCAACTCACACTAATAATTTCCTTCCTCTCATTGACCTATTTGTCATTGTTATTTTTTTATAATTTATTTAGATTATATCCTGAATGTTGTGTCTTCACTTGTACCTTCCTGCTCACCATCCTGCTTTTACCCTATTCCCTTCCCCTACACCTGTGACACAAGGATACCTCCTTCACACACCCTAAGATCATAGCCTATCAGGTCTCATCAAGATAACCTGCTTCCCCTTCTTCTGAGTGGCACCAGGCCTCCCCAACAAGGGGAAGTGTTCAAAATGAGGACATCAGAGTTCATGTCAGAGGCAGTCCCCACTATCACCACAACCATGGAGAATGAGCTGTTCATTGGCTATATCTGAAAAGATGGACTAGATTTCCTACATGCATTGACCTTGGTTGCTACAGCAGTTTCTGCAGCACCCCACTCCCTGATCTGCAAGCCTTGAAAGTCTTCTTATGGGGTCCTAGACCCTCTGGATCTTCTATCTCTACATTCTTCCATACCACTCTCACCTGGAGTTCGGTAGAGAGTCCCAGCATCTGTACCAATCATCTGTGTGTGAGCACTTTCAGAGGATATCCATGTTGGGCAAATATCCACTTATAAGTGAATATACACCATGCATATCTTCTGAGTCTGGGTTACCTCACTCAAGATGATAATTTGTAGTTCCACCCACTTGCTTGCAAATTTGAGGATTTTCTTTCTTTTTTAAAAACTGAGTACTATTCCATTTTATAAATGTACCACATTTTCTTTTTCCCTTTTTTCAATGAAAGATATCTAGGGAGTTTCAAGATTCTGGCTATTATGATTAAGGCTGCCATCAACATAGTTAAGCAAATTTCCTTGTTGTGTGGTTGACCCTCTTTTGGATATTTGCCAAGAAGTGTCATAGGTGGGTATTGAGGTAGCATTACTCCTAATTTTCTGAGAAAGTGCCAGATTGATTTCTAATATGGATTCACAAGTTTGCACTCCCACATACAGTGGAAGAGTGTTCTTCCTCTTTCTACACATCTTCAGCACAGTGCACTGTCACTTGAATTTTGGAACTTAGCCATTCTGATGAGTATAAGATGGAATCTCAGAGACATTTTGATTTGCATATCTCTGATGTCTAAGAAGGTGAGCATTTCTGTATTTCGCAGCCATTCAATATTCCTCTGTAGAAAATTCTCTTTTTAGATCTTAACTTCATTTTTTAATTATGTTGCTTTTATTGGTGGTGTAGAATTTGTTGAGTTCTTTGCGAATCTTGGTTATTATTTGTCAGGTATAGGATTGGTGACAAACTTTTCGTAGGATGTAGGCTCTTGTTTTGTTCTGTTGACAATGCCCTTTGCCTTACAGAAGATTTGCAGATTCATGATGTCCCATTTATTAATTGTGACCTGTTTGTGGCATCAACAGGAATTTTTCCAGTGTGACAATAGATTAAGGCACTTTCACAATTTTTCTTCTGACAGATTTAGTGTGTCTGTTTTTAATGTTGAGGTTTTTAATACACTGGGACTTTAGTTTTGTACACGGTGATAAATATGGACCTTTTTGCATTTTTTAATGTGTAGACATGCAGTTAGAGCAGCACCATTTCTTGAAGACCCTATGTATTTTCCATGCTATGGGTTTTGCTTCTCTGTAAAAACTCAAGTGTCCATAGGTGTGAGGATTTATTTCAGGGTCTTTGATTTGATTCCATTGATGAACCAGCATGTTTCTATTCCAGTACCATGTTGTTTTCATTACTGTTGTTGTATAGCACAGCTTCAGATAGGGGTAGAGATTCCTTCACAAGATATTTTATTGCAAAAAATTGTTTTAGCTACTCTTGGTTTTCTGTTTTCCCTATGAATTTGAGAATTGATCTTTCAAGGTCTGTAAAATATTCTGTAGCTGTTTTGATGGGAATTGCATTGAATCTGTTGATTTCTTTTTGTAATGTGGCCAGTTTTACTATGTTGATTCTTCTCATCCATGGACGAGGGCAATCTTTCCATCTTCTGATATCTTCTTCTATTACTTTTAGAGATTTGTAGTTTTAAGGTTGTTTTGCAAGTGTTCAGACGTGTTATATGATCCAACTGTGTTTTAGTAGGATATCTGGGTCTGATGAATCTATATTTCCCTGGGTTTTGTGGAGTGTGTTCCTATGCTATTCGTTAGCCATCTAGTTTTCCCTGGTGGAGGCACACTTGAAGATCCCTGGTAGTCTTTGGTGGCTGATGCCTCTACAATTGTACATAGACTTGGGCCCTGGGAAATGGAATGGTGTGCTGCTGGTAGTTAGTCCCTGTTGGGTCCTGTCAAGGAAGTCCCTGATAGATGTCACCTCTGGAATTGCAGGCAGACCTTGGACCCTGAAGACAGTACATGGAAGTCGAGTGGTAGATCTCACAGTTGCTGGCAATCTCCTATGAATACTGCCTCTGGAGGTGCAGACATAACTCCGGCGATGGTAATCATGCAAAGAGAACACAGGGCAGTCCTCATCTCTTCTGATAGACCCCAATGACTGATGGCTCAGCAATTGCAGATAGAGCTGGTGATTGGGGACTGTCATGCAACGATCAAAAGCATGCCTCACTACTGCTGGTAGTCCACAATGGCTGTCACCTCTGGAAGTGAAGGCAGAGTGATCCTCTGATTGCCTAAGTCTGCCACCTTTGGAATACAAATGGGTAGAACAAGAAAAAATCATTTAGTATGAGGTAACCTAGACCCAGAAAGACTGATATGGTATATAGTCATAAGCAGAATTAGCCATATAGTTCATGATAACCATACTACAATTCATAGACTGTGGACTGGTGGGGAGAAATGAGATCAGATCCACACTCTCACATCCCACTGGGCCCACTGACTCTGATGCTATTACTGTGTGATTCACACATCAGTCAGAGAGGGAGGGGGAGGGCAGAGGTGAGGCAAACACAATCAGCTGCTTTAGGCTTTGGATTTTGTTCCGGTATGGTTGCCAGCACCTGGGGCTTTCTGAGGACTCATGGGTGGGTGTGAGGTCAGATACACCTGTTTTCCTTAGATTCCTCTAGGGGAGCAGTTCTGGAGTCTGGTGCTTTACCACACAGTGTTCAGTCCCAGATACGAAGTCTATACTATAGAGCACGGCTGCAGATCATCAGAGCGCGTACAAGTCCAGACTCTGGGGACTGGCCACTTGCCCTGCGTGGGCCAGTTGGAAGACCAGAGGCCAGACTCACCGGTGCTCTGCACTTTGTGGACCCATTTCACCTAAGAATGTTCAGGACTTGTGGTCTGTAGTCCAAGCTGGGTTCACAGTTTCCATCCTGCAGTGCTCCGGATCACCATTGGATCTTCCTGAAAAGCAGCTTGCTTATGCAAACTCTTTAAAATATTATCCTAAAATATTTTAAAGACTACGAGTTTTCAGTTATATATGTCAATGTGTGTATACATGTTTGTTTGTTTTTGTTTGTGTGTGTGTGTTTTCCTTTTTATTTTGTTTTGTTTTTGAGATAGGTTTTCTCTGTGTAGCCTTGGCTGTCCTGGACTCACTTTGTAGACCAGGATGTCCTCAAACTCTCAGAGATCCATCCGACTTTGCCTCCCGAGTACTGAGATTAAAGGTGTGTACCACCATGCCCGGCTGTGTGTGAATTTTCATGTCTTGTTTTGTACAGAGGTGAGCTCAGGTAACCATGTAAGACAGAAGAGGACAACTTATTCTTTGGAGCTATTGTAACGTAGTGTTGATATAATAATTTGTTCAGGGCTGAGCAATGAATCAGGCCTCATTAAAGAGATAGGTATGTTATTAACTGCCTAAGGCAAAGACACAAACACATCTTCTTTAGTATTCTTTATGTTTGTCAAACCATCACTCTTCTAAGTTTAAATCTTCGACTTCCTTGGAGAACGTCAATATTCCCTTACCTTCCCCTTGTAAGGAAGAAAATTGGTTTAATTCCATGTGCCAACATAAGTTCACACTCCCACAAACATCCTCAAATTTTTAATCACCATTCCACTGGCATCAAGGTCATTCACCCAGATATTATAAAGTTTGATTTTAGCTTGAATGTTTTTATTCTAAAGAAGAAAAGAACATTTGCACTCATCACTATGTCCCAAGAGTTATAAATTGTGAAATAATTAGATCAGGGCAATATAATATGGAAAACATAGAACTCCTGTAGCCATCATACTGCTATGCAACATCATTAGAGGAAACAGTGAGCATTATCCTAAGAAGAGACAGATCATGCACTGCAGCCAAATATTTGGTGGTTTGTACCAACTTTATATATGTCAGTTAGATTTCATTTACCAGTCCAACTACCTGGCACAAGCTAAGAATCAGTCGCTGGACAGAGCAAATGCCTGACATTATTAATGACACTCTGCTGTGCTTGTAGACAGAAGCCTAACTGTGTTGTCCTCTGAGAGGCTCTGCTAAACACAGGTTGAAAACAAATGCTGAGAACCACAACCAAACATTCAGTGATAACAGGGAGTCCTGTGGAACAGTGAGAGGAAGAAGAAATGGACTTGAAGTGACAGGAGCTCCACAAAATGATCAACAGTGCCAGCCATCCAGGGCACAGAGAGGCTTGCTGAGACTGAGGAAACAACCAAGGACAATGAATGAACTGGACATATGCCAAATATACATATGTAGATGATGGAGAGATCAGGTATCATGTGGCTCCTCTAGGAAGAAGTACAGGTACTGTTACTGACATGGATTGTGATGCCACAGTTTTGATCACTACTCTGAGGCATAAAAGAGAGGGGATGGAGAAAGGGAGGAAGTGAAGGACTGGAAGGAGAGTAAAGATAGAATCAACAATTATGATAAAAGTTGGATAAATAAATTAATTTAACACAAAATATTCATGATATAGGACCTTACGAATATGATTTCTCCCTGATCTTTTGAAGAGAATTTTTGTCTGGCCTTAATAAAATGATGTAGCACTTGGAAACAAAGATGCATCCCGGCATGCCTGCCCTGGAAGACAAGATGGAAAAAATCTCCACAGCCACCATGACCTTGCCCTTGGTGCTGTGGTAGACAGGGAGGAAAGTGATCCACACAGTGCAAAACACCAGCATGCTGAATGACAAGAACTTGGCTTTATTGAATGTGTCAGGCAGGTTCCTCGCCAAGAAAGCCAAAATGAAGCTTCCCAGGGCCAGGAAGCCTAAGTATCCTAGGACACAGTAAAATGCTATAACAGAACCCTTGTGGCAGATAGTGATGATATGGCCATGCTCAGAGTCTGCATCAATTTCAACAGAGAAAGGAAAAGTTCCTAGCCAAACTGAACAGAGAATAATTTGGATGAGTGTACAGAGAGGAATGATGTAGTTAAGAGTTCCTGAAACCAGAATGCATTTTATCCTTCTTGCAGGAGTTGTGACTTTGAAAGCCAGAACCACTGTGATTGTTTTGGCCAACACAGTGGAAATAGCCACAGTGAAAACAATTCCAAATGTGATTTGCTGCAGGATGCAGGAGACTGAGTTTGGGTGGCCAATGAAGAGCAAGGATCAGAGGAAACAGAACGTGAGTGACATAAGTAAGATGTAGCTGAGAGCACAGTTAATGGCCTTCACAATGGCTGTGTCATTGTGCTTCAAAAATACTCCATGAACCAGAGCTGTGAGGGCAGAGAAGCCCAAGGCCATTAAGGCCAGACCCATCCCTAAGGGGTCTTCATTGCTCAGAAACATCACAGCTTTGTGGATGCAGTGATTCTGCTCTGTGTTGGCATACTGGTCCTCTGGACACTTCACACATTGATCCATGTCTGAATGAGAAAGGACAGATTCGTTAGTACAGCTTCAGCAGTTTACTGACAAAACATTTCAATAACTCTATTGGAAAAGATTTGCAATACCTTCATTTTATTACTGATAATATAATTGAAGGAAATTGGTATATAACATGCTTCTATTTAGTAATTATTAGTATTTTTATAGAGAAAAGAATCCAAAGTTTGTCTATTTAACAGTGTTGATGATTTACCATGTATTCAGAAAGCAGATTTCTTACATCATTCTGGATGCTATCATGAAATGACTGCGTCTGGTAAAGTCACAAAATCTAAATGCACTAACTACAGTGTAACTGAGTGTCTATTAAAATCTCCGTTCCCATGCATTCGGCACCTCCTAAGTCCACTGACTGTTCATTTAATGCTTTATGAGAAATGGAGACTGAGTTCTGCTTGGGGAAGAAAAGTGACAGCTTTTCTAGTTCACAGCCCAAACATAATGTTATCTAAGGAACAGTAAAAGAAATCATTAGGGGTGTGTGTGTGTGCACGCGTGTGCACGCTCGTGTGTGTCTTTATATTTGGGTGTCCAAATAAATGTAAAAGATGTGCTCCTACATTTGGTAATCATTTGTTGGAAATAGGAATGTGAGTGTGAGAAGTAAATTTTCCTGGTATATAAATGCAATTTAAAGGTTTGAAATTTGAAAGAAATAAAGAATAATGATTAATCTGTCCTTTTTTATGTTCCAATCTGGCGGTATGGACAAAGAATCCCTGAGTCTTGATAATGAGAAGCACTAAATCTATCACTGAAGATAGAAACTTCTCTACAGACTGAGCACCACAGAGCCCTTCATCTTGACTCCACCTTCATGGGAAGCATTCAGCATCTTCCTGCTTCCCTAATTTCAATCTCTTGAGACCCAGACTCTGTGAATAGACTCTGAGGTAAATTTTACATTGATAAGCAGCATGGAAGAAATAAAACAAATCCCACATACAAAAGTGGCCCAGATTTTTTTTCAAGACAGGATTTCTCTGTGTAGCCTTGGCTGTCCTGAAAGCACTTTATAGACCAGGCTGGTCTCAAGCTCACCATGATCCACCTGCCTCTGCCTCCCACGTGCTGGGATTAAAGGCATGTGCCACCACACCCAGATTTTTTTATGTGGAACAAACTACTTCACTCATAATATGCTCTTCTGAAATGGCAATGGTAGGCAATTTCATTGGAATTGTGCTGATTCATTAGATAGTTGCACAGAGTTAAGATGTGCTTCCTGGTTTTTAAGTTTTTTTATGTAGAATTGATTGATTGATGGGCAATTGTGACTAGCTATTTTGCCTGAAGTGTTGGAAAGTTAGCTGAAGTATGAAGAGAATGTCTTGTTCTTACAGAAAACCTGAGTTCAGTTCCCAATACCCATGTGAGGTATTTCACAACTGCCTGCAAATTAACTACAGAGGTATTAGTTGTCTCTCACCTTCATCTGCTCTTATGTACACATACACTCACAATGCTCATACCCATCTAAAGATAATATTATTCTTTTTATATTTATTGATGTAATTAAGTTAGCTCTTATTCATTATAACACTTAAAACAATTTTATAACAGCTTATTTGATCATTATGAATGTTATTTGAATGCATACACGTCAGAAGGCATTTCTCAGCGTTCGTTGACTCCTCTCACTCTATGGGTCCTGGGCATGAACTCCAAGTATCAGTCTTACTGGCAAATGATTTAAATGTAGAGCCATATTATTGGCCAGAAATGCATTTTAGGAACTTGAATTTCATTGCATAGTATCACAGGCAAAGTTTGGGAAAAACACTCATTGTCCATTTGCATTTACCCAAGCATAAATGTATAATCATTTTACTAAACTGGCTCTGTAGGTTGCAATAAAATTTTAATGTTTGTATAAATTACTTTCATTACAAAACTGTTCTAATCTATTATTTCATGAAATTATTAATTGAATGTTATTTATAAAATGTTCGATATAAGGCTTCTTATATTTTGTACACCATGTGTAAACAAATATCCTCACCTTCCTAGAAACAATTCACATCAGACATTTAAATTTGGTAAGGGAATAACAATTGGGATGTAACTATGTAACCAGAATAAATTACAATAAAAAACGGGGAAAAAGAAAATGAGTCTCTATGAATCACACATATTCTGTCTTATACTCAGCAGTTTCTGATAATTTTACAAGTAATTATTTTATCTCTACTCTAAATTTTCTAAGGATACAGACTTGGTTTCTAACACATCCATTACACAGTCCATCAATTCTGGTGACATATTCTGTCCTCTGTTGGATCCTGTACATATATAGTGTACATAAACATATGTAGGGACACATACATACATGGAAAGTAATAAATTCACATTTTGAACATTCATGACTGGAATCTTTTATGCATGTAGTTATAGGGGAAATTAATAAACAGAACAGATCTCATGCACTATGTGCTGACACTGCACTTTGATTTTATTTCTTTGAGAAAATATGATGAGATAGAAACTGAATCAAAATGTAAAACTAAGCAAAAGTGTTTTTGTTGTGGTGGTGGTGGTGGTGGTTATGACATTGTTAATGTTTGTATTCCTGTGACTGCTAATGGAGAAAATGGTATATTATATATTTGTAGTTGCCTTTTAGACTCCTTCAGCATGCCTTTGTTGATGGAGAGGATTATCAACTGTAAAGTTTATCACAGCAGTAAACACTCACTTGTTCCATTAGAAATTTCATTTTCTGGGCAGTGGATAGAAATAAAACAGCAAACAGACATTTCCTACTGCCTGAATGTTCTGAATCCAGGACCACAATCAGCACTGCATACAGAGGGCACCATCTGAGGAAATAGGATACGTATTGAGTTTTACCTACTTCATCCATAACTATATTCTATTAGCATGTTGAGATATCAATAAGCTTATTTTATATACAGACGCTGAGGAACCACATGTCACTTGGTACTTTGTATAATGGCAAGTGTGTGAATATATTAAAACAAGTTGATGAAAAGTTGAACTCTTCACAATATCTTAGACATTATGGAAACGGAATTTTAGAGTGCTTTGTGCAAACACTACAGAGATGCTACCTGATCTTCTTGTTGATTTTCACCAAACTAACACAAAGTACAGTAAAAAGATAAAGAACATGGAATGAACCTTACCTGAGAAATTTTCTCTATCAGAATAGCCTTCTTTCTAATGCTAATGCATTTTATTATTTGGTAGTCATTGTAGGCATGCCCAGTATACTGAGACAATGCTGTTGCTAGGCAAGCATGTGTGAGAAATGACACAGAGCAAACAAGTAAGCAGTATTCTTTCAAGAGCCTGTGCTTTAGTTTCAGTCTCCAAATTCCATCCTTGTCTTCCATTGCCTATGACCCATGATCCAAAACAACCTTTCTTCCTCACTATGCTCATGGCCAAAGTTTAATCAAAGCAACGACTTTGCAAGAAATGGTGAAAGCACATCTAAAACGGGAAATATCCCCTCAAATCTTAAATAACAAACACATCCTCCAATAAATTAAGACTGCAAATGTTCACAAACTTAGTGTAAAGAAAAACAAAGTTGAAAAGACAATCCTAGTGACAAGGTGCCGGGTTGATGTGTAAGAAGCTGTAATGTGATGTGTTTCCTGAGGTGAGAAGAACTTAAAGAGCCTACAAATACTGTGGGAACAAGAGTAAAAATTACTTTTTCTGATGTTAATTGTAGATTTTCTTAGGTTAAAGAAAATTTATGTTTTTAATGCACTGAACTTTATGATGGGGCTCTGTAAGGGGCATTAGAAATTTGTTGATGAGGCTACCAAGAAGGGACTTGATACCCTATTTTCCCTTGTATTTGAGTTCTCCAGGTTGTTTTCTTGGGATAGCTGGGAACTGGAGATGCCATGTTGTTTTGGGGTTTTTTGCGTATGCTTTTACGCTGTCCTTTAGACCTCTTTCCATCTCTGTTTTTGTTGGGTAACTTCCAGAATTGGGTGGAGGGAATCTGATGATAGATTCACTTGTTTTCTCACGATTTCCATAGGCTGGAAGCCCTGATACTTCACTGGAGTGGATGGTAGGAGGTTAGCCCTGTCGTTTTGGGCTCTCACAGCCAGTGATCCTCAGCTCCCCTTAGTTGTGGGTCTTCTAATTGTTCTGGGTATCTGAATGAGCATTGGATCATGCCAAGGTATCGACAGCCTTTTGGGTTCCCTGCGAAGTCCAGCCAGGGATACTGGGCCCGAACCACGCATCATGCTCAGCTAGTTTCTCAGGGCCTGAAGCGTCTGCCACAGCAGGAGAACTGCAACTGCACTGAGCAAGCACCTAGGGTGGAAGTGAGTGCTCTGCCCAGCCTGCATCACAGCAGGGAAACTGCGACTGTGCTGAGCAAGCACCTAGGGTGGAACTGAGCGCTCTGCCCAGCTTACTTCACAGCACGAGTACTGCGTCTGCGCTGAGCATTCACCTAGAGTGGAAGTGAGAGCTCCGCTCAGCTTGCGACACAGTAGGGAAACTGTGACTGTGCTGAGCAAGCACCTGGTGGAAGTGAGCGCTCCGCCCAGCTTGCGTCACAGCAAGGAAACTGCGACTGTGCTGAGCAAGCTCCTAGGGAGGAACTGAGCACTCCGCCCAGCTTGTGTCACAGCAGGAGAACTGTGTCTGCGCTGAGTAAGCACCTAGGGTGGAAATGAGCGCTCCCCCCAGCTTGCGTCACAGCAGGGAAACTGCAACTGAGCTGTGCAAGCACCTAGGGTGGAAGTGAGGGCTCGGCCCAGCTTGCGTCACAGCAGGAAAGCTACAGCTGCGCTGAGCTGGAGCCTAGGGTGGAAGTGAGCACTCAGCTCAGCCTGTGTCAGAGCAGGGGAGCTGTTCCTCGGGCAGAATTGTTTGCTGAGCTGAGGCAGCTTCTCCATGGCACAGCTCACTGAGCAAACCCAGGACTCTGGGGCTGAACTGTATTCTGAGTCCAGTTTGGGTCTCAAGGCACCACGCGACCCAAATCCTGTCCAGAGTCCCCTCTCCCGCAGCAACTTCCATTATCCACCACACCAGTCGCCTCCACTGGAAGGGTCTGAGCTGCAAACCTCAGCCACCACCGCTGGTGCTGCTGGTGGCACTGCTGTCTCTGCTGCTGCTGCTCTGATCCGAGAAAGTCCACGCTCCTCCCATGTGCAGGGGAGGGACCTGCTCCCTCCGAACCCAGGAGCACTTCTGCTGCCGTGGTGTGGGGACCTTGGTGTTCCTGGCTCAGAAATCTGTGCAATTCCCTGAATTGTTCACTGGAGCTTTCAAACACGGTCCACACTGCTCCCCATCATCTTGGATCTCCTCCATCAAATTCTTTTATTGCAACTTCTGCACCTATGATTCTTTACTCCATCTCTTGAATTTGGTTAAGAAAGCTTACCTCTGCATTTCCTGTTTTCTTCTATAATTTCTTTTATTCCCAGCTTTCTTCTGTCTGTGATTTTATCATTTTTTCCATTTTCATTTTCAGGTCTTGAACTGTTTTATTGATTTTCATCATCAGATGGTTCACATTTTCCTGAATTTCTTCTAGTGATTTCTTCATTCCACTGTCATGGCGTCTCTAAGGTCCTCAATCTCTTTGTCCACATCTTCCTCTATGTCTTTAGGGATTTTGTTTGTTTCCTACATTAGCATCTTCATTACTTAGGATTTAATGACATTTCTTGTGCTTCAGTTGTGTTTGAAGTCCCAGGGTTTAATTATTTGGGATAATTGTGTTCTGGAGATGTCATATTGTTTTTGGTTTTGAAGTTTGTGTTTTTATGCTGGTCTCTAGCTGTCTTGCTCTTTCTGATGTTAGAGTGTAATTTTGGTGTCCTTCACTGGTCATTGAGAGTAGTTGGCTAGACCCCTCACCTGTGGGTATCAGGGTGTCCTTCAGTGACTTGTTTTCAGTTCCAAGGGACTTTGCCTCACACTTTGGGATTGCGACTCGGCCAACAGAGGCTGATGATGGTGCTCTGCTGCCCAAGGTTCAGTCTGAGATAATGAAGGTAATATCTGCCTTTGGCTGGGTTTGGAGATCTTCCACTTGGCCACAGGGCACCTAGGACCTCAGATTGGTATGTCTGAGACTGCAGAGCATTCTATCTTGGGCCTTCCTCTTCTTGCTGGCCATGGGAACCTGGCCATGGGACCTAGGTTCAGTCTGACAGAGTGTGGAATCTGTCCGCTGGCCTGAACTTCTTCCTGCCCATTCTTGCTCCTGCCATGGGACCTAGCTTAGAATCTGTCAGTATCCATCAGGGCCTCTATGTGAACTGGCAGGGTGATCTAAAATCAGATCTACCCCATATACACCCTGTGCTCCCTTCTGGGCTAGCTGATATTAAGGTTAGAGTGTAACCCACACTTCAGCCGGAGCGAGTGTAGGTACCACCCATGTGCCTTTGCTGGGCTTTAAAGACACAGGACTGCATGTGTGTTGTCTGGGGTCTGATTCACACATTCAACTGGGTTCTCTCTTGTGCCATCAGATCTAAAAGCTGGTGTTTCATCACCCACAGTTCACTCCTAGATACACAGACCAAGATATAGAGCAGAGCTACAGCTGAAAACCTCATATGCAGGCAGTCTCTGGAGACTGAGCACCCATCCTCCCGAGACCAGTTGGTTGGCCTGAGGACAGACCCACTTGTGCTCTGCACCACGTCCATATCTCTCATCTGGGGATCTCCAGGTCTTGTGGTCTCTAGCTCCCATTCTAACTCTAGGCTCAATTCTGCCTCTCAAATACAGTGAATAATTGGTACTGCCATCTTTGATCAACCCAAGAGATAATACATTTAATGAAACTTTTAAGATTCTAAAAATGTATTTCAAATAACAAATGAATATGCTATGAATAGGATATGAAGGTAAAATCACAAAATGTTGGATGTTATTTTTTATTCATTTTATCATCTGTTGTGAGCCATTAAATTTGATTGCATATATTGTTTATTCTGAATAATGCTTAAATAAACACGGTAGACAAGTGTCTATGTTCAGTGCTAACTTATGAAAACACAAAATGTTCCATAAGAGGTTTAGTGGAGCAAAACTGACTCCTACATTTGCTAAATAAAGTAGCTGTATTCTGCTTACCACACTGGAGCCCTCAGTTTCAACTCACCCTAATAATTTCCTTCCTCCCATTGACCTATTTGTCATTGTTATTTTTTTTATAATTTATTTAGATTATATCCCGAATGTTGTGTCTTCACTTGTACCTTCCTGCTCACCATCCCGCTTTTACCCTATTCCCTTCCCCTAGACCTGTGACATAAGGGTACCTCCTTCACACACCCTAAGATCATAGCCTATCAGGTCTCATCACGATAACCCGCTTCCCCTTCTTCTGAGTGGCACCAGGTCTGCCCCACAAGGGGAAGTGCTCAAAATGGGGGCACCAGAGATCATGTCAGAGGCAGTCCCTACTATCACCACAACCATGGAGAATGAGCTGTCAATTGGCTATATCTGAAAAGATGGACTAGATTTCCTACATGCATTGACCTTGGTTGGTACAGCAGTTTCTGAAACACCCCACTCCCTGATCTGCAAGCCTTGACAGTCTTCTTATGGGGTCCTAGACTCTCTGGATCTTCTATCTCTACATTCTTCCATACCACTCTCACCTGGAGTTCAGTAGAGAGTCCCAGCATCTGTACCAATCATCTGTGTGTGAGCACTCTCAGAGGATATCCATGTTGGACAAATATCCACTTATAAGTGAATATACACCATGTATATCCTCTGAGTCTGGGTTACCTCACTCAAGATGACAATTTGTAGTTCCACCCACTTGCTTGCAAATTTGAGGATTTCCTTTCTTTTTTAATAACTGAGTACTATTCCATTTTATAAATGTACCACATTTTCTTTTTCCCTTTTTTCAATGAAAGATATCTAGGGAGTTTCAAGATTCTGGCTATTATGATTCAGGCTGCCATCAACATAATTGAGCAAATTTCCTTGTTGTGTGGTTGACCATCTTTTGGATATTTGCCAAGAAGTGTCAAAGGTGGGTCTTGAGGTAGCATTACTCCTAATTTTCTGAGAAAGTGCCAGATTGATTTCTAAAGTGGATTCACAAGTTTGCACTCCCACATGCAGTGGAAGAGTGTTCTTCCTCTTTCTACACATCCTCAGCACCGTGCACCGTCACTTGAATTTTTTAACTTAGACATTCTGATGAGTATAAGATGGAATCTCAGAGCCATTTTGATTTGCATATCTCTGATGTCTAAGAAGGTGAGCATTTCTGTGTTTCACAGCCATTCAATATTCCTCTGTTGTTAATTCTCTTTTTAGATCTTAACTTCATTTCTTAATTATGTTGCTTTTATTGGTGGTGTTGAATTTGTTGAGTTCTTTGCAAATCTTGGATATTATTTGTCAGGTGTAGGATTGGTGGCAAACTTTTCCTAGGATGTAGGCTCTTGTTTTCTTCTGTTGACAATGCCCTTTGCCTTAAAGAAGATTTACAGATTCATGATGTCCCATTTATTAATTGTGACATGTTTGTGGCATCAACAGGAATTTTTCCACTGTGACAAGAGATTAAGGCACTTTCACAATTTTTCTTCTGACAGATTTAGTGTGTCTGCTTTTAATGTTGAGGTTTTTAATACACTGGGACTTTAGTTTTGTACACGGTGATAAATATGGACCTTTTTGCATTTTTTAATGTGTAGACAGGCAGTAAGAGCAGCACCATTTGTTGAAGACTCTATGTATTTTCCACGCTATGGTTTTTGCTTCTCTGTAAAATCTCAAGTGTCCATAGGTGTGAGGATTGATTTCAGGGTCTTTGATCTGATTCTATTGATGAACCAGCATGTTTCTATTCCAGTACCATGTTGTTTTTATTACTGTTGTTGTATAGCATAGACTGTGGACGGGTGGGGAGATATGAGATCAGATCCACATTCTCACATCCCACTGGGCCCACTGACTCTGATGTTATTACTGTGTGACTCACACATCTGTCAGAGAGGAAGTGGGAGGGCGCAGGTGAGGCAAGCACATTCGACTGCTTTGGGCTTTGGATTTTGTGCCTGTATGGTTGCCAGAACCTGGAACTTTCTGTGGACTCATGGGTGGGTGTGAGATCAGATCCAACTGTTTTCCTGAGATTGCTCTAGGGGAGCATCTCTGGAGTCTGGCGGTTTACCATGCACAGTTCAGTCCCAGATACCAAGTCCATACTATAGAGCACAGCTGCAGATCATCAGAGCTGGTACACATCCAGACTCTGGGGACTGGGCACGTGCTATCCGTGGGCCAGTTGGAAGACCAGAGGCCAGACCCACCTCTGCTCTGTATTTTGTCGATTCATTTCACCTAAGACACTTCAGGACTTGTGGGTCCGCAGGCTCTATCTTGCAGTGCTCGGGACACCATCTTGGATCTTCCTGAGAAGCAGCTTGCTTATGCAGACTCTTTAAAATATTATCCTACAATCTTTCAAAGACTACATGTTTTCAGTTTTATATGACAATTTGTGTATACATGTTTGCTTGTTTTTGTTTGTGTGTGTTTCTTTTTTGCTTGTTTGTTTTTTGTTTTTTTTTTCTTTTTTGAGATATGGTTTCTCAGTGTAGCCTGGGCTGACCTGGACTCACTTTATAGACCGGGATGGCCTCAAACTCTCAGAGATCCATCTGCCTTTGCCACCCGAGTACTGAGATTAAAGCTGTGTTCCACCACGTCCGGCAGTGTGTGAATTTTCTTGTCTTGTTTTGTACACAGGTGAGTTAAGGTAACATGAAAGCCAGAAGATGACATCTTATTCTTTGGAGCTATTGTAACATAGTGTTGATTACATAAATTTTTCAGGGCTGAGCAATGAATCATGCCTTATTAAAGAGCTAGGTATGTTATTAACTGATAAGGCTAAGACACAAAGCCATCTTCCTTAGTATTCTTTATGTTTGTCAAACCATCACACTTCTAAGTTTAACTCTTCGACTTCCTTGTATAACGTCAATATTCCCTTACCTTCCCCTTGTAAGGAAGAAAATTGGTTTACTTCCATATGCAAACATGAGTTCACACTCCCACAAACTTTCTCAAATTTTTAATCTCCATTCCACTGGCATCAAGTTCATTCACCCAGAGATTATAAAGTTTGGTTATAGTTTGAATGTTTTTATTCTAAAGAAGAAAAGAACATTTGCACTCAGCACTATGCCCCAAGAGTTATAAATTGTGAAATAAGTATCAGGGCAAGATATATGGAAAATATAGAACTCTAGTAGCCATCATACTGCTATGCAACATCATTACAGGAAACAGTGAGCAACATCCTAAGAAGAGCCAGATCATGCTCTGCAGCCCAATATTTGGTGGTTTTGTACCAACTTCATATTTCTCAGTTAGATTTCATTTACCAGTCAGACTACCTGGCACAAGCCAAGAATCAGTCTCTGGACAGAGCCAACCCCTGACATTATTAATGATACTCTGCTGTGCTTGTAGACTGAAGCCTAACTGTGTTGTCCTCTGAGAGGTTCTGCTAAACACAGGTTGAAAACAAATGCTGAGAACCACAGCCAAACATTCCATGATAACAGGGAGTCTTGAGGAACAGTGGGAGGAAGGAGAAATGGACTTGAGATGGAGGAGCTCCACAAAAAGACCAAAAGTGCCAGCCATCCAGGGCACAAAGAGGGTTCCTGAGACTGAGGAAACAACCAAGGACAATGAATGAACTGGACATATGCCAAATACACGTATGTAGAGGATGGACAGATCAGGCTTCATGTGGCTCCTCTAGGAAGAAGTACAGGTGCTGTTACTGACATGGATTGTGATGCCAGAGTTTTGATCACTAATCTGAGGCATAACGAAGAAAGGATGGAGAAAGGCAGGAAGGGTAGGAATAGAAGGAGAGTAAGGGTGGTATCTGCAATCAGGTTAAAAGTTGAATAAATCAAATAATTTAACACAAAATATTCATGCTATACAACCTTACGAATATGATTTCTCCCTGATCTTTTGAAGAGAATTTTTGTCTGACCTTAATAAAATGATGTAGCACTTGGGAACAAAGATGCATCCCAGCATGCCTGCACAGGAAGACAAAATGGAAAAAATCTCCACAGCCACCATGACCTTGCCCTTGGTGCTATGGTAGACAGGGAGGAAAGTGATCCACACAGTGCAAAACACCAGCATGCTGAAGGTCAAGAACTTGGCTTCATTGAATGTGTCAGGCAGGTTCCTCGCCAAGAAAGCCAAAATGAAGCTTCCCAGGGCCAGGAAGCCTAAGTATCCTAGGACACAGTAAAATGCTATAACAGAACCCTTGTGGCAGACAATAATAATCTGGCCATGCTCAGAGTGTGCATCAATATTAACAGAGGGGGGTGAAGCTACTAACCAGATTGAACAGAGAATAATTTGGATGAGTGTACAGAGAAGAATGATGTAGTTAAGAGTTCCTGAAACCAGAATGTACCTCATCCTTCGTGCAGGAGCTGTGACTTTGAAAGCCAGAACCACTGTGATTGTTTTGGCCAACACAGTGGAAATAGCCACAGTGAAAACAATTCCAAATGTGATTTGCTGCAGGATGCAGGAGACTGAGTTTGGACGGCCAATGAAGAGCAAGGAACAGAGGAAACAGAACATGAGTGACACGAGTAAGATGTAGCTGAGAGCACGGTTATTGGCCTTCACGATGGCTGTGTCATTGTGTTTCAAAAATACTCCAAGAACCAGAGCTGTGAGGGCAGAGAAGCCCAAGGCCATTATGGCCAGGGCCATCCCTAAGGGGTCTTCATAGCTCAGAAAGATCACAGCTTTGTGGATGCAGTGATTCTGCTCTGTGTTGGCATACTGGTCCTCTGGACACTTCACACAAAGATCCATGTCTAATGAGAAAGGACAGATTCATTAGTACAGCTTCAGCAGTTTATTGACAAGACATTTCAATAACTCTATTGGAAAAGCTTTGCAATACCTTCATTTTATTGCTGATAATGTAATTGAAGGAAATTGTTATATAACAATGCTTCTATTTAGTAATTCTTATTATTTTTATAGAGAAAAACAATCCAAAGTTTGTCTATTTAACAGTGTTGATGATTTACCATGTCCTCAGAAAGCAGATTTTGTACATCATTCTGGATGCTGTCATGAAATGGCTGTGTCTGGCAAATTCACAAAATCTAAATGCACTAAACACAGTGTAACTGAGTGTCTTTTAAAATCTCCGTTCCCATGCACTCGGTGCCTCCTGAGTTCACTGACTGTTCATTTAATGCTTTATGAGAGATGGAGACTGAGTTCTGCTTGGGGAAGAAAAGTGACAGCTTTTCTAGTTCACAGCCTAAACATAATGTTATCTAAGGAACAGGAAAAGAAATCCTTAGGGGTGTGTGTGTGTGTGCATGCACACACACACTCATGTGTGTATTTATATTTGGGTGTCCAAATAAATGTAAGAGATATGCTCATACATGGTAATCATTTGTTAGAAATAGGAATGTGAGTGTGAGAAGTAAATTTTCCTGGTATATAAATGCAATTTAAAGGTTTGAAATTTGTAAGAAATAAAAAATAATGATTAATGTGTCCTTTTTTATGTTCTAACCTGGTGGTATGGACAAAGAGTCCCTGAGCCTTGATCATGAGAAGCACTAAATCTATCACTGAAGAGAGAAACCTCTCTACAGACTGAGCACCACAGAGCCCTTCATCTTGACTCCACCTTCATGGGAAGCATTCAGCATCTTCCTGCTACCCTCATTTCAATCTCTATGGGACTCAAACTCTGTGAATAGACTCTGAGGTAAATTTTACATCGATAAGCAGCATGGAAGTAATAAAACAAAACCCACATACAAAAGTGGCCCAGATTATTTTCAACACAGCATTTCTCTGTGTAGCCTTGGCTGTTCTGGAAGCATTGTATAGACCAGTTTGGTCTCAAACTCACCATGATCCACCTGCCTCTGCATCCCAAGTGCTGGGATTAAAGGCATGTGCCACCACACCCACATTTTTTTATGTGGAACATACAACTTCACTCATAATATGCTCTTCTGAAATGGCAATGGTAGGCAATTTCATTGGAATTGTGCTGATTCATTAGATAGTTGCACAGAGTTAAGATGTGCTTCCTGGTTTTTAAATCTTTTTATGTAGAACAATTGATTGATGGTCAATTGTAACTAGCTATTTTGCCTGAAGTGATGGAAAGTTAGCTGAACTATGAAGAGAATGTCCTGTTCTTACAGAAAATCTGAGTTCAGTGCCCAGAACTCATATGAGGTGTTTCACAATTAGCTGCAAATTAACTATAGAGGTATTAGTTGTTGCTCACCTTCATCTGCCCTTATGTACAAATACACTCACAATGCACATGAACACCTATAAAGAGTATTAATCTTGTTCTATTTATTGATTTAATTACCTTCGTTCTTATTCATTTTAACCTTGAAAACGATTTTATTACAGTTTGTTTAATCATTCTGGATGTTATTTGAGTGCATAGATCTCAGAAGGCATTTCTAAGAGTTCTTTGCCTCCTCTCAGTATATGAGTCCTGGGGGTGAACTCCAGCTATCAGTCTTAGTGGCAAATGATTTAAATGTAGAGCCATATTATTGGCCAGAAATGTATTTTAAGAACTTAAATTTTATTGCATAGTATCACAGGCAAATGTTGGAAAAACCATTCATTGTCCATTTGCATTTAGCCAAGAATAAATAGATAATCATTATCTTAAACTGGCTCTGTAGCTTGCAATAAAATGTGAATATTTGCATAAATTGCTTTCATTACAAAACTGTTCTAATCTATTATCATGAAATTATTAATTGAGTGTCATTTATAAAATGTTTGATATATAAGACTTGTTATATTTTGTACACCATGTGTAAACAATTATCTTCACCTTCCTAGAAACAATTCACATCACACATTTGAAAATGGGTAAGGGAATAACAATTTAGATGTAATCAGAATAAATTATAATTAAGAAGGGGGAAAGAAAATGAGCCTCTATGAATCACACAAATTTTGTCTTATACTCAGCCATTTCCAATTATTTTACAAGTAATTATTTTATCACTACTCTAATTTATCTACGGATAAAGACTTGTTTTCTAGGACCTCCATTACACAGTCCATCAGATCTGGTGCGATATTCTGTCCTCTGTTAGATCCTGTACATATAAGGGTACATAAACATATGTAGGGACACATACATACATGGAAAAAGAATAAATTCACATTTTGAACATTCACGACTGGAATCTTTTATGCATGTAGTTATAGGGGAAATTAATAAACAGAACAGATCTCATGCACTATGTGCTCACACTGCACTTTGATTTTATTTCTTTGAGAAAATATGATGTGACAGAAAATGAATGAAAATGTAAAACTAGGCAAAAGGGTTTTTGTTGTGGTCGTGGTGGTGGTTAAGACATTGTTAATATTGGTATTCCTGTGACTGCTAATGGAGAAAATGGTATATTATATTTTTGTAGTTGCCATTTAGACTCCTTCAGCATGCCTTTGTTGATGGAGAGGATTATCAATGTAAAGTTTATCACAGCAGTAAACACTCACTTGTTCCATTAGAAATTTCATTTTCTGGGCAGTGGATACAAATAAAACAGCAAAGAGACATTCCCTCCTGCCTGAATTTTCTGAATCCAGGACCACAATCAGCACTGCATACAGAGGGCACCATCTGAGGAAATAGGATACATATTGAGTTTTACCTACTTCAGCCATATTACATATATTACATTAGCATGTTGAGATATCAATAAGCTTATTTTATATACAGAAGCTGAGGAACCACATGTCACTGGGTACTTTGTATAATGGCAAGTGTGTGAATATATTAAAACAAGTTGATGAAAAGTTGAGCACTTTACAAAATCTTAGACATTATGGAAACGGAAGTTTAAAGTACATTGTGCAAACACTACAGAGATGCCACCTGGTCTTCTTGTTGATTTTCACCAAGCTGACCCAAAGTACAGTAAAAACATAAAGAACATGGAATGAACCTTACCTGAGAAATTTTCTCTATCAGAATAACCTTCTTTCTAATGCTAATACATTTTATTATTCGGTATTCATTGTACGCATGCCCAGTCTACTAAAGACAATGCTGTTGCTAGGCAAGCATGTGTGAGAAATGACACAGAGCAAACCAGTAAGCAGTGTTCTCTCAAAGGCCTGTGCTTTAATTTCAGTCTCCAAGTTCCGTCCTTGTCTTCCCTTGCTTATAACACATGATCCAAAACAACCTTTCTTCCTCACTATGCTCATGGCCAAAATTTAAACAAAGCAACGACTTTGCAAGAAATGATGAAAGCACATCTAAAACAGGGGAAATATCTCCTCAAGTCTTAAATAACAAACACATCCTCCAATAAATTAAGACTGCAAATCTTCACAAACTTAATTTAAAGAAAAACACGTTTGAAAAAACAATCCTAGTGACAAAGTGCTGAGTTGATATGTAAGAAGCTGTAATGTGATGTGTTTCCTGAAGTGAGAAGACCTTAAGGAGCCTATAGATACTGTGGGAACCAGAGTAAAAGATAGTTTGTTTGATGTTAATTGAAGGTTTTCTTAGGTTAAAGAAAGGTATGTTTTTATTACACTGAACTTTATGATGGGGCTCTGTAAGAAGAATTAGAAATCTGCTGATAGGGATACCAAGAAGACACTTGATACCCTATGAGTATGGTCCCTCTGACTTACAGTCATAAGGGAGAGGTGGAGGAGGGAAAAAGGAGGGAAGGAGGAACAGGAGGATACAAGGGATGGGATAACAATTGAGATGTAATATGAATAAATTAATAAATATGTTTTTAAAAGGAAATTTGCTGAGTGTTGCATGCTCTTTTGAATCCTTCATTCAGTATTAAGGTGTATGTGAAAACCACATTGTCACTGGTACACAGATTCATCTCATGTTCTCCACATACACACTTAACTAGAATGCTTCCCTTGGGTGTGGTGGTTGTGAAACAGGGTCTTACTCTGTAGCATTGGGATACCTCAATTCCCTATCTAAAACAGGGAACATTACTTTCTCTCTTTTTTTACTTGTTCTATTAATTTATTGATATTACATCTAAATTGTTATCCCATCCCTTGTATCCTCCTAATCCTCCATCCCTTCCACTTTCAATCTAGTCCCCTCCCCTATGTCTGTGAGTGAGGGGGACCTACTCTCCCTATATATGATCATAGGGTATCAAGTCTCTTCTTGATATCCTGGTATCTTTCCTCTGAGTGCCACCAGGCATCCCCATCAAAGGGATGTGGTCAAATATGGGGCACCAGAGTTCATGTGAAAGTCAGTCCTTGCTCCTCACTCAACTGTGGAGAATGTGCTGTCCATTGTCTAGATCTGGGTAGGGGTTTGATGATTACTGCACATATTGTCCTTGCTTGGTGCCATAGTTTGGACAGAACACCTGGGCCCAGATCCATCCATCATGATGTTCCTCTTGTAGGTTTCTAGGACCATCTGGATCCTTCTATTTCCCCATTCTCCAATACTTCTCTTACCTAGAGTCCCAAGAGGATGTCTTCACATCTATCCCGTTTTCCTGGTAAGGGAAGACTTTCATGGGACATGCCCCTTGGGTTAGTGTCCAGTTATAAGTGAGTATATATGCCTTTAGTCGTCAGGGAAATGCAAATCAAAACACCTCTGAGATTCCATATTACACCCATCAAAATGGCTAAGATCAAAAATTCTAGTGATATCACATTCTGGTGAGGATGTGGAGAAACAGAAACAATTCTTTATTGCTGATGGGATTGCCAACATAAACAACCTCTTTGGAAATCTATCTCAAAAAACTGGGAATAGGGCTTCTTTAAGCCCCAGCAATTCCACTCATTGGAATATACCTAGAAGGTGCCCTAGCACACAACAAGGGCATATGCTCAACCATGTTCACAGCAGCCTTCTTCATAATAGCCAGAACCTGGAAAAAGCCTAAGGGTTTCTTTGTAGAAGAATGGATAAAGAAACTGTGGTACATCTACACTATGGAATACTACTCAGCTATTAAAAAGAAGGAATTCTTGAAATTTGTGGACGAATGTATGGAACTAGAAACTATCATACTGAATGGCTTAACCCAGAAGCAGAAAGACTCAAATGGTATATACTCACTTATAATTGGACACATTCTCTCTTTTTAAAATATATTTTCACAGTTGTTTTGGTACATGGTAAAAATTTCCTTATTTAAGTAATTCATTCAGATTAAATCTCATTTTTATCCCCTCATTTGTATCTTCCAATTCCCCATCCCTCCCACTTTCATCCCATTCCCTTCCCTGAGGTTTGTGACAGAAAGGGACCCTATCCTGCACGATAAGATCACAGCCTCTCAGGTCTCTTCCTGGGAGGCTGTTAACTTTTCCTCTGAACATTAACAAGTCTCCCCACCAAGAGGAAGTGGTTAAGTAAGGGGTCACCATAGTTCATGTCTGAGTCAGTCCCTGCTATCCTCACAATTGTGGAGAAAGTGGTATCCATTGGCTAGATCTGGATAGGGGGTCTATGCTTACTACATGCATTGTCCTTTGTTGGTACAGTATTTTTAGCTGACCCACCTGGGTCCAGATCTGCCAGCCTTAACTGTCTCCTTGTAGGTTTCTAGGATCCTCTGGGTCCTTCTATTTCCTTATTCATCCTTACCTCTCTCACATAGGGTACCAGTAGGAAGTCCCAGTATCTATCCCAATCTCCAGCTAGGCACTTGGTAATATTTTAATGACCATCTTGAAAAAGAGTGGAGACAGTGCATATTGCTGCCAAATGTCTATTCAATATTTTAAGCCATGGTCTCTATGTCACACTGCCAGCCTTGGATTAGCTATCTAGTCAAAACTGGTCACCTATCAACAGAGAATTTTCTAAATCTGCCTATAAACTGTTTGGATTAACACATGCACCACACATACCTGGCTTCATTCTTATTTTAATTCAATTTTTATGTTTTTCTCTGCATGTAGTACAATGCTTTCAGGCTGCATTAAAAATCCTATTCTATCAAGATATTACCTGTTCTTTGTATTCCAACATGGTTTTTTTACTTGAATAGATGATGGATTTCTTTATAATCCATTTTTGAATATTTTTGTATAATCATATAATTCCATCTTAGAATGTATTTACATGATTTATCTCATTGAACTTATCTGCATTTTGGAATCATGATTGCATTTATTGAATGAAATACACTTGGGTATAGCGAACAAACATTCTGGTGTGTTGTTGAATTGCCTTGATATGTGTATACGTCAGAATTTTTCCAACCATGTCCATCAAAGTGATTGTTTACATGGATTTTGTTTGTTTGTTCCTTTGTTTGTTTGTTTGTTTCACTTCATAATGATGTATCACCCACATTTTTATAGACGGATTCCATTCAGGTTAAAAATATCATTTTTCCCATTGAGTAACAAAAAAAGTGTTGGGGTGTTTTTGTTGTTTTACTGAACCAATCTTGTTGTCTGTGGATTTTTATTAGAGAATGTGAACATTAACAATAAATTATTACTGTAGATTATTTTGTGAATATTATCTAGTTGTTGATATTGTAGTACTTGATAGTTTTGTAATAGTTGCTTTCCTCAGGAGCTTAGTGCTTTCTATGTGTTCCTTTGATCCTTGTATTCATCATGTGAAGTGGTTCAACTAGCATCTTTCATGGAAATTGTTCAGTGCTTCTAAATTCCTGTGATTGTGTCTATTATTTAACTCTGTTCTGTATCCTTCTATTATGAGGAATAACTTTTCTGTTCATAGTTACTGTGGCTGGCTGTTAAATGTTTGAAATACATCACTCTTACTCTCCTCCTGTAAGAATGTCCATGGTGACATTGACTGATATACAGATGGGAACTTGCTATGACACAGTATTCTGTACTGCAGGCTTCAAGTGTATGTCTTTCTTACAATATAATTTTTATGTTAAATATGGCAAGGGTTGTTCATTTACTGATTTTCAATCTTTGCTATGTAAATGACTGTTGTATCTCGATGGGAACACATCTCACTTGAAATTTATGATTACATTATACTGGATGTAGTGTTGATGAGTTGAGTGTTTCCATCTTTTCCTCTTGTGATCTGGACTGAAATTCTGATCTTCTGATCAGAAATACTCAAGTCTCCTATATTTTTAATCTTAGTTTTGTTTTATTTTTTATAGTCTGATTTTTCTAATACTTATGCATAATATTCAAGCTTTGCCATCCTGTCTTTATCTTGAACTATTGTCTTGCTGAGATTATTTACTTCGATTTTTATTTCATTTATTTGATTTTCCTTTACATATTTTCTGTTTGAGTATTTTTATTATTTTGTACTTTCCTGAAATTTCTTTTTCTCAAGCTTTTTCAGTGACTTATTTTTTGGTAGTTCTTGTGATCCCTCTTATTTTTCCAGAGGAAATTTATGTCTCTTCACTTATCATAGAGCATTCTAATAATCATTCTTTGAATTATGTATTTAGCATATCATTGAACATACTCTCATTTAAGACTATGACTGTAACATTTTGAGCTAGGTAGATTTGATATCATCATTTTTATGTTTGTTTGCTTCTGCATGTGTCCTGATATGCATATCTGGAAGCAGAGCAATGGTTCCATATTTTTTTAGTATTGTGTATTATTCTGGTGCATGTTTTTGTAATGCCTAATCAAGCTGTGTTTGGAACACACATGAGAAATCACTGCTGCCATCGAGTGCGTGTGTATCTCAGTAGCTAAACTTCAGATCCTGTGTTCCTCTGCATAACAATGATTCCCCTCATCGCTCTGAGAGGGATTGTTAACTGCAAATGCCAGACTACATGAGCAACCTGAATTCCTAGACTTAACATCTTTAAAATTTAAACAACTTGGTGTTTCCATAGTTCGAATAGAATACTTCAAAAACAACCACATCAGAATTCATACCTAGAACATGCCCTGTAACTATGATGGAAATTTTTTTCACAAATTTCTGCACAGCAGAAATGTATTACTACCAAATACCTCCAAATACAGAAAGGGAAAGCAGATACTGCTTCATTAGTTTGAATGAACTACACAACAATTAAGAGGACCAAGAAAGGATACTGTAGTGAACAGTTTCTTTACATGGTATAATTTATAGCTGAGGCATGGACATACAGTGAATAACAATGGATTTCTTGCACCCATTTTGCATATCTAAGCTGGCTCACATTTCCATAAATATGCATCACCCTTCTAATGTCGATATATACAACATACACCAGGGTTGCATGGGCATATATCCAGACAGAAAATCCATAACATATAAAAAGGAAAGAAAATATAAAGTAATAATTAATAGAATATTTAATATTTATCAAAAATTATTAATTTATGATTAGAAGGGTTGACAATTTAGAGACTCTGTGTCAGAGGCTTGAGCAAACATATAAAATAAAACTGTTGCCTTCTCTTTGATCACTTCCCCCGATGGGGTACCTTATCATCTCACAAAAGAAGAGAATGCAGGCAGTCCTTATGATACTTGATAGGCTGGGGTCAGTGAGTAGGGGAGAAGGGTTCCGCTCTCTGAGAACTACAGAGCGAGCATAGGGGGAAAGAGGAGAAAGGGTTGCCTGGAAGGACATGAGGGAGGGGGCTAAGGCTGGAATGTAAAATGAATTAAATAAAAAATTTAAATTAAAACTAAAAGAAATGGTGAGTTTCATTTCTAATGCCTTTAGATTTTTAATTTACTGCATCATTACACTTAGCCTCAGTTACTTTAAATTTTTTATCGCTGATTCATAATAAGTGAGGAAATCACTATATGGCAATAAGAATGGTACCATGAGTCCATTGCTCACTTTACTGGAAATATTATAAATGAGTGGTCAAAAGTTGTTTCATATTCATCTTAAAAATCAAAAACCACAGTTCTTTGATAGTAAAATACAGTGTAACTATTGCATGAACTCCTCAAAGGACTAACAAAAGGTCACATAAGAAATAGTGAAAATAAGAAACGTAACATAGGAGACTAGAAATAGGTTCCTTATGGGACAATTTATTTCATTTCACTAATGTTTAAAAGAGCATAAATGGGCCAACTAAACACACAGTGTTTACTGGTATGGAATGGAAATCAGTACAGTTCTTTCAACCCACCTGTCGACTTCCTGTGGCCCATTCTAGCATGTCTTCAGATAAATGCAGCTGTTGACCAGTTGGAAAATCTAGGCTAAACTTTCCTATCTTCACCTTAAGTTCAAAATCATGTGGGAGATTCCAAATGTAGAAAATATCATACTCTTTCTGAACTTTTTCTTTCTTGTTCATGGTCACTTTGTCTCCATTAGGGCTAGTGAAGTGGGTCTTTCTCATCAAGGAGTGCATCTGAAAAACAGACAGTATAATACACTACATATGCCCTTCCTTGTTGGGAGAAAATGTCTAATGATTGTATCTAAAAAGCAATTTTATTGAAGGGATCAGGTAGAAATTTTCAATGAAATCAATATGATATATTAATTTGTCATAATGTTTGCATAATTTTAGTTCTCTGAAAGGAAATTAAGAAACACAACATTAGAAAAGCACATATACATCAAACATAGATGTGCAACACACACACACACACACACACACATGCATCTGCACAAAGAGAGACCCATATCTATATAGAGATACTCACATAATATAGCCACATATTTGTTTACACACACAATAACATACATGTCCAGACACACATCAGAGCATACAGGCACAGACAGACATATACACCCAAACAGACACACAACTACAGACATATACCAAACACATACATAGACACACACATGCACAGACAAATACACACAGGGAGACATAATGAGATACAAACATTCACACAGAGAGACATTGACACAAAAACACATTTATGCTCACAATATCAAGGAGATACAGACAAAAACACACACACAGAGCAAGAGATATATACATATGTGCAATACAGAAACACAGTATACACAGACACATGCACTGACAAATACAATCAGAAACATTCACATAACCAGAAACAAACACACATGGGCATTGAAACACATACAACTTATGCTCACTTCTACAAAAAGACAGATAGTCAGATGGACAGAAACACATAAACACATAAACACATACACACAAGTGCACACACATTTGTGCAAACACATAAACAGAGATATATACACAGACCCACAGAAACACACATAGAAACACAAATACAGTCAGAAAAATGAGTCTCTGGTGTGTGTGTGTGTGTAATAAACTGATTCGCATAACTCTTTCTGTGTAATTACACTAAGCCTTTGAGGAAGGTGAACAGAGACTACATTTGGGGAGAATCAATTGAGAAAACAATACCCTGAACTTATTACCTCCATTTTCAGAATTAATGAACAAAGAGTCATCTCTTCATCATGGTAAAAATTAATGAGAAGAGACTATCTCTCCAGTATTAGAAAAGGAATGATTATATTCAGTTGCTCTGTTACAGAGTCACTTATTTTCACTGATAAATGGTGTCTTTCATTCCAAGACCTATGTATTAAATTCTATACAAAGCTCTAGATTCATTGTGACAGCATAAAAACATTTAGAAACCTATGTTTTGGGGAAAGAGTCCTAATTGGCTCAGTTAATCATCTGAGAGACTCTGAAAAACTATGACATTGATTATATCATGTATAATCCACTAGAAGAAACCCTACCTTTGAGCAGCTATGATCACGTTTTTTCTCATTGTCAATTGGCTGATTTTCTACCTGTTGAAGAAGCATCTCATGAAAGACATGGGCCAAAACATATGCAGCATTGTATATGTTGTAAATGCTATCACTGAGGGCCATGTCAAAAGTCTGTGCCATTAGCCATTCAGATGAGGCATTGGATGAGCAGTTCTTCATTGTCTTACAGTTAGATCCTGAGGCTTCACAGTTAAAGTTCATCCAGTCTTGGTTTGCCAGATATTTATCTGAGTATTTGAGAGGGTTCAATGTCTGGACAAAATTTTTTAAACCTGAAATCTTACCATGGTGGTGTTCAAAAGTAAGAGTACCATGGAATGGGTCAAGTGTGAGATCTCTCTTACTTGTAGGAACATCCCACTGTGAGGTGGTGATCCATGTTCTTTGTATACCTAGAGATTCCCACATTCTAAAGGCCACAGCAAGAGTACTGTCTGTGTCACCATAAAGGATAACAACATCTGTGGATGATGTCATGATTTGGTTATAATACATGTCAGCTTTTGACATGTATACTTCCATGTTCTCTGAGATCATGTTCACAAAGGCAAAGCAGACTATATTCTTTTCCATTACTCTTTTCAAATCTGAGAGAAATTGTGTACCCTGTTCATTGTCAGAGATGGCCAGCCCTACCCAGTTGCAGTTTAAGTAAAGTAAGAAGGCAATGAGGGCCATGGCAAGAGATGTATCCTCATGGGCCATCTGATAAATATAGAAAAATTGTACATGGTCATTCAGTAGAGGATGGAAAGGCCCATAAGTAAGATGGAGGACCTAGGACACAAGGAACAGCATGAGGTAGCATGTACTTTTAAGAACTTGTAAACACATTTTATGTGTAAAAAGTTCTAGAAATCCCCCTTACCTGTTACTTCTCCTCTTATCCCCATTTCACGCAGAGAAATTCCAGATCCCCAACAAGTATCTGAATAACACCATTGAACTACCAGACTGACATAAGGACAGTAAGACCAGTCTCCTCTTTAGACCCTTTTGTGCATCTTATCAAAGGCACCAATGAAGACACAATTTCATTACATTTTAACCACACAAAAATCTCACCTGCTGAGGTTCACGGCTGTACATGAAGGTGTGATATAGTACAGATGCTTCCCAGTTTGGTCCTGTGAGAAGTACTGTACAAGTGACACCTTTGGTACAGTCATAATTAGGATGAGTCATGTCAGTTTGTACAAAAATATCAAGGAGATATTCTACTAGTGACTCATTTAGAAAATTTGGTACTTGAAATACTAAAGACATATTTGGTAGAAGATGAGAGTTTCTATTTATTTCATCCAAGGAAAAAGCCAAAACCAGAGGAAACAGGCTTTCAGCTGATGCTCTGTAAAATGATACAATATTTATTATGTACAGAAGTATACACATAGTCATTGGCTTTTAATACAATGACTATCCTGTACTTGAAAATATTGTCTTTATCCCTATGTTTGGGACAAGTATCCCATGTAATAAGGTTTACAAATATAAAAATATGGAATCTTATAACACCTATAAAATTTCATGTGAGTTCATCTACACAAAACATGCATATTCCATGGAAAGCTTTTTCATCTGTGGTTGTTGAGTACTTGCTCAGAAGGGAAAGACAAGGCCACAGGTTTTGACCAAGCTGTAAACCTGATCATGCATTCACTTATTAATTATACAGAAATGTGAAAATTACACATGATGTTTGAGCCTCTGAGTTTCTGGTATTTCCATATGAAATGAACTGAATTGGCTAATGTAGTGAAAGAAAGAGTGACTGATGAGTGCACACGAGTGTTTCTGGGGCAATATTTGGTACCTGTACTAACAATAAATTATAATTAGTTTTAAATATATCATATTCTTCTCTATCCATCTTCATATTGTTGTTTTTCTTTTTAGATTATTTTTCAGAGAGAGCATCTTTTTACTGGTTCATTTTCAAACACATTCACACACAGGAGATGCATATTTAAATAGATGTATGTCTAACTTTGGAAATCAATCTGTTTCTTTATCAGAAAACTGGAAAAAGCTTAATTTCCAGACATAGCTATATTATACCTGGACATATACCCTATGACACTTGCTCACTTATGTTCATAACAGCATTAATCATAATAGCTAGAATCCAGAAAAAAATGATGTCACTCAAACAATGGAGAATAAACAATGAAATACTACTCCGATATAAAACAAAGAAAATCACAAATTTTTCAGGCAAGTAAACTAGAGAACAACTGCTGAGTATGAAAACCCAGAATTACAAAAATACACATGGATGTATTTTCTTAGCCATATAGTACAGGATAAAAAATACTAGAATTACAGACCCAAAGATAATGAGTAAGAAGGACGAACCCAGACAAGATGCTTTATTCTAACTCAGAAAATGAAATATAATAGACGGCAGAAGAAGTTGAAGATAAGGACAATGTAGGAGAGAGAGAGAGCTCAGATAGAAATGAGGGTGAATGACAGACCTGGGGAGAGCTGATGCAGCAGGTCAGAGGGCCTGAACAGTAAGAATAAGGCAGGGGTGGAGATATCTCTCTGACAAGATGGATAAATGAGACAGTTCTGGGATAATATGGTGGTGACTCAGTTGAGAGGACACCCTCTAACCAGACAAAACTCCTAAAGGAGAGAGGGGAATAGCAATCAATCCACAAGAATTATGACTCAAAATTTACCTTTCCTATAAGATATGCAGGGATAAAAATAGAACAGAGCTATAGGCAATGTCCAAGCAATGCCTGGCCCAAACTGAGCCTCAGAACACAGGAGAGAGACAACCTCTGACACTATTATTGATACTCTGCTGTGCTTTCAGACAGGAGCCTGGCATAGATGTCCACTGAGGGTTCCAGACATCAGTGAATCAAAACATATGCTGAGAATCACAACCAAATATTAGACAAAGAGTGTTGGGAGTCTTATACAAAAGTAGAGAGAAGTATAGAAGGAAGAAGAACTAACACGAACTGCACAAGAAAATCAACAGTCAATTGATCAGGGCACAGTAGGAGTTGTGGAGACTCAATCACCGACCAAGGATCCTCAAGAGACTGGACCTAGGACCCCTAAACAGCTGTAGGCGATATGTAGTTCAGGCTTAGTGTGGATCCCCTAGTAAGCGGAACTGGGACTGTCTCTGACATAGACTCTGTTGCCTGTCTTTTTACTCTCTTTCCCTTGGTGATGCTTCTATTTCAGGCCATATGGGAAAAATACACACTCAGTCATGATGTGATTCATGATTTGAGGTGACTTAGTCCGGGTCTCCCCTTCTTTGAATAACAGAGAATGCACATGGAGTAGATGGAGAGAGCATGTGACAAGGAGTAGAGGAGGGAGGGGCCATGATCAGTATGTAAAATACATGAATAAATATATTATTTTAAATTGATGTATGCCTGTATGTGTGTGGATGTATGGACCTAAGCAATGCTCTTTTGAATTGAGGTTTTTTATTCTCTTTATGGGAAAAAAATCACTCCTGTCTCTTGCTAGTTATTTCCTACCATCTGAAAAATAAGTATCAAATATAATCCTTCACTTGGAATGATTCACTCATATTTAAATACCATTAGATTTTCATTTGGAAATTGAACCTTTGAGTTATCTTTGTCCATACAAATAGCTCATTTGAAAATACCCTTTATACAGCACAGAAAAAAATGCCATTGGAAATTTCAGTAAAACACATTAGAAAGTTGATACTTGAACTTGTGTGACACAAACACTAACTCTTGCATATTAAATATAAACAACATCAATAACTTGAGCTACCAGAGGTGCCTAGTAGTCTAAAGTGCTTGCTGTGCTTGGAAACAACAGTCAGATATCCACAAAATAAAAGTCTGTAGAGTATCCACATGGTAAAATATGCAATTATAGTTAGTAAAATTACTGAAAGAGAAATGAAGGTAGTAACTGTGATAAAAGTGTAAGAGAATAAACACTTAGACATAAAACAGCTTAAAAAGAAAAAGAAGTCACATATTTCTTAAGGAACTGCACAGATGAGCTACTAGACATACTTGTGAGGAAATCTATAAGAAAATTTAAAAGGCACTTACAGCTTATCCGGAATGTTGCTTAAATAGTCTTTTTCCACAGACCTTTGCACTGCATAAAGGAAGAAAATAAACGCTTCCCTTAACTCTCTGTCCTTTTCTTCATTCTTCATTCTCCAAAAGCACCCAGAAGGAGTGAAACTCGACATGAGAAGTGGAGTGTTCAGAAGCAAGGAGAACAAAATCAAAGTGAACATCTTTGTCCTACTATAAGCCTCGGTGTTGTGGATTGTGAAGTGTCATGCATATCTGCCTAACAAATGGGCACTCGTGTGTTCATATCCTCTTTTATGTTTCTGGACAATGAAAAGTTTACTTGCACATTCATGATTCCTTTTTTCCCTTAGGCCCTTCCTCATTCCTGGAGGAATCTTCCCTGGGACTTGTCATCTGAGGTCCACAGTCCATTTGGTAAACATGAGTTGATAAATATATTTGATAATAGTTCTGTCTGTGGTTTCATGACATCATTCAGGTTTATGGATATTAAAATCCCTGAGCAGACGCTGTTTAGTTAAAGTTTTGTTACAGAACTATCTTATATATCTGCTTATGTGTACACCAATAGAAACTATGTCAGTAGATATTTTTAGATAATGCACAGTGAAATATAAATTATTGATTCAGATTGGGCATATAAAATGGCTAATGACTGCATGGTGAGCATTGTATAACCAAGTCTATATGATGTAAAGGTGGCCAATTGTCTGGGCCATCTGAGAACCTCAGAACATACACACTGTGAAATATGTCACACCAATGGCAAATAAAGAATATCTACCCATAGCCTATGTTTGCAGGTTTAGAGAACCAATAATCAGGTGAAATCCAGAATTTTCTTGAGTCCTGTTATACCAAAAACCATCCAGCTACTCACAAAATAGCAGCTCATGTACACTTCAAATGTTGATTTTTAAAACTTCAACAATATCGAAAGAAACTCATGACCTTTGTGTATCATTTCAAATATTATATGAGACTTATCCCTCAACCAACACTTACATTAAAAGTAATAAACTATGTTAAATAATTGAGTTCTAACACATGATCTCCATCCTAGAGCCTCAGTTCCCACAGATCAATTTAATGTGATAGCCCATTTCTTGTACTTCATCTTTGCTTTTCAGTATTGTTTTATACTCATTTCTATTCAAGTAATATCTGTAAGGAATTCTTGTGCTGAGGATCTTAGAAGCAAATAATAACTGGGAAACAACTGTGGTTTTAATGGTAAATTCTTCCTACACAAATTGGAGAGTAATCTATACTTCGTGGCAGTGTAGAATCTGCATTGCCAGTATAAGCATATACTGATATTTTCTTCCCACTAGCTTCACAAGATGTTCCATCCCTAATTCCTGTAGACCTTTGCACTTCTCAAATAATGCCTGACCTAATTTTTTTGTGTAAAGTGGTGTGTCTGTGTCACACACACACACACACACACACACACACACACACACACACACATATGTACACACACACACACACACCAACAATCACTCCTACACACATAGATACAAGACATACACTGTTAAACTAGAGTCTATGAAAATTCAGAATTTCCTAAGTCTGCATGTTTAGCTTAGCATAATGACCCTCTGTTCCATTCGAAATTCCTGCTAATGATATTGTTATTTTTAACAGGTTGCAGACATATCCATTATTTACATATAGGCCACCATGTGCTTTGCCTCTGAATTCAAATAGGTCTAAGAGAAGTATGGACCCAGTAATTGAATTTATTTAGTTTCATCTTTGCTCTGTGGTTTCAGTCATTTATGAAGTATATACAAGTTAATTTTAAACATCTTTCTGTTTTATCATTTAGGTAAAAATAACATTCTATATATTTAAAATATAGGAAATAATATATTTTCCAGAGGGTCCCAGAAACCTACAAGTAGAACATTATGATAGGCAGAATTGGTGCCAGGGGTCCCGATCAAACTAAGGCACCAGCCAAGGACAATACAGGCGGTAAACCTTAAACCACTACCCAGATCTAGCCAATGGACAGAACATTCTCCACAGTAGAGTGGAGAGTGGGATATTACTTTCTCACATACTTTGGTGCCTCACCTTTGACTATGTCCCCTGGAGGGGGAGACCTGGTGGCACTCAGAGGAAGGACAGCAGGTTACCAAGAAGAGACTTGATACCCTATGAACATATACAGGGGGAGGTAATCCCCCCAGGAACAGTCATAGGGGAGTGGAATAAGGGGAAAAGAGGAGGGAGGGAAGAATGGGAGGATACAAGGGATGGGATAACCATTGAGATGTAACAAGAATAAATTTATAAAGGAAAAAAAGAATGTAGGGATAAAAAAATATATTTAATTTTATTTAAGTAATTCATTCAGATTACATCTCAGTTGTTATTCCATCCTTTGTATCTTCCCATTCCTTCCTCCCTCACTCTTTCACCATGTTCTTTCCCACTAGGCATGGGACAGAAGGGAACTTCCTCACCTACTATTTCAATATGGCCTATCAGGTCTCATCTGGATAGCCTACTTACCTTTCCTCTGTGTGCCACCAGGCCTCCCCACCAAGAAGTGCTCAAACAGAGGGCACCAGAGTTCATGTCAGAGTCCGTTCCTCTCTCCACACAACTGGGGAGAATGTGCCTTCCATGGGCTAGATCTGAATAGGGAGCCTATGTTTATCGCCTGCATGCTCTTTGCTTGGTACAGCACTTTGAGAAGACCCCACTAGGTCTCAATCTCCCATCCTTGATGGTCTCCTTGTAAGGTTTCTAGGCCCTTTGGGTCCTAATATTTCCCTATTCTCCGAGGCCCCTATCACCTGGGGTCAAAATAGGAATTCTCAGCATCTGTCCCAATCTCCTGCTGATTGAAGACTCTCAGAGGACATCCCTGTGGGGCTAGTGTCCAGTTACGAGTGTGTATAGACAATGTGTATCTTTCTGGGTCTGGGTTAACTCACTCAGGATGAGCATTTCAAGTTCCATGCACTTACAGGCAAATTTCTAGATTTCCTAGTTTTTAATACCTGAGTAGTATTCCACAGTGTAAATGTACCACAGTCTCTTCATCCATTTTTCAACTGAGGGACATCAAGGGTGTTTCCAGAATTTGGTATTACAAAGAAGACTTCTACGAACAAGGTTAAGCAAATATCCTTGTGTGGTGGAGGATATTTCGGGTGTGTTCTGAGGAGTGGAATAGCTAGGTCTTGAGGCAGCCCTATTCCCAGTTTTATGAGAACGTGCCAGATTGGTCAGATGGATTTTCAAAGAGGTTGTACAAGTTTGCACTCCCACAAGCAATGAAGGAATATTCTCCTTTCTCCACATGCTCAGCAACATGTGCTGTCACCTGAGTTTTTGATCTTAGCCATTCTGATAGATGTAACATGGAATGTCAGAGTCATTTTGAGTTTCATTTCTCTGATGACTAAAGACACTGAGCATTTCTTTAACTGTTTCTTATGAATTCTATATTCATCTGTTGAGAATTCTCTTTAGCTCTGTACCCCATGACTGGACTCAATTATTTTGTTTGGTGGTATTTAGTGTCTTGAGGCCTTTATATATTTTAGATATTAGACCTTTGTCAGATGTAGAGTAGGTGAAGAATGTTTCCCAATCTGTAGACTCTTGCTTTTTTCTATTGACAGCATCTTCTGCCTTATAGAAGCTTCTCAACTTCACAAGGTCCCATTTATTAATTGTTGACCTTAAGTCCTGAGCTATTGAGTCTCTGTTCAGGAAGTCATCTCCTGTGCCAATGGGTTCAAGGCTCTTCACCAATTTTCTTCTAAACAATTTAGTGTATCTGGTTTTATGTTGAGATCTTTATTCCACCTGGACTTGAGTATTGTGCATGATTGTAAATATGAGTCTAATTGCATATTTCTTCATGTAGACATCCAGTTAGAACAGCTCCATTTGTTGAAGATACTATCCTTTTTTCATTGAATAGATTTCACTTCCTTGTCAAAAAGCAAGTGACAATATGTGTGTGGATTCATTTCTGAGTCTTTGATTCTATTCTATTGATCAACCAGCTTATAGTTATCCTAAGACTATACTGTTTTAATTACTGTGGCTATATAGTACAGCTTGAGATCAGGTATACAGATTCCTCCAGAGGATCTTTTATTGTACAGAATTCTTTTAGCTATTCTGGGTTTTCTTAATATGAATTTGAGAATTGTTCTCTACATGTCTTTAAATTTTGTGTAGGTATTTTGATAGGGATTGCACTTAATCTGTAAATTGCTTTTGGTAAGATGGTCATGTTTAGTATGTTTATTCTCCCCATCCTTGAGTTAATTTTATATCCAACCACATTGCTGAAGGTGTTTATTAGCTGGAGGAGTTCTCTGATGGAATTTTGGAGGTCACTTATGTACACTATCATATCATCTGCAAACAGTGATAATTTGGCTTCCTCCTGTCCAATGTAGGTTCCCCTTGATCTCCTTGTGTTGTCTTATTGCTCTACTAAAACATCAAGTACTATTTTGAAGAGATGCTGAGAGAGTGGGCAGCTTTGTCTAGACCCTGATTTTAGTGGAATTTCCTTGAGTTTCTCACTATTTTAATTTACACTGGCTATTGGCTTGTTGTATGTATCTTATATGATGTTTATGTATGTGTCTTGTATCCCTGATACTCCAGGTCGTTACATTTTAATGGATGTTGAATTTTGAGAAATGCTTTCTTGGCATAAGGAGATGATCATGTGGGTTTTTTTTTAATTTTGTTTATGTGGTGCATAACATTGATGGATTTCCATATATTGAACCGTTTCTGCATGTCTGGGATGAAGCCTACAGGGTCATGGTGAGTGATACCTTTCATGTGTTTGTTCTTGGATTTGGTTTGTGAATATTTTATTGAGTACTTTTATGTCACTGTTCTTAAGAAAATTTGGTCTGAAATGTTTTTTCACTGTTGGGTTTTTCTGAGATTCAGGTCTTAGTATGACTGTGACATCATAGAATAAGTATGGTAATGTTTCTATTTTGTGGAGTAATTTGAAGAGTATTGGTAATAAGTATTCTTTGAAGGTCTTTAGAATTCTGCACTGAAACCATCTGACCCTGGGCAAGTTTGTTTGTTGGTTTGTTTTGGGAGATTTATGATAACTGCTACTATTTCTGTAGGAGAAATAGGACTATTTAATTTGTTGATCTTATACTGACTCAAACTTTGATGGTTTCCATCAAGAAAATGCCCATTTCCCTCAGTTTTTCAAATTTTGTGGACTATAAGCTTTTGAAATAGGACCTAATAACTCTTTGTATTTCTTCATTGTCTGTTATTTTATTTCCCCTTTCATTTCTGATTTTATTGATTTGGATATTGTGTCTCTGCTTCTTATTAGTTTGCCAAACAGTTCATTAATCCAGTTGATGGACTCAAAGAACCAGCTCCTGCTTAGGTTGATTCTTGAATTCTTCTGTCTGTTTGTAATATATTGATTTCAGCCATGAGTTTAATTATTTCCAGCCATTTACTCCCCTTGGGTGTTTCTGCTTCTTTTTTCATAGGGCTTCTAGATATATCTTTAAGTTGCCTATATGAAATGTTTCTAGTCTCTTTATGAAGTCTCTTGGTGTTATGAATTTTCCTTTTATCACTGCTTTCAATGTATCCCACAAATTTGGATATGCTGTACCTTCATTTTTATTGAATTTTTAAAAGTCCTTAATTTCTTTTTTTTTTTTTCACTGCTCCAGTTGTTGTGTAGGGAGTTTTTCAGTTTCCGGGTGTGTAGACTTTTGCTTTTCTGTTGTTATTGAAGTCCAGCTTTAGATCACAGTGATTGGACATGATACAAGGTATTATTTCAGTCTTCCTGTATCCTTTGAGGCTCACTTTGTGTTCTACTATATGGTCAATTTTGGAGAAGGTTCTGTGAGGTGCTGAGAGGAAGGTATAATTTTTTGGTTTGGGTGAAAATTCTGTAGATATCTGTTAGGTCGATTTGATTCAAGACATTGGTTAGCCTTATTATTTCTCAGTTTAGTTTCTGTTTCATTGACCTATCCATTGGTGAAAGTGCGGTGTTGAAGACTCCCACTACTAATGTGTTCAGATCAATGTGTGACTTAAGCATTGTTAATATTTCTTACAATGTTGGGAATAAAAAGAAGAAAGAAAAAACACCAAATGAGGATGCCTTTGAACTGTGTGTACAGATGCTCAGAACTGTGATGTCATCATGGTTGAATTTTTCCTTAGTGAGTATGAAATTTTATTCCTTATCTCTTTTGATTAATTTCAATTGAAAGTCTAATTTATTATATATTAAAATGGCTACACCAGCTTGATTCTTGTGTCTGTTGGCTTAGAATACTTTTTTCTAGTATTCTAGGTAATGTTTGACCCTGAGGTAATGTTTTTCAGTGTGGGTGAGATGTGTTTCTTGAATGCAAAAGAATAGTGCGTCTTGTTCATGCTTCCATTCTGTTAGTCTATGTCTTTTCATTGGAGAATTGACACTATTGATGTTGAGAGATGTGAATGACCAGTGACTATTAAGTCCCGGGACTTGGATGTTGGTTGCAGTAGAGTGTTTGTGTGGTTGTTTTGCTACAGTGAAGTTATCTATTTCCTGTGTTATCTTGGTTGTAGTTTCTCATTTTGTGTTCGAGTGTTCTCCAACTTCTATAGAGCCAGATTTGTGAATCGGTACTGTTTGAATTTGTTTTTGCCATGGAATATCTTGTTTTCTCCACCAATAGTTATTGAAAGTTTCACTGGGTATAGTACTCTGGCCTGGCATCTGTGGTCTTTTACAGTTTGTAGGACCTCTGCCCAGGCTCTTCTGTCTTTTATGTTCTCTACAGGGAAGTTTGATGTAATTCTGATAGGTTTGCCATTTGGACTTTTTCCTTTGCTGCCAAGGAAATTTTTCATTGTTCTATACATTTGTGTTTTGATTATTTAGTGATTGGATTAATATATTTTTGGTCTATTCCATTTGGTGCTATGTAGGACTCTTTTATGTTTATATGCATCTCTTTTATAAGATGAGAATATTTTCTTCTATGAATTTGCTGAAGTTATTTTCTGGCCCTGAAGCAGGGACTCTTCTTTTTTCCTCAATTCCTAGATCCTTAGATTTCATCATTTCATGGTTTCCTTGAATTTTTCAATGGTTGGTGTCAGGAATTTTGGGGACATAATATTTTCTTTGATGGTTGCATCTAATTCTTCTGTTGTAACTTTTGCACCTAAGATTCTTTACTCCATCTTTTGAATTTTGTTAGAGAAGCTTATCTCTGCATTTCCTGTTTTCTTAAATAATTTCTTTTATTCCAAGCTTTCTTCTGCCTGTGCTTTTATCATTGTTTCTATTTTCATTTTCAAGTCTTGAACAGTTTTATTGATTTTCATCATCTGATTGTTCACATTTCCTGAATTTCTTCTAGTGATTTCTTCATTCCACTCTATAGGTTTCTGTCATGGCCTCTCTAAGGTCCTCAATCTGGTTGTCCACATCTTCCTGTATTTGTTTAGGGATTTTGTTTGTTTCCTCCATTATCATCTTCATTACTTAGGATTTGACGTCATTTCTTCTGCTTCAGTCATGTTTGAAGTCCCAGGGTTTATGTATTGGGATAATTGTGTTCTGGATATGTCATGTTGTTTTAGGTTTTGTTGTGTGTTTTTATGCTGGTCTTTAGCTGTCTTGCTCTTTCTGATGTTAGGATGTAGTTTTGGTGTCCTTCACTGGTCATTGAGAGTAGTGCATTGGTGAGTGTCTATAGAGCTAGACCCCTCACCTGTGGGGATAAGGGTATCCTTCAGTGACTTGGTTTCAGCTCCAAAGGACTTTGCCTCACACACTGGGTTCCCCACTGGGCCAATACAGGCTGGTGATGGTATTCTGCAACTCAAGGTTCAGTCTGAGATAATGAAGGTAATATCTGCTTTTGGCTGGATATGGAGATCTTCCACTTGGCCACAGGGGACCTAGGACCTCCGATTAGTATTTCACAGAGTGCAGAGTGGGTAGCTGTCTTAGGCTTCTGCCAATTCTTTCTTGGGCCTGCCTCTTCTTGCTCCAGTCCTGGCCATGGGACTTGGATTTAATCTGCCACAGAGTGTGGAAGCTGTCCATTGACCTGAACTTCTTTCTGCCCATTCATTCTCCAGCCAAGGGACCTAGATTCAGTTCAACAGAGAGAGTGGGAGCCATGCCCTAGCAGAGAATCTCTCCACAGCCATTTGGCCCCTATGTGGGCTCTTGGTCCTCTTTGAACTGGCAGGGTGATCTGAAGTCAGATCTATCCCATATACACACACTGTGATCCCCTCTGGGCTAGCTGAAACTACCGTTAGCGTGTAACCCACAGTTTAGTCAGAGAGAGTGTAGATACCACCCATGTGTCTGTGCTGGGCTTTAAAGACACAGGACTGCACGTGTGTTGTCTGGGGTCTGATTCACACATTCGACTGGGTTCTCCCTTGGGCCATCAGATCTAAATGCTGGTGTTTCATCACCCACAGTTCATTCCCCAATACACAGTCCAAGATATAGCAGAGCTACAGCTGAGAGTCTCGCATACAGCCAGTCTCCGTAGACTGAGCACCCATCCTCCCTGGACCAGTTGGATGGCCTGAGGCCAGACCCAACTGTGCTCTGCACCACGTCCATATCTCTCACCTAGCACTCGCCAGGTCTTGTGGTCTCTAGCTCCCATCCTATCTCTAGGCTCCATCCGGCTGCTCAGACACAGTGCATAGTTGGCACTGCCATCTTTGATCAACCCAAGAGATAATACATTTAATGAAACTTTTAAGATTCTAAAAATGTATTACAAATAGCAAATGAATATGTAGATATGAAGATGAAAATCAAAAAATGTTGGATGTTATTTTTCCTTCATATCATCATCTGTTGTGAGCCATTAAATTTGATTTCATATATTGTTTATTCTGAGTAATGCTGAAATAAACACGGCAGACAAATGTCTATATTCAGTGCTAACTTATGAAAACACAAATTGTTCCATGAGAGGTTTAATGGAGCAAAACTTACTCCTACATTAGCTAAATAAAGTAGCTGTGTCCTGCTTACCACATTGGAGCCCTCAGTTTCAACTCACCCTAAGAATTTCCTTCCTCTCATTAACCTATTTGTCATTGTTATTTTCTATAATTTATTTAGATTATATCCCAAATGTTGTGTCTTCACTTGTACCTTCCTGCTCACCATCCTGCTTTCACCCTATTCCCTTCCCCTAGACCTGTGACTCAAGGATACCTCCTTTATACACCATAAGATCACAACTTATCAGGTCTCATCGAGATAACCCACTTCCTCGTCTGCTGAGTGGCACCATGCCTCCCTAACAAGGGGAAGTGCTCAAATTAGGAGCACCAGACTTCATGTCAGAGGCAGTCCCCACTATCACCATAACCATGGAGAATGAGCTGTCCATTGGCTATATCTGAAAAGATGGACTAGATTTCCTACATGCATTGACCTTGGTTGGTACAGCAGTTTCTGCAACTCCCCACTCCCTCATCTGCAAGCCTTGACAGTCTTCTTGTGTGTTCCTAGAACCTCTGGATCCTCTATCTCTACATTCTTCATTACCACTCTCACTTGGAGTTCAGTAGAGAGTTGCAGCATCTGGAACAATCACCTGTGAGTGGGCATTCTCAGAGGAAATCCATGTTGGACTAATATCCTTTTATAAGTGAATATATACCATGCGTATCCTCTGAGTCTGGGTTACCTCACTCAACGTGATAATTTGTAGTTACACCCACTTGCTTGCAAATTTGAAGATTCCCTTTCTTTTTTAATAACTGAGTAGTATTTCATTTTATAAATGTACCAGTTTCTTTTTCCATTCTTTGAATGAAGGACAGCTAGGGAGTTTCAATATTCTGACTATTATGATTAAGGCTGCCATCAACATAGTTGAGCAATTTTCCTTCTTGTGTGGTGGACCATCTTTTGGATATTTGCCAAGAAGTGTCCTAGGTGGGTCTTGAGTTAGCATTACTCCTAATTTTCTGAGAAACTGCCACATTGATTTCTAAAGTGGATGCACAAGTTTGCACTCCCACATGTTCTTCCTCTTTCTACACATCCTCAGCACCATTTACTGTCACTTGAATTTTTGAACTTAGCCATTCTGATGAGTAAAAGATGGAATCTCAAAGCCATTTTGATTTGCATTTCTCTGATGACTAAGGAGGTTGAGGATTTCTTTAAGTGTTTCTCAGCCATTCAATATTCCTCTGTTGAGAATCTCTTTTTAGATCTGAACCTCATTTCTTAATTTTTTTGCTTTTATTGGTGGTGCTGAATTCTTTGCAAATCTTGGATATTATTTGTCAGGTGTAGGATTGGTGGCAAACTTTTCCTAGGATGTAGGCTCTTGTTTTCTTCTGTTGACAATGCCCTTTGCCTTAAAGAAGATTTACAGATTCATGATGTCCCATTTATTAATTGTGACCTGTTTGTGGCATCAACAGGAATTTTTCCACTGTGACAATAGATTAAGGCACTTTCACAATTTTTCTTCTGACAGATTTAGTGTGTCTGCTTTTAATGTTGAGGTTTTTAATACACTGGGCCTTTAGTTTTGTACAAGGTGATAAATATGGACCTTTTTGCATTTTTTAATGTGTAGACAGGCAGTAAGAGCAGCACCATTTGTTGAAGACCCTATGTATTTTCCATGCTATGGTTTTTGCTTCTCTGTAAAATCTCAAGTGTCCATAGGTGTGAGGATTGATTTCAGGGTCTTTGATTTGATTCTATTGATGAACCAGCATGTTTCTATTCCAGTACCATGCTGTTTTTATTACTGTTGTTGTATAGCATAGACTGTGGATGGGTGGGGAGATATGAGATCAGATCCACATTCTCACATCCCACTGGGCCCACTGACTCTGATGTTATTACTGTGTGACTCACACATCTGTCAGAGAGGGAGGGGGAGGGCGCAGGTGAGGCAAGCACATTCGACTGCTTTGGGCTTTGGATTTTGTGCCTGTATGGTTGCCAGAACCTGGAACTTTCTGTGGACTCATGGGTGGGTGTGAGATCAGATCCACCTGTTTTCCTGAGATTGCTCTAGGGGAGAATCTCTGGAGTCCGGCGGTTTACCATGCACAGTTCAGTCCCAGATACCAAGTCCATACTATAGAGCACAGCTGCAGATCATCAGAGCTGGTACACATCCAGACTCTGGGGACTGGGCATGTGCTATCCGTGGGCCAGTTGGAAGACCAGAGGCCAGACCCACCTCTGCTCTGTATTTTGTCGATCCATTTCACCTAAGACACTTCAGGACTTGTGGGTCCGCAGGCTCCATTTTGCAGTGCTCGGGACACCATCTTGGATCTTCCTGAAAAGCAGCTTGCTTATGCAGACTCTTTAAAATATTATCCTACAATCTTTCAAAGACTACATGTTTTCAGTTTTATATGACAATTTGTGTATACATGTTTGGTTGTTTTTGTTTGTGTGTGTTTCTTTTTTGCTTGTTTGTTTTTTGTTTTGTTTTCTTTTTTGAGATATGGTTTCTCAGTGTAGCCTGGGCTGACCTGGACTCACTTTATAGACCGGGATGGACTCAAACTCTCAGAGATCCACCTGCCTTTGCCACCCGAGTACTGAGATTAAAGCTGTGTTCCACCACGTCCGGCAGTGTGTGAATTTTCTTGTCTTGTTTTGTACACAGGTGAGTTAAGGTAACATGAAAGCCAGAAGATGACATCTTATTCTTTGGAGCTATTGTAACATAGTGTTGATTACATAAATTTTTCAGGGCTGAGCAATGAATCATGCCTTATTAAAGAGCTAGGTATGTTATTAACTGCTAAGGCTAAGACACAAAGCCATCTTCCTTAGTATTCTTTATGTTTGTCAAACCATCACGCTTCTAAGTTTAACTCTTCGACTTCCTTGTATAACGTCAATATTCCCTTACCTTCCCCTTGTAAGGAAGAAAATTGGTTTACTTCCATATGCAAACATGAGTTCACACTCCCACAAACTTTCTCAAATTTTTAATCTCCATTCCACTGGCATCAAGTTCATTCACCCAGAGATTATAAAGTTTGGTTATAGTTTGAATGTTTTTATTCTAAAGAAGAAAAGAACATTTGCACTCAGCACTATGCCCCAAGAGTTATAAATTGTGAAATAAGTATCAGGGCAAGATATATGGAAAATATAGAACTCTAGTAGCCATCATACTGCTATGCAACATCATTACAGGAAACAGTGAGCAACATCCTAAGAAGAGCCAGATCATGCTCTGCAGCCCAATATTTGGTGGTTTTGTACCAACTTCATATTTCTCAGTTAGATTTCATTTACCAGTCAGACTACCTGGCACAAGCCAAGAATCAGTCTCTGGACAGAGCCAACCCCTGACATTATTAATGATACTCTGCTGTGCTTGTAGACTGAAGCCTAACTGTGTTGTCCTCTGAGAGGTTCTGCTAAACACAGGTTGAAAACCAATGCTGAGAACCACAGCCAAACATTCCATGATAATAGGGAGTCTTGAGGAACAGTGGGAGGAAGGAGAAATGGACTTGAAGTGACAGGAGCTCCACAAAAAGACCAAAAGTGCCAGCCATCCAGGGCACAAAGAGGGTTCCTGAGACTGAGGAAACAACCAAGGACAATGAATGAACTGGACATATGCCAAATACACGTATGTAGAGGATGGACAGATCAGGCTTCATGTGGCTCCTCTAGGAAGAAGTACAGGGGCTGTTACTGACATGGATTGTGATGCCAGAGTTTTGATCACTAATCTGAGGCATAACGAAGAAAGGATGGAGAAAGGCAGGAAGGGTAGGAATAGAAGGAGAGTAAGGGTGGTATCTGCAATCAGGTTAAAAGTTGAATAAATCAAATAATTTAACACAAAATATTCATGCTATACAACCTTACGAATATGATTTCTCCCTGATCTTTTGAAGAGAATTTTTGTCTGGCCTTAATAAAATGATGTAGCACTTGGGAACAAAGATGCATCCCAGCATGCCTGCACAGGAAGACAAGATGGAAAAAATCTCCACAGCCACCATGACCTTGCCCTTGGTGCTGTGGTAGACAGGGAGGAAAGTGATCCACACAGTGCAAAACACCAGCATGCTGAAGGTCAAGAACTTGGCTTCATTGAATGTGTCAGGCAGGTTCCTGGCCAAGAAAGCCAAAATGAAGCTTCCCAGGGCCAGGAAGCCTAAGTATCCTAGGACACAGTAAAATGCTATAACAGAACCCTTGTGGCAGACAATAATAATCTGGCCATGCTCAGAGTGTGCATCAGTATTAACAGAGGGAGGAGAAGCTCCTAGCCAGATTGAACAGAGAATAATTTGGATGAGTGTACAGAGAGGAATGATGTAGTTAAGAGTTCCTGAAACCAGAATGTACCTCATCTTTCGTGCAGGAGCTGTGACTTTGAAAGCCAGAACCACTGTGATTGTTTTGGACAACACAGTGGAAATAGCCACAGTGAAAACAATTCCAAATGTGATTTGCTGCAGGATGCAGGAGACTGAGTTTGGACGGCCAATGAAGAGCAAGGAACAGAGGAAACAGAACATGAGTGACACGAGTAAGATGTAGCTGAGAGCACGGTTATTGGCCTTCACAATGGCTGTGTCATTGTGCTTCAAAAATACCCCAAGAACCAGAGCTGTGAGGGCAGAGAAGCCCAAGGCCATTAAGGCCAGAGCCATCCCCAAGGGGTCTTCATAGCTCAGAAAGATCACAGCTTTGTGGATGCAGTGATTCTGCTCTGTGTTGGCATACTGGTCCTCAGGACACTTCACACATTGATCCATGTCTAATGAGAAAGGACAGATTCGTTAGTACAGCTTCAGCAGTTTATTGACAAGACATTTCAATAACTCTATTGGAAAAGCTTTGCAATACCTTCATTTTATTGCTGATAATATAATTGAAGGAAATTGTTATATAACAATGCTTCTATTTAGTAATTCTTATTATTTTTATAGAGAAAAACAATCCAAAGTTTGTCTATTTAACAGTGTTGATGATTTACCATGTCCTTAGAAAGCAGATTGTGTACATCATTCTGGATGCTATCATGAAATGGCTGTGTCTGGCAAATTCACAAAATCTAAATGCACTAAACACAGTGTAACTGAGTGTCTTTTAAAACCTCCGTTCCCATGCACTCGGTGCCTCCTGACTTCACTGACTGTTCATTTAATGCTTTATGAGAGATGGAGACTGAGTTCTGCTTGGGGAAGAAAAGTGACAGCTTTTCTATTTCCCAGCCCAAACATAATGTTATCTAAGGAACAGGAAAAGAAATCATTAGGGGTGTGTGTGTGTGTGTGTGTGCATGCACAAACACACTCATGTGTGTATTTATATTTGGGTGTCCAAATAAATGTAAAAGATATGCTCATACATGGTAATCATTTGTTAGAAATAGGAATGTGAGTGTGAGAAGTAAATTTTCCTGGTATATAAATGCAATTTAAAGGTTTGAAATTTGGAAGAAATAAAAAATAATGATTAATGTGTCCTTTTTTATGTTCTAACCTGGTTGTATGGACAAAGAGTCCCTGAGCCTTGATCATGAGAAGCACTAAATCTATCACTGAAGAGAGAAACCTCTCTACAGACTGAGCACCACAGAGCCCTTCATCTTGACTCCACCTTCATGGGAAGCATTCAGCATCTTCCTGCTACCCTCATTTCAATCTCTATGGGACTCAAACTCTGTGAATAGACTCTGAGGTAAATTTTACATCAATAAGCAGCATGGAAGAAATAAAACAAATCCCACATACAAAAGTGGCCCAGATTTTTTTCAAGACAGGATTTCTCTGTGTAGCCTTGGCTGTTCTGGAACCACTTTATAGACCAGGCTGGTCTCAAACTCACCATGATCCACCTGCCTCTGCCTCCCAAGTTCTGGGATTAAAGGCATGTGCCACCACACCCAAATTTTTTTTATGTGGAACAAACTACTTCACTCATAATATGCTCTTTTGAAATGACAATGGTAGGCAATTTCATTGGAATTGTGCTGATTCATTAGATAGTTGCACAGAGTTAAGATGTGCTTCCTGGTTTTTAAGTCTTTTTATGTAGAACAATTGATTGATGGTCAATTGTAACTAGCTGTTTTGCCTGAAGTGATGGAAAGTTAGCTGAACTATGAAGAGAATGTCCTGTTCTTACAGAAAATCTGAGTTCAGTGCCCAGAACTCATATGAGGTGTTTCACAATTGCCTGAAAATTAACTATAGAGGTATTAGTTGTCTCTCACCTTCATCTGCCCTTACGTACAAACACACTCACAATGCACATGAACACCTATAAAGAGTATTAATCTTTTTCTATTTATTGATTTAATTACCTTAGTTCTTATTCATTTTAACATTGAAAACGATTTTATTACAGATTGTTTAATCATTATGGATGTTATTTGAGTGCATACATGTCAGAAGGCATTTCTAAGAGTTCTTTGCCTCCTCTCAGTATATGAGTCCTGGGGGTGAACTCCAGCTATCAGTCTTAGTGGCAAATGATTTAAATGTAGAGCCATATTATTGGCCAGAAATGTATTTTAAGAACTTAAATTTTATTGCATAGTATCACAGGCAAATGTTGGAAAAACCATTCATTGTCCATTTGCATTTAGCCAAGCATAAATAGATAATCATTATACTAAACGGCCTCTGTAGCTTGCAATAAATTTTTAATGTTTGTATAAATTACTTTCATTATAAAACTGTTCTAATCTATTATTTCATGAAATTATTAATTGAGTGTCATTTATAAAATGTTTGATATATAAGACTTGTTATATTTTGTACACCATGTGTAAACAATTATCTTCACCTTCCTAGAAACAATTCACATCACACATTTGAAAATGGGTAAGGGAATAACAATTGAGATGTAATCAGAATAAATTACAATTAGGGGGAAAGAAAATGAGCCTCTATGAATCACACAAATTTTGTCTTATACTCAGCCATTTCCGATTATTTTACAAGTAATTATTTTATCACTACTCTAATTTATCTACGGATAAAGACTTGTTTTCTAGGACCTCCATTACACAGTCCATGAGATCTGGTGCGGTATTCTGTCCTCTGTTGGATCCTGTACATATAAGGGTACATAAACATATGTAGGGACACATACATACATGGAAAAAGAATAAATTTACATTTTGAGCATTCACGACTGGAATCTTTTATGCATGTAGTTATAGGGGAAATTAATAAACAGAACAGATCTCATGCACTATGTGCTCACACTGCACTTTGATTTTATTTCTTTGAGAAAATATAATGTGACAGAAAATGAATGAAAATGTAAAACTAGGCAAAAGGGTTTTTGTTGTGGTCGTGGTGGTGGTTAAGACATTGTTAATGTTGGTATTCCTGTGACTGCTAATGGAGAAAATGGTATATTATATTTTTGTAGTTGCATTTTAGACTCCTTCAGCATGCCTTTGTTGATGGAGAGGATTATCAATGTAAAGTTTATCACAGCAGTAAACACTCACTTGTTCCATTAGAAATTTCATTTTCTGGGCAGTGGATACAAATAAAACAGCAAAGAGACATTCCCTCCTGCCTGAATTTTCTGAATCCAGGACCACAATCAGCACTGCATACAGAGGGCACCATCTGAGGAAATAGGATACATATTGAGTTTTATCTACTCCAGCCATAACTATATTACATTAGCATGTTGAGATATCAATAAGCTTATTTTATATACAAACACTGAGGAACGACATGTCACTTGGTACTTTGTATAATGGCAAGTGTATGAATATATTAAAACAAGTTGATGAAAAGTTGAGCTCTTTGCAAAATTTTAGACATTATGGAAACGGAAGTTTAGAGTACTTTGTGCAAACACTACAGAGATGCCACCTGGTCTTCTTGTTGATTTTCATCAAGCTGACACAAAGTACAGTAAAAACATAAAGAACATGGAATGAACCTTACTTGAGAAATTTTCTCTATCAGAATAACCTTCTTTCTAACGCTAATGCATTTTATTATTTGGTAGTCATTGTAGGCATGCCCAGTCTACTAAAGATAATGCTGTTGCTAGGCAAGCATGTGTGAGAAATGACACAGAGCAAAGCAATAAGCAGTGTTCTCTCAAGGGCCTGTGCTTTAATTTCAGTCTCCAAGTTCCGTCCTTTTCTTCCCTTGCTTATAACACATGATCCAATACAAGCTTTCTTCCTCACCATGTTCATGGCCAAAATTTAAACAAAGCAACGACTTTGCAAGAAATGATGAAAGCACATTTAAACAGGGGAAATATCTCCTCAAGTCTTAAATAACAAACACATCTTCCAATAAATTAAGACTGCAAATCTTCACAAACTTAATTTAAAGAAAAACACGTTTGAAAGGACAATCCTAGTGACAAAGTGCTGAGTTGATATGTAAGAAGCTGTAATGTGATGTGTTTCCTGAAGTGAGAAGACCTTAAGGAGCCTATAAATACTGTGGGAACCCGAGTAAAAGATAGTTTGTTTGATGTTAATTGAAGGGTTTCTCAGGTTAAAGAAAGGTATGTTTTTATTACACTAAACTTTATGATGGGGCTCAGTAAGAAGCATTAGAAATCTGCTGATAGGGATACCAAGAAGACACTTGATACCCTATGCGCATGTTCCCTCTCACTTACAGTCCTAAGGGAGAGGAGGAGGAGGGAAAAAGGAGGGAAGGAGGAACAGGAGGATACAAGGGATGGGATAACAATTGAGATGGAATATGAATAAATTAATAAATATGTTATAAAAAGGAAATTTGCTGAGTGTTGCATGCTCTTTTGAATCGTTCATTCAGTATTAAGGTGTATGTGAAAACCACATTGTCACTGGTACACAGATTCATCTCATGTTCTCCACATACACACTTAACTAGAACGCTTCCCTTTGCTGTGGTGGTTGTGAAACAGGGTCTCACTCTGTAGCATTGGGATACCTCAATTCCCTATCTAAAACAGGGAACATTACTTTCTCTCTTTTTTACTTGTTCTATTAATTTATTCATATTACATCTAAATTGTTATCCCATCCCTTGTATCCTCCCAATCCTCCATCCCTTCCACTTTCACTTTAGTCCCATCCCCTATGTCTGTGAGTGAGGGGGACCTACTCTCCCTATATATGATCATAGGGTATCAAGTCTCTTCTTGATATCCTGGTATCTTTCGTCTGAGTGCCACCAGGCCTCCCCATCAAAGGGATGTGGTCAAATATGGGGCAACAGAGTTCATGTGAAAGTCAGTCCTTGCTCCTCGCTCAACTGTGGAGAATGTGCTGTCCATTGTCTAGATCTGGGTAGGAGTTTGATGATTACTGCACATATTGTCCTTGCTTGGTGCGATAGTTTGCACAGAACCCTTGGGCCCAGATCCATCCATCATAATGTTTTTCTTGTAGGTCTCTAGGACCCTCTGGATTCTTCTATTTCCCCGTTCTCCAATACTTCTCTTACCTAGAGTCCCAAGAGGATGTCTTCACATCTATCCCGTTTTCCTGGTAAGTGAAGACTTTCATGGGACATGCCCCTTGGGTTAGTGTCCAGTTATAAATGAGTATATATGCCTTTAGTCCTCAGGGAAATGCAAATCAAAACACCTCTGAGAATCCATCTTACACCCATCACAATGGCTAAGATCAAAAATTCTAGTGATATCACATTCTGGTGAGGATGTAGAGAAACAGAAACACTTCTTTATTGCTTGTGGGAATGCAAACTTAAACAACGTCTTTGGAAATCTATCTCAAAAAAATGGGAATAGGGCTTCTTTAAGCCCCAGCAATTCCACTCATTGGAATATACGTAGAAGATGCTCTAGCACACAACAAGGGCATATGCTCAACCATGTTCACAGCAGCCTTCTTCATAATAGCCAGAACCTGGAAAAAGCCTAAGGGTTTCTACGTAGAAGAATGGATAAAGAAACTGTGGCACATCTACACTACTCTGCTATTAAAAAGAAGGAATTCTTGAAATTTGTGGACGAATGGATTTAACTAGAAACTATCATACTGAATGGCTTAATCCAGAAACAGAAAGACTCAACTGGTATATATTCACTTATAATTGGACACATTCTCTCTTTTTAAAATATATTTTCACAATTGTTTTGGTACATGGTAAAAATTTCTTTATTTAAGTAATTCATTCAGATTAAATCTCATTTTTATTCCCTCATTTGTATCTTCCAATTACCCATCCCTCCCACTTTCATCCCAATCCCCTCCCTGAGGTTTGTGACAGAAAGGGACCCTCTCCTCCACTATAAGATCACAGCCTCTCATTTCTCTTCCTGGGAGCTTGTTAACTTTTCCTCTGAACATTAACAAGTCTCCCCACCAAGAAAAAGTGGTTAAGTAGGGGTCACCAGAGTTCATGTCTGAGTCAGTCCCTGCTATCCACACAATTGTGGAGAAAGTGGTATCCATTGGCTAGATCTGGATAGGGGGTCTATGCTGACTACATGCATTGTCCTTTGTTGGTACAGTATTTTTAGCTGACCCACCTGGGTCCAGATCTGCCAGCCTTAACTGTCTCCTTGTAGGTTTCTAGGATCCTCTGGGTCCTTCTATTTCCCCATTCATCCTTACCTCTCTCACATATGGTACCAGTAAGAAGTCCCAGTATCTATCCCAATCTCCAGCTAGGCACTTGTTAATATTTTAATGACCATTTTGAAAAAGAGTGGAGACAGTGCATATTGCTGCCAAATTTCTATTCAATTTTTTAAGGCATGGTCTCTGTCACACTGCCATCCTTGGATTAGCTATCTAGGCCAAACTGGTCACCTATCAACAGAGAATTTTCTAAATCTGCCTATAAACTGTTTGGATTAACACATGCACCACACATACCTGGCTTCATTCTTATTTTAATTGAATTTTTATGTTTTTCTCTGCATCTAGTACAATGCTTTCAGTCTGCCATAAAAATCCTATTCTATCAAGATATTACCTGTTCTTTGTATTCCAACATGGTTTTTTTACACTGAATAGATGATGGATTTCTTTATAATGCATTTATGAATATTTTTGTATAATCATATAATTCCATCTTAGAGTGTATTAACATGATTTATCACATTTAACTTATCTGCATTTTGGAATCACGATTGCATTTATTGAATGAAATACACTTGGGTATAGCGAACAGACATTCTGGTGTGTTGTTGAATTGCCTTGATATGTGTATACGTCAGAATTATTCCATCCATGTCCATCAAAGTGAATGGTTATATGGATTTTGTTCGTTTGTTTTTTTGTTTGATTGTTTCACTTCATAATGATGTATCACCTACATTTTTATAGAAGGATTTCATTCTGGTCAAAAATATCATTTTTTCCAATGGAAGTAACAAAAAAAGTTTTGGGGTGTTTTTGTTGTTTTACTGAACCAATCTTGTTGTCTATGGATTTTTATTAGAGAATGTGAACATTAAAAATAAATTATTACTGTAGATTATTTGGTGAATATTATCTAGTGTTGATATTGTAGTACTTGATAGTTTTGTAATAGTTGCTTTTCTCAGGAGCTTAGTGCTTTCTATGTGTTCCTTTGATCCTTGCATTCATCATGTAAAGTGGTTCAACTAGCATCTTTCATGGTAATTTTTCAGTGCTTCTAAATTCCTGTGATTGTGTCTATTATTGAACTCTGTTCTGTATCCTTCTATTATGAGGAATAACTTTTCTGTTTATAGTTACTGTGGCTGGCTGTTAAATGTTTGAAATATATCACTCTTACTCTCCTCCTGTAAAAATTTCCATGGTGACATTGACTGATATACAGATAGGAACTTGCTATGACACAGTCTTCTGTACTGCAGCCTTCAAGTGTATGTCTTTCTTACAATATAATTTTTATGTTAAATATGGCAAGGGTTGTTCATTTACTGATTTTCAACCTTTGCTATGTAAATGACTGTTGTATCTAGATGGGAACACATCTCACTTGAAATTTATGATTACGTTATACTGGATGTAGTGTTGATGAGTTGAGTGTTTCCATCTTTTCCTCTTGTGATCTGGACTGAAATTCTGATCTTCTGATCAGAAATCCTCAAGTCTCCTATATTTTGAATCTTAGTATTGTTTTATTTTTTTATAGTCTAATTTTTCTAATACTTATGAATAATATTCAAGCTTTGCCATCCTGTCTTTATCTTGAACTATTGTCTTGCTGAGACTATTTACGTAGATTTTTATTTCATTTATTTGATTTTCCTGTACATATTTTCTGTTTGAGTATTTTTATTATTTTGTACTTTCCTGAAATTTCTTTTTCTCATGCTTTTTCAGTGACTTATTTTATGGTAGTTCTTGTGATCCCTCTTATCCTTTCTGAGGAAAATTATGTCTCTTCACTTATCATAGAGCATTCTCATAGTCACTCTTTGAATTATGTATTTAGCATATCATTGAACATACTCTCATTTAAGACTATGACTGTAACATTTTGAGCTAGGTAGATTTGATATCATCATTTTTATGTTTGTTTGCTTCTGCATGTGTCCTGATATGCATATTTGGAAGCAGAGCAATGGTTCTATATTTTTTTTAGTATTGAGTATTATTCAGGTGCAGGTTTTTGTAATGCCCAATCAAGCTGTGTTTGGAACACACATGAGAAATCACTGCTGCCATCGAGTGTGTGTGTATCTCAGTAGCTAAACTTCAGATCCTGTGTTCCTCTGCATAACAATGATTCCCCTCATCACTCTGAGACGGACTATTAACTGCAAATGCCAGAGTACATGTGCAACCTGAATTTCAGGACTTAACATCTTTAAAATTTAAACAACTTGGTGGTTCCATAGTTCGAATAGAATACTTCAATAACAACCACATCAGAATTCATACCTAGAACATGCCCTGGAACTATGATGGAAATTTTTTTCACAAATTTATGCACAGCAGAAATGTATTACTACCAAATACCTCCAAATACAGAAAGGGAAAGCAGATACTGCTTCATTAGTTTAAATGAACAACACAACAATTAAGAGGACCAAGCAAGGATACTGTAGTGAACAGTTTCTATACATGGTATAATTTAGAGCTGAGGCATGGACAAACTGTGAATAACAATTGATTTCCTGCACCCATTTTGCATATCTAAGCTGGCTCACATTTCCATAAATATGCATCACCCTTCTAATGTCGATATATACCACATACGCCAGGGTTGCATGGGCATGTATCCAGACAGAAAATCCATAACATATAAAAAGGAAAGAAAATACAAAGTAATAATTAATAGAACATTTAATATTTATCAAAAATTATAAATTTATGATTAGAAGGGTTGACAATTTAGAGACTCTGTGTCAGAGGCTTGAGCAAACCTATAAAATAAAACTGTTGCCTTCTCTTCAATCACTTCCCCCGATGGGGTACCTTATCATCTCACAAAAGAAGAGAATGCAGGCAGTCCTTATGATACTTGATAGGCTTGGGTCAGTGAGTAAGGGAGAAGGGTTCCACTCTCTGAGGACTACAGAGCGGGCATAGGGGAAAAGAGGAGAAAGGGTTGCCTGGAAGGACATGAGGGAGGGGGCTAAGGCTGGAATGTAAAATGAATTAAATAAAAAATTTAAATTAAAACTAAAAGAAATGGTGAGTTTCATTTCTAATGCCTTTGGATTTTTAATTTACTGCATCATTACACTTAGCCTCAGATAATTTAATTTTTTTATCACAGATTCATAATAAGTGAGGAAATCACTATATGGCAATAAGAATGGTACCATGAGTCTATTGCTCACTTTACTGGAAATATTATAAATGAGTGGTCAAAAGTTGTTTCATATTCATCTTAAAAAACAAAACCACAGTTCTTTGATAGTAAAATACAGTGTAACTATTGCATGAACTCCTCAAAGGACTAACAAAAGGTCACATAAGAAATAGTGAAAATAAGAAACGTAACATAGGAGACTAGAAGTAGGTTCCTTATGGGACAATTTATTTCATTTCACTAATGTTTAAAAAAGCATAAATGGACCAACTAAACACACAGTGTTTACTGGTATGGAATGGAAATCAGTACAGTTCTTTCAACCCACCTGTCGACTTCCTGTGGCCCACTCTAGCATGTCTTCAGATAAACGCAGCTGTTGACCAGTTTGAAATTCTAGGCTAAATTTTCCTATCTTCACCTTAAGTTCAAAATCATGTGGGAGATTCCAAATGTAGAAAATGTCATACTCTTTCTGAACTTTTTCTTTCTTGTTCATGGTCACATTGTCTCCATTAGGGCTAGTGAAGTGGGTCTTTCTCATCAAGGAGTGCATCTGAAAAACAGACAGTTTAATACACTAAATATGCCCTTCCTTGTTGGGAGAAAATGTCTAATGATTGTATCTGAAAAGCAATTTTATTGAAGGGATCAGGTAGAAATTTTCAATGAAATCAATATGATATATTAATTTGTCATAATGTTTGAAAAATTTTAGTTCTCTGAAAGTAAATTAAGAAACACAACATTAGAAAAGCACATATACATCAAACATAGATATGCAACACACACACAACACACACACATGCATCTGCACAAAGAGAGACCCATATCTACATAGAGATACTCACATAATATAGCCACATATTTGTTTACACACACAATAACATACATGTCCAGACACACATCAGATCATACAGGCACAGACAGACATATACACCACACAGACACACAACTACAGACATATACCAAACACATACATAGACACACACATGCACAGACAAATACACAAAGGGAGACATAATGAGATACAAATATTCACACAGAGAGACATTGACACAAAAACACATTTATGCTCACAATATCAAGGAGATACAGACAAAAATACACACACAGAGCAAGAGATATATACATATGTGCAATCCAATATACAGAAACACAGTACACACAGACACATGCACTGACAAATACAATCAGAAACATTCACATAACCAGAAACAAACACACATGGGCATTGAAACACATACAACTTATGCTCACTTCAACAAAAAGACAAATAGTCAGATGGACAGAAACACAAAAGCACATAAACACATACGCACAAGTGCACACACATTTGTGCACACACATAAACTGAGATATATACACAGGCCCACAGAAACACACATAGAAACACAAATACAGTCAGAAAAGTGAGTGTCTGGTGTGTGTGTGTGTGTGTAATAAACTGATTCGCATAACTCTTTCTGTGTAATTACACTAAGCCTTTGAGGAAGGTGAACAGAGACTACATTTGGGGAGAATCAATTGAGAAAACAATCCCCTGAACTTATTACCTCAATTTTCAGAATTAATGAACAAATAGTCATCTCTTCATCATGGTAACAATTAATTAGAAGACACTATCTCTCCGGTATTATAACAGGAATGATTATATTCAGTTGCTCTGTTACAGAGTCACTTATTTTCACTGATAAATGGTGTCTTTCATTCCAAGACCTGTGTATTAAATTCTATACAATGCTCTAGATTCATTGTGACAGCATAAAAACATTTAGAAACCTAAGTTTTGGGGAAACAGTCCTAGTTGGCTCAGTTAATCATCTGAGAGACTCTGAAAAACTATGACATTGATAATATCATGTATAATCCACTAGAAGAAACCCTACCTTTGAGCAGCTATCATCACGTTTTTTCTCATTGTCAATTGGCTGATTTTCTACCTGTTGAAGAAGCAACTCACGAAAGACATGGGCCAAAACATATGCAGCATTGTATATGTTGTAAATGCTATCACTGAGGGCCATGTCAAAAGTCTGTGCCATTAGCCATTCAGATGAGGCATTGGATGAGCAGTTCGTCATTGTCTTACAGTTAGATCCTGAGGCTTCACAGTTAAAGTTCATCCAGCCCTGGCTTGCCAGATATTTATCTGAGTATTTGAGAGGGTTCAATGTCTGGACAAAATTTTTGAAACCTGAAATCTTACCATGGTGGTATTCAAAAGTAAGAGTCCCATGGAATGGGTCAAGTGTGAGATCTCTCTTACTTGTAGGAACATCCCACTGTGAGGTGGTGATCCATGTTCTTTGTATACCTAGAGATTTCCACATTGTAAAGGCCACAGCAAGATTACTGTCTGTGTCACCATAAAGGATAACAACATCTGTGGATGATGTCATGATTTGGTTATAATACATGTCAGCTTTTGACATGTATACTTCCATGTTCTCTGAGATCATGTTCACAAAGGCAAAGCAGACTATATTCTTTTCCATTACTCTTTTCAAATCTGAGAGAAATTGTGTACCCTGTTCATTGTCAGAGATGGCCAGCCCTACCCAGTTGCAGTTTAAATAAAGTAAGAAGGCAATGAGGGCCATGGCAAGAGATGTATCCTCATGGGCCATCTGATAAATATAGAAAAATTGTACACGGTCATTCAGGAGAGGATGGAAAGGCCCATAAGTAAGATGGAGGACCTAGGACACAAGGAACAGCATGAGGTAGCATGTACTTTTAAGAACTTGTAAACACATTTTATCTGTAAAAAGTTCTAGAAATCTCCCTTACCTGTTACTTCTCCTCTTATCCCCATTTCACGCAGAGAAATTCCAGATCCCCAACAAGTATCTGAATAACACCATTGTACTACCAGACTGACATAAGGACAGTAAGACCAGTCTCCTCTTTACACCCTTTTGTGCATCTTATCAAAGGCACCAATGAAGACACAATTTCATTACATTTTAACCACACAAATATCTCACCTGCTGAGGTTCACGGCTGTACATGAAGGTGTGATATAGTACAGATGTTTCCCAGTTTGGTCCTGTAAGAAGTACTGTACAACCGACACCTTTGGTACAGTCATAATTAGGATGAGTCATGTCAGTTTGTAGTAAAATATCAAGGAGATATTCTACTAGTGACTCATTTAGAAAATTTGGTACTTGAAATACTAAAGACATATTTGGTAGAAGATGAGAGTTTCTATTTATTTCATCCAAGGAAAAAGCCAAAACCAAGGGAAACAGGCTTTCAGATGGTGCTCTGTAAAATGGTACAATATTTATTATGTACAGAAGTATACACATAATCATTGGCATTCAATACAATGACTATCCTGTACTTGAAGATATTGTCTTTATCCCTATGTTTGGGACAAGTATCCCATGTAATAAGGTTTACAAATATAAAAATATGGAATCTTATAACACCTATAAAATTTCATGTGAGTTCATCTACACAAAACATGCATATTCCATGGAAAGCTTTTTCATCTGTGGTTGTTGAGTACTTGCTCAGAAGGTAAAGATGAGGCCACAGGTTTTGACCAACCTGTGAACCTGATCATGCATTCATTTATTAATTATACAGAAATGTGAAAATTACACATGATGTTTGAGCCTCTGAGTTTCTGGTATTTCCATATGAAATGAACTGAATTGGCTAATGTAGTGAAAGAGTGACTGATGAGTGCACACGAGTGTTTCTGGGGCAATATTTGGTACCTGTACTAACAATAAATTATAATTAGTTGGAAATATATCATATTCTTCTCTATCCATCTTCATATTGTTGTTTTTCTTTTTAGATTATTTTTCAGAGAGAGCATCTTTTTACTGGTTTACTTTCAAACACATTCACACACAGGAGATGCATATTTAAATAGATGTATGTCTAACTTTGGAAATCAATCTGTTTCTTTATCAGAAAACTGGTAAAAGCTTAATCTCCAGACATAGCTATATTATACCTGGTCATATAGCCTATGACACTTGCTCAATTATGTTCATAACAGCATTAATCATAATAGCTTGAATCCAGAAAAAAATGATGTCACTCAAACAATGGAGAATAAACAATGAAATACTACTCCGATATAAAACAAAGAAAATCACAAATTTTTCAGGCAAGTAAACTAGAAAACATCTGCTGAGTATGAAAACCCAGAATTACAAAAACACACATGGATGTATTTACTTAGCCATATAGTACAGGATAAAAAATACTAGAATTACAGACCTGAAGATAATGAGGAAGAAGGACGAACCCAGACAAGATACTTTATTCTAACTCAGAAAATGAAATATAATAGATGGCAGAAGAAGTTGAAGATAAGGACAATGTAGGAGAGGGAGCTCAGATAGAAGTGAGGGTGAATGACAGACCTGGGGAGAGCTGATGCAGCAGGTCAGAGGGCCTGAACAGTAAGAATAAGGCAGGGGTGGAGATAGCTCTCTGACAAGATGGATAAATGAGACAGTTCTGGGATAATATGGTAGTGACTCAGTTGAGAGGACACCCTCTAACCAGACAGAACTCCTAAAGGAGAGGGGAATACCAATCAATCCACAAGAATTATGACTCAAAATTTACCTTTCCTATAAGATATGCAGGGATAAAAATAGAACAGAGCTATAGAGAATGTCCAAGCAATGCCTGGCCCAAACTGAGACTCAGAACACAGGAGGAGACAACCTCTGACACTATTATTGATACCCTGCTCTCCTTTCAGAATGGAGCCTGGCATAGATGTCCCCTGAGGGTTCCAGACATCAGTGAATCAAAACATATGCTGAGAATCAAAACCAAATATTAGACAAAGAGTGTTGGGAGTCTTATAGAAAAGTAGAGGGAAGTATAGAAGGATGAAAAACTAACACGAACTGCACAAGAAAATCAACAGTCAATTGATCAGGGCACAGTAGGAGTTCTGGAGACTCCATCACCGACCAAGGATCCTCAAGAGACTGGACCTAGGACCCCTAAACAGCTGTAGGTCATGTTTAGTTCAGGCATAGTGTAGTCCCCTAGTAAGAGGAACTGGGACTGTCTCTGACATGGACTCTGTTGCCTGTCTTTTTACTCTCTTTCCCTTGGTGTTGCTTCTATTTCAGGCCACATGGGAAAAGTACACACTCAGTCATGATGTGATTCATGATTTGAGGTGACTTAGTCCGGGGCTCCCCTTCTTTGAATAACAGAGAATGCACATGGAGTAGATGGAGAGAGCATGTGACAAGGAGTAGAGGAGGGAGGGGCCATGATCTGTATGTAAAATACATGAATAAATATATTATTTTAAACTGATGTATGCCTGTATGTTGTCTGGATGTGCGGACCTAAGCAATGCTCTTTTGAATTGAGGTTTTTTATTCTCTTTATGGAAAAAAATCACTCCTGTCTCTTGCTAGTTATTTCCTACCATCTGAAAAATAAGTATCAAATATAATCCTTCACTTGGAATGATTCACTCATATTTAAATACCATTAGATTTTCATTTGGAAATTGAACCTTTGAGTTATCTTTGTCCATACAAATAGCTCATTTGAAAATACCCTTTATACAGCACAGTAAATAATGCCATTGGAAATTTCAGTAAAACACATTAGAAAGTTGATACTTGAACTTGTGTGACACAAACACTAACTCTTGCATATTAAATATAAACAACATCAATAACTTGAGCTACCAGAGGTGCCTAGTAGTCTAAAGTGCTTGCTGTGCTTGGAAACAACAGTCAGATATCCACAAAATAAAAGTCTGTAGAGTATCCACATGGTAAATTATGCAATTATAGTTAGTAAAATTACTGAAAGAGAAATGAAGGTAGTAACTGTGATAAACATGTAAGAGAATAAACACTTAGACATAAAACAGCTTAAAAAGAAAAAGAAGTCATATATTTCTTAAGGAACTGCACAGATGAGCTACTAGAAATACTTGTGAGGAAATCTATAAGAAAATTTAAAAAGCACTTACAGCTTATCCGGAATGTTGCTTAAATAGTCTTTCTCCACAGACCTTTGCACTGCATAAAGGAAGAAAATACACGCTTCCCTTAACTCTCTGTACTTTTCTTCATTCTTCATTCTCCAAAAGCACCCAGAAGGAGTGAAACTCGACATGAGAAGTGGAGTGTTCAGAAGCAAGTAGAACAAAATCAAAGTGAACATCTTTGTCCTACTATAAGCCTCGGTGTTGTGGATTGTGAAGTGTCATGCATATCAGCCTAACAAATGGGCACTCGTGTGTTCATATCCTCTTTTATGTTTCTGGACAATGAAAAGTTTACTTGCACATTCATGATTCCTTTTTTCCCTTAGGCCCTTCCTCATTCCTGGAGGAATCTTCCCTGGGACTTGTCATCTGAGGTCCACAGTCCATTTGGTAAACATGAGTTGATAAATATATTTGATAATAGTTCTGTCTGTGGTTTCATGACATCATTCAGGTTTATGGATATTAAAATCCCTGAGCAGATGCTGTTTAGTTAAAGTTTTGTTACAGAACTATCTTATATATCTGTTTATGTGTACACCAATAGAAACTATGTCAGTAGATATTTTTTAGATTATGCACAGTGAAATATAAATTATTGATTCAGATTGGGCATATAAAATGGCTAATGACTGCATGGTGAGCATTGTATCACCAAGTCTATATGATGTAAAGGTGGCCAATTGTCTGGGCCATCTGAGAACCTCAGAACATACACACTGTGAGATATGTCACACCAATGGCAAATAAAGAATATCTACCCATAGCCTATGTTTGCAGGTTCAGAGAACCAATAATCAGGTGAAATCCAGAAATTTCTTGAGTCCTGTTATACCAAAAACCATCCAGCTACTCACAAAATAGCAGCTCATGTACACTTCATATATTGATTTTTAAAACTTCAACAATATCGAAAGAAACTCATGACCTTTGTGTATCATTTCAAATATTATGTGAGACTTATCCCTCAACCAACACTTACATTATTAGTAATAAACTATGTTAAATAGTGGAGTTCTAACACATGATCTCCATCCTAGAGCCTCAGTTCCCACAGATCAATTAAATGTGATAGCCCGTTTCTTGTACTTCATCTTTGCTTTTCAGTATTGTTTTATACTCATTTCTATTCAAGTAATATCTGTAAGGAATTCTTGTGCTGAGGATCTTAGGAGCAAATAATAACTGGGAAACAACTGTGGTTTTAATGTGTAAATTCTTGCTACACAAATTGGAGAGTAATCTATACTTCGTGGCAGTGTAGAATCTGCATTGCCAGTATAAGCATATACTGATATTTTCTTCCCACTAGCTTCACAAGATATTCGATCCCTAATTCCTGTAGGCCTTTGCACTTCTCAAATAATGCCCGACCTAATTTTTTGTGTAAAGAGGTGCATCTGTGTCACACATTCACACACACACACACACACACACACACACACACACACACCAACAATTACTCCTACACACATAAATACAAGACATACACTGTTAAACTAGAGTCTATGAAAATTCAGAATTTTCTAAGTCTGCATGTTTAGCTTATCATAATGACCTTCTGTTCCATTCGAAATTCCTGCGAATGATATCATTATTTTTTTCCAGGTTGAGGTCAAACCATTATTTACGTATAGGCCACCATGTGCTTTGCCTCTGAGTTCAAATAGGTCTAAGAGAAGTATGGACTCAGTAATTGTATTTATTTAGTTTCATCTTTGCTCTGTGGTTTCAGTCATTCATGAAGCATATACAAGCTAAACTTAAACATCTGTCTGTTTTATCATTTAGATAAAAATAACATTCTATATATTTAAAATATAAGAGATAATGTATATTTAATTTTATTTAAGTAATTCATTCAGATTACATCTCAGTTGTTATTCCCTTGCTTGTATCTTCCCATTCCTTCCTCCCTCACTCTTTCACCATGTTCTCTTCCACTAGGCATGGGACATAAAGGAACTTCCTCACCTACCTTATGAATATGGCCTATCAGGTCTCATCTGGATAGCCTACTTACCTTTCTCCGTGTGCCACCAGGCCTCCCCACCAAGGAGAAATGCTCAAACATGGGGTACCAGAGTTCATGTCAGAGTCATTCCCACTCTCCACTCAACTGTGGAGAATGTGCTGTCAATTGACTATATCTGAATGGGGAGCCTATGTTTATCTCCTACATTCTCTTTGCTTTGTACAGAAGTTTGAGAAGACCGCAATAGGTCTAAATCTCCCATCCTTGATGGTCTTCTTGTAGGGTTTCTAGACCCTTTGTGTCCTAATATTCTCCCATTCTACAAGGCCCCTAGCCCCTGGGGTCAAAATAGGAATTCTCAGCATCTGTCCCAATCTTCTGCTGAATGAAGACTCTCAGACGACATCCCTGTGGGGCTAGTGTCCAGTTATGAATGAGTGAGTATATACCATGTGTATCGTTCTGGGTCTGGGTTAACTCACTCAGGACGATCATTTCAAGCTCCATCCAATTGCAGGCAAATTTCTAGTTTTCCTCATTTTTAATTCCTGAGTAGTATTCCACAGTGTAAATGTACCACAGTCTCTTCATCCATTTTTCGACTGAGGGACATCAAGGTTCTTTCCAGAATCTGGTATTATGAAGAAGGCTGCTAGGAAGAAGGTTAAGCAAATATCCTTGTGTGGTGGAGGATATTTTGGGTGTGTTCTGAGGAGTGGACTAGCTAGGTCTTGAGATATCCCTATTCCCAGTTTTCTGAGAAAGTGACAGATTGGTCAGATGGATTTTCAAAATGGTTGTACAAGTTTGCACTCCTACAGCAATGAAGGACTATTCTCCTTTCTCCACATGCTCAGCAACATGTGCTGTCACTTGAGTTTTTGATCTCAGCCATTCTGATAGATGTGAAATGGAATGTCAGAGTCATTTTGAGTTTCATCTCTCTGATGACTAAAGACATTGAGCATTTCTTTAAGTGTTTCTTAGGAATTGTATATTCTTCTGGTGAGAATTCTCTGTTTAGCTCTGTACCGCATAACTTAACTGAATTATTTGCTTTGGTGGTATTTAGTTTCTTGAGGCCTTTATATATTTTGGATATTAGATCTTTGTCAGATTTATAGTAGGTGAAGAATTTTTCCCAATCTGTAGGCTGTTGCTTTTTTCTATTGACAGGGTCTTCTGTGTTATAGAAGCTTCTCAACTTCACAAGGTCCTATTTGTTAATTGTTGACCTTAAGTCGTGAGCTATAGGGTTTCTGTTCAGGAAGTTGTCTCCTGTGCCAATGGGTTAAAGGCTCTTCCCCGCTTTTTCTTCTAAGCAATTTTGTGTATCTGGTTTTATGGTGAGGTCTTTATTCCATTTGGACTTGAGTTTTGTACATGATTATAAATATGAGTCCAATTGCATTGTTCCTCATGTAGACATCCAGTTAGACAAGCACCATTTGTTGAAGATACTATCCCTTTTTCATTGAATAGATTTCACTTCTTTGTCAAAAACAAGTGACAATATATGTGTGGATTCATTTATGGGTCTTTGATTCGATTCTGTTGATCAACCAGCCTATAGTTATCCCAACACCATACTGTTTTAATTACTGTTACTATATAGTACAGCTTGAGATCAGGTATAGAGATTCTTCAGGAGGATCTTTTATTGTACAGAATAGTTTTTGCTATTCTGTACTTTTTCAATATGAATTTGAGAATTGTTCTTTCAATGTCTTTAAACTTTGTGTAGGTATTTTGATAGGGATTGCACTGAATCTGTAAATTGCTTTTGGTAAGATGGTCATCTTTACTATGTTTATTCTCCCAATCCTTGAGTTAACTTTGTATCCAGCCACTTCGCTGAAGGTGTTTATTAGCTGCAGGAGTTGTCTGGTGGACTTTTTAAGGTCACTTATGTACACTCTCATGCCATCTGCAAACAGTGATAATTTGGCTTCCTCCTGTCCAATGTAGGTTCCCCTTGATGTCCCTTTGTTGTCTTATTGCTCTACTAAAACATCAAGTACTCTTTTGAAGAGATGCTGAGAGAGTGGGCAGCTTGGTCTAGACCCTGATTTTAGTGGAATTCCCTGAGTTTCTCTCCATTTTATTTTACACTGGCTATTGGCTTGTTGTATTTTTCTTTTATGCCTTGTATCCCTGATGGTCCAGGTCTTTACATTTTAATGGGTGTTGGTTTTTGAGAAATGCTTTCTTGGCATCTAAGGAGATTATCATGTTTTTTTGTTGTTTATGTGGTGGACAACATTGATGGATTTCCATACATTGAACCATCCCTGCATGCCTGGGATGAAGCCTACAAGGTCGTGGTGAGTGATATCTTTGACGTGTTTGTTCTTGGATTTGGTTTGTGAATTTTTTTATTGAGTATTTTTATGTCACTGTTCTTAAGAAATTTTGGTCTGAAATGTTTTTTCTCTGTTGGGTTTTTCTGAGATTAAGGTCTTAATATGACTGTGGCATCATAGAATAAGTTTGGTAATGTTCCATACATTTCTATTTTATGGAGTAATTTGAAGAGTATTGGTAATAAGTCTTCTTTGAAGGTCTCGCAGAATTCTGCACTAAAACCATCTGACCCCTGGGCATGTTGGTTTGTTGCTTTGTTTTGTGAGATTTATGATAACTGTTTCTATTTCTGTAGGAGAAATAGGACTGTTTAATTTTTTATCTTATACTGACTCAAACTTTGATGGTTTCCATCAAGAAAATGCCAATTTCCCTCAGTTTTTCAAATTTTGTGGACTATAAGCTTTTGAAGTAGTACCTAATGACTCTTTGTATTTCTTCAGTGTCTGTTACTTTATTTCCCTTTTCATTTCTGATTTTGTTGATTTGGATATTGTGTCTCTGCTTCTAATTAGTTTGGCAAACATGTCATTTATCCTGTTGCTGTACTAAAAGAACCAACTCCTGGTTATGTTGATTCTTAAATTGTTCTCTTTGTTTGTAGTTTATTGATTTCAGCCATGAGTTTGATTATTTCCAGCCATCTACTCCTCTTGGGTGTTTCTGCTTCTTTTTTTCTAGGGCTTCTAGATATATCTTTAAGTTGCCTATATGAAATGTTTCCAGTCTCTTTATTAAGTCTCTTAGTGTTATGAGTTTTCCTCTCGGAACTGCTTTCAATGTATCCCACGAATTTAGATATGTTGTACCTTCATTTTTATTAAATTTTAAAAAGTCCTTAATTTCTTTTTTTTATTTTTTTCACTGACCCAGTTGTTGTGTAGAGAGTTTTTCAGTTTCCGTGTGTGTAGACTTTCTGCTATTTCTGTTGTTATTGAAGTCCAGCTTTACACCACAGTGATTGGATAGGATTCAAGGTATTATTTCAATCTTCTTGCATCTGTTCAGTCTCACTTTGTGACCTAGGATATGGTCAGTTTTGGAGAAGGTTCTGTGAGGTGCTGAGAGGAAGGTATAAGTTTTTTGTTTGGGTGAAAATTCTGTAGATATCTCTTAGGTCGATTTGATTCAAGACATTGGTTAGCCTTATTATTTCACAGTTTAGTTTCTGTTTCATTGACCTTTCTTTTGGTGAAAGTGTGGTGTTGAAGTCTCCCACTACTAATGTGTTCAGATCATCGTGTGACTTCAGCTTTGTTAATATTTCTTACAATGGTGGGAAAAAAAAGAAGAAGAAAGAAAAAACCAAATATTGATGCCCTTGTACTGTGTGTATAGATGCTCAGAATTGTGATGTCATCATGGTTGAATTTTTCTTTAATGAGTATGAAATTTCCTTCCTTATCTCTTTTGATTAATTTCAATTGAAAGTCTATTTTATTATATATTAAAATGGCTACACCAGCTTGATTCTTGTGTCTGTTGGCTTAGAATATGTTTTTCCAGCCTTTGATCCTGAGGTAATGTTTCACAGTGTGGTTGTGATGTATTTCTTGAATGCAAAAGAATAGTGTGTCTTGTTTATGCTTCCATTCTCTTAGTCTATGTCTTTTTATTGGAGAATTGACACTATTGATGTTGAGAGATGTGAATGACCAGTGACTGTTAAGTCCCGTGATTTGGATGTTGGTTGTGGTAGAGTGTTTGTGTGGTTGTTTTGCTACAGTGAAGTTATCTATTTCCTGTGTTATCTTGGTTGTAGTTTCTCATTTTGTGTTGGAGTGTTCCTTCTAGTAACTTCTGTAGAGCCAGATCTGTGAATCGGTACTGTTTGAATTTGTTTTTTGCCATGGAATATCTTGTTTTCTCCACCAATACTTATTGAAAGTTTCACTGGGTATAGTACTCTGGCCTGGCATCTGTAGTCTTTTATGGTTTGTAGGACCTCTGCCCAGGCTCTTCTGGCTTTTATGGTCTTGGCTGAGAAGTCTACTGTAATTCTGATAGGTTTGCCATTTGGCCCTTTTCCTTTGCTGCCAATAAAACCTTTCATTGTTCTATACATTTGTGTTTTGATTATTAAGTGATGGGAATAGTATATTTTTGGTCTATTCTATTTGGTGCTCTGTAGGACTCTTTTATGTTTATATGCATCCCTTTCTTTAAGATGAGAATATTTTCTTATATGAATTTGCTGAAGTTATTTTCTGGCCTTGAAGCAGGGATTCTTCTTTTTTCCTCAATTCCTAGATCCTTAGATGTCATCATTTCATGATGTCCTTGATTTTTTGGATGGCTTGTGTCAGGAATTTTTGGAACATAATATTTTCTTTGATGGTTGCATCAAATTCTTCTATTGTAACTTCTGCACCTAAGATTCTTTACTCCATCTCTTGAATTTTGTTAGGGAAGCATACCTCTGCATTTTCTGTTTTCTTAAATAATTTCTTTTATTCCCAGCTTTCTTCTGTCTGTACTTTTATCATTTTTTCCATTTACATTTTCAAGTCTTGAACTGTTTTATTGATTTTTATTATCTGATGGTTCATATTTTCCTGAATTTCTTCTACTGATTCGTTCCTTCCACTGTATAGGCTTCTGTCATGGCCTCCCTAAGGTCCTCAATTTGTTTGTCCACATCTTCCTCTATTTCTTTAGGGATTATTTTTGTTTCCTCCATTATCATCTTCATTACTTAGGATTTGATGTCATTTCTTGTGCTTCAGTTGTGTTTGAAGTCCCAGGGTTTAATTATTTGGGATAATTTTGTTCTGGAGATGTCATGTGTTTTTGGTTTTGTTGTTTGTGTTTTTATGCTGGTCTTTAGCTGTCTTGCTGTTTCTGATGTTAGGATGTAGTTTTGATGTCCTTCACTGATCATTGGGAGTACTTCATTGGGGAGTGTCTATAGAGATAGATCCTTCAACTGTGGGGATCAAGGTATCCTTCAGTGACTTGTTTTCAGCTCCAAGGGACTTTGCTTCACACACTGGGCTCCTGCCTGGGCCAATAGAGGCTGGTGATGGTGCTCTGCTGCCCAAGGTTCAGTCTGAGATAATGAAGGTAATATCTGCTTTTGGCTGGGTTTGGAGATCTTGTACTTGGCCACAGGGGCTCTAGGATCTCGGATTAGTATGCCACAGAGTGCAGAGTTCTTAGCTGTCTTATGATTTTGCCCATTCTTTCTTGGGCCTGCCTCTTCTTGCTCCAGCCCTGGCCTTGGGACCTAGGTTCAATCTGCCAGAGAGTGTGGAAGCTGTCCACTGGCATGAACTTCTTCCCGCCCATTCTTTCTCCAGCCACGGGACCTAGATTCAGTTCAACAGAGAGAGTGGGAGTCATGCCCTAGCAGAGAATCTGTCCATAGCCATCTGGGCCGCTATGTGGGCTCTGAGTTCCTCTTTGAACTGACAGGGTGTTCTGAAATCAGATCTGTTCCATATACACACTGTGATCCCTTCTGGGCTAGCTGATACTAAGGTTACAGTGTAACCCACAGTTTAGTCAGAGAGAGAGCAGGTACCACCCAGGTGTCTGTGCTGGGCTTTAAAGACACAGGACTGCATATGTGTTGTCTGGGGTCTCATTCCCACATTCGACTGGGTTCTCCCTTGGGCCATCAGATCTAAAAGCTGGTGTTTCATCACCCACAGGTCAGTCCTAGATACACAGTCCAAGATATAGAGCACAGCTACAGCTGAAAAATCTCATATGCAACCAGTCTCTGGAGACTGAGCACCCATCCTCCCAGGACTAGTTGGTTGGCCTGAGGCCAGACCCACGTGTGCTTTGCACCATGTCCATATCTCTCACCTAGGAATCTCCAGGTCTTGTGGTCTCTAGCTCCCTTCCTATCTCTAGGCTCAATCCTGCCTCTCAAATAGAGTGAATAATTGGTACTGCCATATTTGATGTCCCCAGGAGATAATATATTTAATGAAACTTTTAAGATTCTAAAATATATTACAAATAACAAATGAATATGCTATGAATATGATATGAAGGTAAAAATCACAAAATGTTTGATGTTATTTTTTATTCATTTTATCATCTGTTGTGATCCATTAAATTTTATTACATGTATTGGTTATTATGAATAATGCTTAAATAAACATGGCAGACAAGTATCTATGTTCAGTGCTAACTTATTAAAATAAAAATTGTTCCATGAGAGGCTTAATGGAGCAAAACTTACTCCAAAATTTGCCAAATAAAGTAGCTGTATCCTGCTTACCACACTGGAGCCCTCAGTTTCAACTCACACTAGTAACTCCCCTACTCTCACTAACCTATTTGGTCATTTTTATTTTTTAATAATTTGCTTAGATTATATCCCGAATGTTGTGTCTTCCTTTGTACCTTCCTGCTCCCCCTCTCTCTTTTACCCTCTTCCCTTCCCCTAGACCTGTGACAGAAAGATAACTCTTTCACACACCCTAACATCATAGCCTATCAGGTCTCATCAAGATAACCTGCTTCCCCTTCTTCTAAGTGCCACCATGCTTCCCCAACAAGAGGAAGTGCTCAAATTAGGGGCACCAGTGTTCATGTCAGAGGCCGTCCCCACTCTCACCACAACCATGGAGAATGAGCTGTCCATTAGCTATATCTGATAAGAGTGTCTAGAATTCCTACATGCGTTGACCTTGCTTGGTCCAGCAGTTTGAGCAGCAGCCCACTCCCTGAGTGTCTAGACCTGCAAGCATTGCAGTCTTCTTGTTGGGTTCCTAGACTCTCTGGAAGCTTCTTTTTTTTTTACTTTATTAATTTATTCTTGTTACATCTCAATGGTTATCCCACCCCTTGTATCCTCCCATTCTTCCCTCCCTCCCTTTTTCCCCTTATTCCCCTCCCCTATGACTGTTCCTGAGGGGATTTCCTCCCCCTGTATATGTTCATAGGGTATCAAGTCTCTTCTTGGTAACCTGCTGTCCTTCCTCTGAGTGCCACAGGGTCTCCTTCTCCAGGGGACATGGTCAAAGTTGAGGCACCAGAGTATGTGAGAAAGTAAGTGTCCATCAGTAGAAGAATGGATAAAGAAACTGTGGTACATATATACTATGGAATACTATTCAGCTATTAAAAACAAGGAATTCCCGAAATTTGTGGATAAATGGATTCACCTTCAAATGATCATAATGAGTGAGTTAACCCAGAAGCAGAAAGACTCAAATGGTATATACTCACTTATATCTGCATATTAGCCCAAGGGGCATGTTCCCCGAAAGCCTTCACTTACCAGGAAACTGAGACAGAGGGGAGGAAATTCTAGTGGGACTCTAGATGAGAGAAGCATGGGAGAATGGCAAAGTAGAAGGATTCAGAGGGTCCTAGAAGCCTACAAGTAGAACATTATGATAGGCAGATTTGGGCACAGGGGTCCCGCTCAAACTAAGGCACCAGCCAAGGAGGATACAAGGGATGGGATAACCATTGAGATGTAACAAGAATAAATTAATAAAGTAAAAAAAAATAGAATGAAAATACTCAAATGGATTAAAATTGGGCTCTGATTTTTAGATATTTATCCAAAATGTGCTTTTTAAAAGAAGTTTAAATGGGAGGGAGGGAGAAATGGGAGGATACAGGTAAGTGATAACCATTGAGATGTAATATGAATAAATTAATAAAATTTTTTAAAAAAGAAAAAATAATACAGGCGGTAAACCTTAAACCCCTACCAGATCTAGACAATGGACAGAGCACTCTCCACAGTAGAGTGGACTTTCTGGAAGCTTCTATCTCTCCATTCTTCCACATCACTCTCACCTGGAGTTCACTAGAAAGTCCCACCATCTGATTCGATCCCTTGTGAATGGGCACTCTCAGAAGATATCCATGTCAGGCTAATATTCATTTATGAGTTAATATATGCTATGCATATCTTTTGAGTCTGCGTTATCTCACTCAAGATAATAATTTGTAGTTTCACCTACTTGCTTGCTAATTTCAATTTTTCCTTTCTTTTTAATAACTGACAAATATTCCATTTTATAAATGGACCACAGTTTCTTTTTCCATTCTTTAAATGAAGGACATCTAGGGAGTTTCACAATTCTGGCTATTATGATTAAGGGTGCCATCAACATACTTGACCAAATTTCCTTCTTGTGTGGTTGACCATCTTTTGGATATTTGCCAAGAAGTGTCCTAGGTGGGTCTTGAGGTAGCATTACTCCTAATTTTCTGAGAAAGTGCCAGATTGATTTCTAAAGCGGGTGCACAAGTTTGCACTCATACACACAGTGGAAGTGTATTCCTCCTCTTTCTACACATCGTCACCACCGTGCACTGTCACTTGAATTTTTGAACTTAGCCATTCTGATGAACGTAAGTTGGAATCTCAGAACCATTTTGATTTGCATTTCTCTAATGACTAAGGAGGTTAAGTATTTCCTTAAGTGTTTTTCAGCCATTCAATATTCCTCTGTTGAGAATTCTCTTTTACGATCTGACCCTCATTTCTTTTTTTTTTTTCAATATGCTCAAATGTCATTTTATTTTATTTTATTTTATTTTTTTAATTTTATTTTATTTTTTTATTAATTTATTCTTGTTACATCTCATTGGTTATCCCATCCCTTGTATCCTCCCATTCTTCCCTCCCTCCCATTTTCCCCTTATTCCCCTCCCCTATGACAGTTCCTGAGGGGGGTTACCTCCCCCTCTATATGATCATAGGGTATCAAGTCTCTTCTTGGTAACCTGCTGTCCTTCCTCTGAGTGCCATCAGGTCTCCCCGTCCAGGGGATATGGTCAGAGGTGAGGCACCAGAGTGTGTGAGAAAGTAATATCCCACTCTCCACTCTACTGTGGAGAGTGTTCTGTCCATTGCTCAACCATGTTCATAGCAGCCTTATTCATAATAGCCAGAACATGGAAACAGCCTAAGTGTCCCTCAATAGAAGAATGGATAAAGAAACTGTGGTACATATACACTATGGAATACTATTCAGCTATTAAAAACAAGGAATTCCCAAAATTTGTGGATAAATGGATTGAGCTAGAAATGATCATAATGAGTGAGTTAACTCAGAAGCAGAAAGACTCAAATGGTATATACTCACTTATATCTGCATATTTGCCCAACGGGCGTGTCCCACGAAAGCCTTCACTTACCAGGAAACAGAGACAGAAGAGAGGACATACTAGTGGGACTCTAGATGTGAGATTCATGGGAGAAAGGCAAAGTAGTAGGACCCAGAGGGTCCTAGAAGCCTACAAATAGAACATTATGATAGGCAGATTTGGGCACAGGGGTCCCACTCAAACTAGGCACCAGACAAGGACAATACAGGCGGTAAACCTTGACCCTCATTTCTTAATTATGTTGCTTTTATTGGTGATGTTCTATTTCTTGAGTTCTTTGTAAATTTTGGATATTATTTGTCAGGTGTAGGATTGGTGGTGGTCTTTTCCTAGAATGTAGGCTCTTGGTTTGTTCTGTTGGCAATGCCCTTTGCCTTACAGAAGATTTTCAAATTCATGATGTCCCATTTATTAATTGTGACCTTAGAGCCTGACCTATTTATATCATCTCAGGAAGTTTCCCCCTGTGACAATAGATTAAGGCACTTTCAAAATTTTTCTTCTGACAGATTTAGTGTGTCTGTTTTCAATGTTGAGGTTTTTAATACACTTGACCTGTAGTTTTGTTCAGGGTTATAAATATGGACCTTTTTGCACTTCTCAATGTGTAGACATGCAGTTAGAGCAGCACCATTTGTTGAAGACCCTATGTATTATCCATTGCATGGATTTTACTTCTCTGTAAAAACTCAAGTGTCCATAGGTGTGAGGATTTATTTCATGGTCTTTGATTTGATTCCATTGATGAACCAGCATATTTCTATTCCAGTACCATGGTGTTTTTATTACTGTTGTTGTATACCACAGCTTGAGATCTGGGGTAGAGATTCCTTCACAAGATATTTTATGGCAAAGTATGGTTTTAGCTACTCTTGGTTTTCTGTTTTTCCATATGAATTTGAAAATTGATCTTTCAAGGTCTGTAAAATATTCTATAGCTGTTTTGATGGGAATTGCATTGAATCTATTGATTTCTTTTGGTAACATGGCCAGTTTTACTATGTTGATTCTTCTCATCCATTGACAAGGACAATCTTTCCATCTTCTAATATATTCTTCTATTACTTTTAGAGAATTGAAGTTTTAAGATTGTTTTGCAAGGGGTCACATGTCTTACATGATCCAGCCTTGTTTTAGTAGGATATCTGCATTCTGATGAATCTGTATTTCCCTGGGTTTTGTGGAGTATGTTCCTATGCTATTCATTAACCATCTAGTTTACCCTGGTTGTGGCACACTTGAAGATCCGTGGTAGTCCTTGGTGGCTGATGCTTCTGCAATTGTACGTAGAATTGGGCCCTGGGAATTGGCATGATGTGCTGCTGGTAGTTAATCCCTGTTGGGTACTGCCAAGGAAGTCCCTGATAGCTGCCACCTCTGAGATTGCAGGCAGACGTGGGACCCTGAAGGCAGTACATGGAAGTTGAGAGGTAGATCTCACAGTTGCTGGCAATCTCCTATGAATGCTGCCTCTGGAGGTGCAGACATATCTGCGGCCATGGTAATCATGCAAAGAGGACACAGAGAAGTCCTCATCTCTTCTGATAGACCCCAATGACTGATGTCTCAGCAATTGCACATAGAGCAGGCGATTGGGTAGTGGCATGCAAAGATCAAGGACATGCCTCACTACTGTTGGTAGTCCCCAATGCCTTTCACCTCTGGAACTGAAGGCAGAGTGATCCTGAGATTGCCTAAGTCTGCCACCTTTGGAATACAAATGGGTGGAACTAGAAAAGATCATTCAGTATGAGGTAACCTAGACCCAGAAAGACAGATATGGTATATAGTCATAAGCAGATTTAGCCATATAGTTCATGATAACCATACTACAATTCATAGACTGTGGACTGGTGTGGAGATATGAGATCAGATCCACACTCTAACATCCCACTGGACCCACTGACTCTGATGCTATTACTGTGTGACTCACACATCAGTCAGAGAGGTAGGGAGAGGGCGCAGGTGAGGCAAACACATTCGGCTGCTTTGGGCTTTGTATTTTGTGCTGGTGTAGTTGCCAGCACCTGGGTCTTTCTGTGGACTCATGGGTGGGTGTGAGGTCAGATCCACCTGTTTTCCTGAGATTTTTCTAGGAGACCATCTCTGGAGTTCAGCGCTTTAGCATGCACAGTTCAGTCCCACATACCAAGTCCATACTATAGAGCACAGCTGCAGATCATCAGAGCGGGTGCACACCTAGACTCTAGGGACTGTCTCCTTGCCCTCCGGGAGCCAGTTGGAAGACCAGAGGCCAGACCTACCTGTGCTCTGCACTTTGTGGACCCATTTCACCTAAGGCTCTTCAGGACTTATGGGTCTGTAGGCTCCATCTTGCAGTGCTCGGGATCACCCTCTTGGATCTTCCTGAAAAAAAGCTTGCTTTTGCAGACTCTTTAAAATATTATCCTACAATGTTTTAAAGACTACATGTTTTCAGTTATATATGTCAATTTGTGTATACATGTTTGTTTGTTTTTGTTAGTGTGTGTTTTCTTTTTTTGTTTTGGTTTGGTTTGGTTTGTGAGACAATTTTTCTCTGTGTAGTCTTCGATGTCCTGGACTCACTTTGTAGACCAGGATAGCCTCGACCTCTCAGAGATCCACTTGCCTCTGCCTCCCAAGTACTGGGATAAAGGCGTGTGCCACCATTCCTGGCTATGTGTGAATTTTCAAATCTTGTTTTGTACACAGGTGAGCTCGCATAACCATATAAGCCAGAAGAGGACATCTTCTACTTTGGAGCTATTGTAACATAGTGTTGATAACATAATTTTTTCAAGGCTGAGCAATGAATCAGGCCTTATTACAGAGCTAGGTATGTTATTAACTGAGAAGGGTAAGACACAAAGCCATCTTCTTTAGTATTCTTTATGTTTGTCAAACAATCAATCTTCTAAGTTTAAATCTTCGACTTCCTTGGATAACATCAATATTCCCTTACCTTCCCCTTGTAAGGAATAAAATTGGTTTACCTTCATGTGCAAACATGAGTTCACACTCCCACAAACTTCCTCAAATTTTTAATCACCATTCCACTGGCATCAAGGTCATTCACCCAGAGATTATAAAGTTTGATTTGAGTTTGAATGTTTTTATTCTAAAGAAGAAAAGAACATCTGCACTCAGCACTATGCCCCAATAGTTATAAATTGTGAAATAAGTAGATCAGGGCAAGATGATATGGAAAACATAGAACTCCAGTAGCCATCAGACTGCTATGCAACGTCATTAGAGGAAACAGTGAACATCATCCTAAGAAGAGACAGATCATGCTCTACAACCCAATATTTGGTGGTTATATACCAAATTTATATTTCTCAGTTAGATTTCATTTACCAGTCAGACTACCTGGCACAGACCAAGAATCAGTCCCTGGACAGATGCAAGCCCTGACATTATTAATGAGACTCTGCTGTGCTTGTAGACAGAAGCCTAACTGTGTTGTCCTCTGAGAGGCTGTGCTAAACACAGGTTGAAAACAAGTGCTGAGACTCATAGCCAAACATTCGGTGATAATAGGGAGTCTTGTGGAACAGTGGTAGGAAGGAGAAATGGACTTGAGGTGACAGGACTTCCCCAAAAAGACCAAAAGTACCAGCCATCCAGGGCACAGAGAGGCTTGCTGAGACTGAGGAAACAACCAAGGACAATGAATGAACTGGACATGTGCCAACAACATATATGTAGATGATGGACAGATCAGGCTTCATGTGGCTCCTCTAGGAAGAAGAACAGGTACTGTTACTGATATGGATTGTGATGCCAGAGTTTTGATCACTAATCTGAGGCATAACGGAGAGGGAATGGAGAAAGGGAGGAAGGGTAGGACTGGAAGGAGAGTAAGGATAGAATCGATAATCACGATAAAAGTTGGATAAATGAATTAACTTAACACAAAATATTAATGATATACAACCTTACGAATATGATTTCTCCCTGATCTTTTGAAGAGAATTTTTGTCGGGCCTTAATAATATTATGTAACACTTGGGAAGAAAGATGCAGCACAGCATGCCTGCACTGGAAGACAAGATGGAAAAAATCTCCACAGCCACCATGACCTTGCCCTTGGTGCTGTGGTAGACAGGGAGGAAAGTAATCCAAACAGTGCAAAACACCAGCATGCTGAATGTCAGAAACTTGGCTTCATTGAATGTGTCAGGCAGGTTCCTGGCCAAGAAAGCCACAGTGAAGCTTCCCAGGGCCAAGAAGCCTAAGTATCCTAAGACACAGTAAAATGCTATAACAGAACCCTTGTGGCAGACAATAATAATCTGGCCATGCTCAGAGTGTGCATCAGTATTAACAGAGGGAGGAGAAGCTCCAAGCCAGATTGAACAGAGAATAATTTGGATGAGTGTACAGAGAGGAATGATGTAGTTAAGTGTTCCTGAAACCAGAATGTACCTCATCCTTCTTGAAGGAGCTGTGATTTTGAAAGCCAGAACCACTGTGATTGTTTTGGCCAACACAGTGGAAATAGTCACAGTGAATACAATTCCAAATGTGATTTGCTGCAGGATGCAGGAGACGGAGTTTGGATGGCCAATGAAGAGCAAGGAGCAGAGGAAACAGAACATGAGTGACACGAGTAAGATGTAGCTGAGAGCACGGTTATTGGCCTTCACGATGGCTGTGTCATTGTGCTTCAAAAATACCCCAAGAACCAGAGCTGTGAAGGCAGAGAAGCCCAAGGCCATTAAGGCCAGAGCCATCCCTAAGGGGTCTGCATAGCTCAGAAATATCACAGCCTTTGGAATGCAATGATTCTGCTCTGTATTGGCATACTGGTCTTCTGAGCACTTCACACACTGGTCCATGTCTGAATGAGAAAGGAAAGATTTGTTTGTGCAGCTTCAGCAGTTTATTGACAATATATTTCAATAAGTCTGTTGTGAAAGCTTTGCAATACCTCCATTTTATTGCTGATAATATAATTGAAGGACATTGCTGTACAACAATGATTCTATTTATTAATTCTTATTATTTATATTAGTGTGTCCAAATAAATGTATCATATGTGGGGAAAATTTAGTAATCATTTGGAAGAAGTAGGAATGTACGTATGAGAAGTACAGTTTACCGGTATATAAATGTAATATAAAGGATTTAAAACTGTAGAAAATTAAAAATTATGATTAATATGTCCTTACTTATGTTCTAATCTGGCAGTATTGAGAAAGAATTACTAAGTCTTGATCATAAGAAGCACTAGCTCTATCACTGAAGGTAGAAACCTCTCTACAGACTGAGCACTACAAAGCCCTTCATCTTGACTCCACCTTCATGGGAAGCATCCAGCACATACCCACTTCCTTCGTTTCAATCTCTTGAGACCCAGACTCTGTGACTATACTCTGATGTAAATACGTATATTGATAAGAAGCATGGGAAAAGTAAAACAAAAACCCACATACAAAAATGACCTAGTTTTTTTTGTTGTAGTTGGTTTTTTTCGGGTCAAGGTTTCTCTGTGTATCCTTCACTGTCCTGGACTCGCTTTGTAGACCAGGCTGGCCTTGAACTCACAGAGATCCACCTGCCTCTGCCTCCCGAGTGCTGGCATTAAAGGCAAGTGCCACCACGCCCGGCAAATGTTCTCACCAAAAAAATCCTGAGTTCAGTTCCCAGAACCTGTGTGAGGTGTTTCACAACAGCTGCAAATTAATTGTAGAGGTACTAGTTGCCTTTCACCTACATCTGCCCTTATGTTCACACACCAACACATCACACACACACACACACACACACACACACACACACACACACACACCTATAAATAATATTAACATTTTCTGTTTTGATGTAATTACCATTAGTTCTTATTCAGTTTTACATTTAAAACAATTTTATTACAGTTTGTTTAATAATTATGGATGTGATTTGAGCACATAGATTTCAGAAGCCATTTCTGAGAGTTCTTTGCCTCCTCTTACTCTATGGGTCCTGGGGATGAACCCCAGCTATCAGTCTTAGAGGCAAATGATTTAAATGTTGAGCCATGTTATTGGCCAGAAATGTCTTTTAAGAACTTAATTTCATTGCATAGTATGACAGGCAAATGTGGAAAAACTATTCATTGTCCATTTCTATTTAGCCAAATAAATATATAATCATTTTACTAAACTGGCTTTGTAGGTTGCAATAAAATGTTACTGTTTGTGATTAATTGTTTTCAATACAAAAGCATTCTAATCTATTCTTTCATGAAATTATTAATTGGACTCTATTTATAAAATATTTGACATAAGACTCCTTATATTTTGTACACCATGAACAATTATCCTCACACTCCTAGAAAATATTACATCAGACATTTGAAAATGGGTGCGGGAATAACAATTGGGATATAATCAGAATAAATTAAAATAAAGAAGGGAGAAAAATAAAATGGGCCTCTACAAATCACACAAATTCGGTCTCATACTAAGCAGTTTCTGATAATTTTGCAAGTAATTTTTTAATCTCTATACTAATTTTTCTAAGCATAAAGACTTTGTTACTAGCACCTCCATTACACAGTCCATCATATCTGGTGACATATTCTGTCCTCTGTTAGATTCTGTGCATATGCAGTGTACATAAACATATGTAGGGACACATATATGCATGCAAAAGAATAAATACACAGATTAAAACTTTGTGACTGGAATCTGCCATTCATTTAGTTATATGAGAAATTAATAACAAGGACAGATCTCATACAGAATGTGTTCACAATACAGTTAGATTTTGTTTCTTAGAGAAAATATGATGTGGCAGAAATTGAATCAAAATATACATCTAGGCAAAACGGTTTTTTCTTGTTATGACATTGTTAGTGTTTGCATTCCTATGACTGAAAACAGAGAAAAAGGTATGTTTTATTTTTGAGGTTGCTTTTTGGACTCCTTCAGCATCCTTTTGTTGGTTGAGAGGATTATTAATGTAAAATTACCACAGCAGCAAACACTCACTTGTTCCATTAGAAATTTCATTTTCCGGGCAGTGGATACAAATAAAACAGCAGGCTGACATTCCCTCCTGCCTGAATTTTCTGAATCCAGGACGACAGTCAGCACTACATACAGAGGTCACCATCTGAGGAAATAAAATTCATATTAAGTTTTACCTACTCCATTCATAGCAATATTATATTAGGATGTTGAGATATCAATAAGCTTATTTTATATACAGAAGCTGAGGTACCACATGTCAGTTAGCACTTTATATAATGCCAAATGTGTGAATATATTAAAACAAGTTGATGAAAAGTGGAGTTCTTTACCAAATTTTAGACATTATGGAAACAGAATTTTAGTGTACTTTGTGCAGACACTACAGAGCTTGCTACCTGGTCTTCTTGTTGATTTACATCAAGCTGACACAAAGTCCAGTAAAAAGATAGGGAACATGGAATGAACCTTTCCTGAGAAATTCTCCCTATCAGAATAGCCTGTTCTAACACTAATGCGTTTTATTACTTGGTATTCATTGTAGGCATGCCCTGTCTACTAAAGGCAATGCTCTTGCTAAGCAAGCGTGTGTGAGAAATGACACAGGGCAAGCCAGTAAGCAGTGTTCTCTCAAGGGCCTGTGCTTTTGTTTCAGTGTCCAAGGTCTTTCCTTCTCTACCCTTGTCTATAACCCATGAGCCAAAGCAACCATTCCTCCTCACTTTGTCCTTGGCCAACATTTAATCAAAGCAATGACTTAGCAAGATAGGACTAAACCACATCTAAAATGGGAAATATCTCAATTCTAAATTGTTATCCCATCCCTTGCATTCTAACGTTCCTCCATCCCTCCCACTTTCACCCTAGTGTCCTCCCTTATGTCTGTGATTGAGGGGGACCTTCTGCCCCTCTATAAGATCATAGAGTATCAAGTGTCTTTTTGAAATCCTGTTATCCTTCCTCTGAGTACCACCAGGCCTCCCCATCAAAGAAACCAGATTAAATTGGGGCACTAGAGTTCATGTAAAACTTAGTCCCTGCTCTACACTCCACTGTGGAAAATGCCCTGTCGATTCTCTAGATCCGTGATGGGGTTTGATGATTACTGTACATATTGTCCTTGCTTGGTGCCATAGTTTGAGCCAAACCCTGGGGCCCAGATCGGCCCATCATAATGTTTTTCTTGTAGGTTTCTAGGGCCCTTTGGATACTTCTATTTCTCCATTCTCCCATATTTCTCTCACCTAGAGCCCCAAGAGGATGTCTTCACATCTGTCCCATTTTCCTGGTAAGTGAAGACTTCCATGAGACACGCCCCTTGGGCTAGTGTCCAATTATATGTGAGTATATATGACTTTAGTCATCAGGGAAATGCAAATCAAAACAACTCAGAGGTTCCATCTTACAACCATCAGAATGGCTAAGATCAAAAATTCAAGTGATATCACATGCTGGTGGGGATGTGGAGAGAGGGGAAAACTTCTTTATTGCTGGTGGGCATGCAAACTTGAATAACCACTTTGGAAATCTATCTCAGAAAATTGAGATCCAGCAATTCCACTCATTGGAATATATGTAGAAGATGCTCTAGCACAAAAGGGCATATGCTCAACCATGTTCATAGAAGCCTTCTTCATAATAGCCAGAACCTGGAAAAAGCCTAAGTAGTTCTTAGTAGACGAATGAATAAAGAAACTGTGATACATCTACACTATAGAATACTTCTCAGCTATTAAAAACAAGGAATTCCCAAAATATGTGGACAAATGGAAGGAACTAGAAATGATCATACTGAGTAAGTTAACCGGAAGCAGAAGGACTCAAATGGTATATACTCACTTAAAATTGGACATTTTCTCTGTTTTTAAAATATATTGGCACATGGTAAAAATTACTTTATTGAAGTAATTTATTCAGGTTAAATCTAATTTTTATCCCTTCACTTGTATCTTTCAATTCTCCATCCCTCACACTTTCATCCTATTCCCCTCCCCCAAGTTTGTGAAAGAAAGGGACCTTCTTCTCTATTATAAGATAACAGTCCCAGGCTGGAGAGATGGCTCAGTGGTTAAGAGCACTGCCTGCTCTTCTAAAGGACCTAGGTTCAATTCCCAGCACCCACATGGCAGCTCACAACCGTCTGTAACTCCAAGATCTGAAACCAACGCACATAAATTAAGAAAATTAAAAGTAAAAATTAAAGAAAATAAAGATCACAGCCTATCAGGTCTTTTCCTGGGAGCCTGCTTACTTTTCCTCTGAGCATGAACAGGTCTCCTCACCAAGGGGAAGTGGTCAAATAGGGGATACAGAGTTCATGACTGAGTCAGTCCCTGCTATCCCCACAGTTGTGGAGGTTGTGGTGTCCATCAGCTAGATCTGGATAGGTGTTCTAGGTTTTCTATATGCATTGTTCTTTGTTGGTACAGTATTTTTAGCTGACCCGCCTGGGTCCAGATCTGCCAGCCTTAATTGTCTTCTTGTTGATTTCTAGGACCCGCTGGGTCCTTCTATTTCACCATTCATCCTTACCTCTCTCACCTAGAGTACCAATAGGAAGTCCCAGTATCTATCAAAATTTCTGGCTAGACACTTGGTAAGAATTTAATGACCATTTTAAAGAAGAGTGGAGACAGTGGATATTCTTGCCCTATTTCTGTGCAATATGTTAAGGCGTGGTCTCTATGTCTCACTGCCAGCCTTGGATTAGCTATCTAGGCCAAATTGGTCACATATCAACAGAGAATTTTCTAAATCTACCAACAAACTGTTTGTTTTAAAACATGGGCCACACATACCTGGCTTCATTCTTAGTTTAATTGAATTTTTTTTATATTTTCCCCTCCATCTAGTACAAAGCTTTCAGTCAGCTTGCCATAAAATATTTATTCTATCAAGATATTACCTGTTCTACCAACAGCCCAGGCCTTAACATCAACAATTAATAAATGGGACCTCATGAGGCTGAGAAGCTTCTGTAAGGCAGGTGACACTGTCAAGAGAACAAAGTGACAGCCTACAGACTGGGAAAAGATCTTCACCGACTCTTCATCTGACAAAGGTCTAATATCCAAAATATATAAAGAACTTAAGAAATTAAACACCACCAAACCAAATAACCCAATAGAGAAATGGGGCGCAGAGCTAAACAGAGAATTCTCAACAGAGGAATATCAAATGGCTGAGAAACACTTAAAGAAATGCTCGACCTCCTTAGTCATCAGAGAAATGCAAATCAAAACGACACTGAGATTCCATCTTACACCCATCAGAATGGCTAAGATCAATAACTCAACTGACACCTCATGCTGGCGAGGGTGTGGAGAAAGAGGAACACTCCTGCATTGCTGGTGGGAATGCAAACTAGTACAACCACTTTGGAAAGCTATCTGGTGCTTCCTCAGAAAAATGGGAATAGGGCTTCCTCAAGACCCAGCTATTCCACTCCTTGGAATATACCCAGAGGATGTACTACTACAAAACAGGGACATATGCTCAACCATGTTCATAGCTGCCTTATTCATAATAGCCAGAACTTGGAAACAACCTACATGTCCCTCTATAGAAGAATGGATAAAGAAACTGTGGTACATTTACACTATGGAATACTACTCAGCTATTAAAAACAAGGAATTTCCAAAATTTGTGGACAAATGGATTGAACTAGAAATTGTCATAATGAGTGAGTTCACACAGAAGCAAAAAGAGCTAAATGGTATATACTCACTTATATTGAGACACTAGTCCAAGGTGTACGTCCCCATGAAAAACTGTACCTACCAGAATAGTGGGTAAGAGGAGAGGACATCCTATTGAAACTTTAGGTGTGAGAAGCCTGGGAGAAAGAGGAAATGGAAGGACCCAGTTGATCCTGGAAAACTACAGGCGAGTCTGGGCCCTGGGGCCCTCCGCAAACTGTGGCAACAGCCAAGGAAAAAATAGGCAGTAAAAACCTTGAACCCCTACCCGGACTAGCCGATGGACATTCTCCACTGTTGAGTGGAGAAGGAGATCTAACTTTCACACAAACTCTGTGCCCCATATTTGAACATGTCCCTTGGACGGAGATGCCTGGTGGCACTCAGAGGAAAGATAAGAGGTCACCAAGGAGAGACTTGATACCGTATGAGCATATTCAGGGGGAGGAGGTCCCCCTCAGACACAGACTTAGGGGAGGGGAGGGGAGTAGGGGGGAAGTGGGAGGAAGGGAGGAATGGGAGGATACATGGGATGGGCTAACAACTGAGATGTAATATGTATAAATTAATAAAAATGTATTTAAAAAAAAGACAAGTCCTTTACCCTGAAAAGCATTCTTAGGGTCCATCAGAGAATTCATACAGGAGAAAAACCTTACAAATGCAGAGAATGTGACAAATCCTTTACCCAGAAATGTAGTCTTGGGGTTCATGAGAGAATCCATACAGGAGAGAAACCTTATAAATGTAGGGAATGTGACAAATCCTTTACCCATAAAGGCCATCTTAGAACTCATCAGAGAGTTCATACAGGTGAGAAACCTTATAAATGTACACAATGTGAAAAATCGTTCACTGAGAAAGGCAGTCTTAGGGTTCATGAGAGAATTCATACAGGAGAGAAGCCTTACAAATGTATGGAATGTGACAAACCCTTTAACCGGAAAGGCAGTCTTACGGTTCATCAGAGAATTCATACAGGAGAGAAACCTTACAAATATAGGGAATGTGATAAATCTTTTACCCAGAAATGTAGTCTTGAGGTTCATGAGAGAATCCATACAGGAGAGAAACCTTACAAATGTGGGGAATGTGACAAATCCTTTACCTATAAAGGCCATCTTAGAACGCATCAGAGAATTCATACAGGTGAGAAACCTTATAAATGTACACAATGTGAAAAAGCTTTTACCAAAAAAGGCATTCTTAGTGTTCACGAGAGTATCCACACAAGAGAGAAGCCTTACAAATGTATGGAATGCGACAAATCCTTTACCCAGAAAGGCAGTCTTAGGGTTCATGAGAGAATTCATACAGGAGAGAAACCGTACAAATGTAGGGATTGTGACAAATCCTTTACTCTGAAAAAAAGTCTTAAGGTTCATCAGAGAATTCATACAGGATAGAAACCCCAAGGGCTGGGTGTGGTGGTGCAAGCCTTTAATCCCAGCACTGGGAGGCAGAGGCAGGCAGATTTCTGTGAGTTTGAGGCCTGCCAGGTCTATAAAGTGAATCCAGGACATCAAGGCCATGCAGGGAAACCCTGTTCTGAAAAACCAAAAAATTAAAAAAAATAAAGGAGACAAGCTCCACAAAGCTATTGACTCTGACAATTCGTTTATCAAGAAAAGCTATCTTAGAACTCATGAGAGAATAAGAGAAACCTTAAAATGTAGTGAATATGGAAATCCTTACTATCGGCTCAACTCTTAGCATACATCAGAGAACACTACAACAGGGAAACCTTACATAATGTATGAGAAAATACCTGCATCTTGTGTGTGAGAAGCATTTGAAAATTCATGAGAAGAAAAGTTTCCACAGGAAGGTATGTGTTATGTGCTTTATTAAAGCCCTGTTGTGTGTGACACTTGATGCTCCACAGTAGAGAGTTATGTGCATAAGAAACTTGTGAAAGCATCAAGTATTTATGCTGAGGAAATTTCTCAAATGTGACAATAGATGAATTTTTCAAAAAAACGTTTTGTATTTGTTCACCCATAACTGCTTGATAATGAAAACAAAATTGAGAAGGCACAAGAATGTTTTTGTTTGACACTTTCCAGTATACTAAAATGATCCATTTTGAAGGGAAGCTGATTAAAAGCAGCAAATACATCCCTCAAGATTGCTCCAAGAGATCTCTGAGACTGACAGTATTCAGTGTCCTAAATTCAAATGAAGAAACAGGCAAATGGTACCAGTTTCAAGAGGATTAAACTGACTGAGCCAACAAGACAGGCTGCTCTTTAACCTGTAGCTATGCCTACCAGATGCAATGTGCTTCCAGGGATCAATGTTCATGAGCTGTATCACATGCTGTTTCCAAGTTTTATGTTAGCAATTGTCTTTGACCTCACAGTCCTGTAAGTAACTCTAATAAAAGTCATTGGTTCAGCAAAAAAAAAAAAAAAAAAAAAAAAAAAAAAAAAAAAAGATATTACCTGTTCTTTGTATTCTGACATGTTTCTTTTTTTACTCTGAAGAGATAATGGACCTTATAATAAATTTATGAATATTTTATATAATCATATAATTCCATCTTAGAGTGCATTTACGTGACTTATCTCACTTAACTGTATTTTTTATTCAGACTTGCATTTCTGAGTGAAACACACTTGGGTGTAGAGAACAAACATTTTGTTGTGTTGTTGAACTGTTTTGATAGGTGCTTATGTAAGAATTATTCCATCCATGTCCATAAAAGTGAATGTTTTCATGGATTTTGTTTGTTTCTTTGTTTCCACTTCATAATGATGTATCACCTACATTTATATAGAAGGATTCCATTCAGGTTAAAAATAACATTTTCCCATGGAAGTAACAAAACATTTTTGGGGTGTTGTTGTTGTCTTATTGAACCAATCTTGTTGTCTATGGATTTTTATTAGAGAATGTGATCATTAACAATAAATTATTATTGTCGATTATTTGGTGAGTATTGTCTACTTGTTGATATTGTAGTATTTGATCGTTTTCTAATAGTTGCTTTTCTCTGGAGCTTAGTGCTTTCTATGTGTTCCTTGGATCCTTGCATTCATCATGTGAAGTGGTTCAACTAGCATCTTTCATGGTAATTTTTCTGTGCTTATAAATTCCTGTGATTGTGTCTATTATTGAACTCTGTTCTGTATCCTTCTATTATGAGGAATAACTTTTCTGTTTTAGTTACTGTGGTTGGCTGTTAAATGTTTGAAATACATCACTCTTACTCTCCTCCTGTAAGAATGTCCATGGTGACATTGACTGATATACAGATGGGAACTTGCTATGACAGAGTCTTCTGTACTTCAGCCTTCAATGTTATGTCTTTGTTACAAAATAAATTTTAAGTTAAATATGCCAAGGTGTGTTCATTTACTGATCTTAAATGTTTGCTATATAAATGACTGTTGTATCTCGATGGGCAAACATCTCACATGAAATTTATGATTACATTATACTGGATATAGTGTTGATGATTTGAGTGTGTCCTTCTTTTCCCCTTGTGACTCTGGACTGTAAATCTATTCTTTTAATCAGGAACCCTCAAGTCTCCTATATTTTGACTCTTATGTTTTGTTTTATTTTTGTTGTAGTCTGAATGTTCTAATATTATGCCTAACATTCAAGCTTTGCCATCCTGTCTTTATCTCAAACTATTGTCTTGCTGAGATTTTTTATTTAGAATTTTATTTCATTTATTTTATTTTTTCTTTACATATTTTCTGTTTGAATATTTTTATTATTTTGTACTTTCATGGAATTCCTTTTTCTCATGCTTTTTCAGTGACTTATTTTATGTTAGGTTTTGTGATCCCTTTTATCCTTCCCGAGGTAATTTATGTCACTTCTTCCTACTTTTCATAGAACATTCAAATAATCATTCTTTGAATCATATATTAAGCATATCATTGAACATACTCTCATTTAAGACTATGACTGTCACATTTTGAGCTAGGTAGATTTGATATCATCATTTTTATGTTTGTTAGTTAGCATGTATCGTCATATGCATAACTGGGAGCAGAACAATGGGTCTATATATTTTTAGTATTGAGTATTATTCCGGTGCATGTTTTTGTAATATGCAATCAAGCTGTGTTTAGAACACATGTGATATTTCACTGCTGCCTTTGAATATATATGTATTTCAGTAGCTAAATTTCAGATCCTGTGTTCCTTTACATAACAATGACTCCCCGTATCAATCTGAGAAGGACTATTAACTGCAAATGCCAGAGTACATGAGCAACCAGAATTCCTGGACTTAACATCTTTAAAATTTAAACAACTTTGCGCTTGTATAGTTCGAATAGAATACCCTAAAAGAAACCACTTCAGAATTCACACCTATAACATACCCTGAACATATGATGGAATTTTTTATTCACAAATTTCTGCACAGCAAAAATATATTACTACCAAATACCTCCAAACACAGAGAAGGAAACTAGATACTGCTTCCTTAGTTTGAATGAACTATACAACAATTAAGAGGACCAAGCAAGGATACTGTAGTGAACTGTTTCTTTACATGTCATAATTTAGAGCTGAGTCATGGAAAAACTGTGAATAACAATTGATTTCTTGCACCCATTCTGCATATCAAGCTGTCTGACATTTCCATGAATATGCATCACCCTTCTAATGTCCATATACACCACATACACCAGTGTTGCATGGTCATACATCCAGACATAAAACCAATAACATATAAAAAGGAAATAAAATACAAAGTAATAATTCATAGAATATTTAATGTGTATCAAAAATTATGAATTTATTATTAGAAGGGTTGACAATTTAGAGACTCTGTGTCAGAGGTTTAAGGAAACATATAAAATAAAACTGTTGCTTTCTCTTTGAACATGTCCCCATGATGGGGTACCTTATCATCTCACAGAAGAAGAGTATGCAGGCAGTCCTTATGATGCTTGATAGGCTGGGGTCAGTGAGTAGGGGAGAAGGGTTCCCCTCTCTGAGGACTAGAGAAGGGGCATAGGGGGAAGGAGGAGAGAGGATGTGCCTGGAAGGGCACAAGGAATGGGGCTAGGGCTGGAATATAACATAAATAAAATAAAAAATTAAGATAAAAAATAATTAAAATTAAAAGACATGATGAGTTTGTTTTCTAATGCCTTTGGATTTTTAATTTACTACATCATTACACTTAGCTTCAGTCTCTGTAACTTTTTTATCACAGATTCATAATAAGTGAGGAAATCACTATATGGTAATAAGAATGGTACCATGAGTCTATTGCTCTATTTATTGGAAATATTATAAATAAGTGGTCAAAAGTTGTTTCATATTCCTATTAAAAAACAAAAACACAGTTCTTTGATAGTAAAATACAGTGTAACTATTACATGAACTCCTCGAAGGACTAACAAAAGGTCACATAAGAAATAGGAAAATAAGAAACATAACATAGGAGACTAGAAGTAGGTTCCTAATGTGACAATTTATTTCATTTCACTAATGTATAAAAAAGCATAAATGGACCAACTAAACACCCAGTGTTTACTGGTATGGAATGGAAATCAGTACAGTTCTTTCAACCCACCTGTCGACTTCCTGTGGCCCACTCTAGCATGTCTTCAGATAAATGCAGCTGTTGACCATGTGGAAAATCTAGGCTAAACTTTCCTATCTTCACCTTAAGTTCCACATCAGGTGGGAGATTCCAAATGTAGAAAATGTCATACTCTTTCTGAACTTTTTCTTTCTTGTTCATGGTAACTTTGTCTCCATTAGGGCTAGTAAAGTGTGTCTTTCTCATCAAGGAGTGCATCTGAAATGAAGACAGTATTATATACTACATATGCCCTTCATTAAAGGAAGAAAATGTATAATGATTTTATCTGAAAAGCAATTTTATTGAAGGTATCAGGTGGAAAATCTCAATAAAAGCAAAATGATATATTAATTTGTCATAATGTTTGTAGAATTTTAGTTCTCTGTAAGTAAACTAACAAACACAAGCATAGAAAAGCACATATACATCATAAAGATGTGCAACACACACACACACACACACACATGCATCTGCACACAAAAAGACCCACATCTATATAGAGATATTCATATGATAAAGCCGCATATTTGTTTATACACATTAACATACATGGACACATCTGAACATACAGGAATAGACAACCTTATACACCCAAACAGACACACAAGTGTAGAAGTATATCAAACACATGCATAGACACACACATGCACAGACAAATACAGGGAGAAATAATGAGATACAAACATTCACAATCAGAGAAATTGAAACAAAATCAAATTTATGCTCACAATATCAAAGGAGAGACAGACAGAACACACACACACACACACACACACACACACACACAGAGCAAGAGATATACATATTGCAATCCAAGATACACAACACACAGACACATGAATTAACAAATACAATCAGAAACATACACAAAAACAGAAACAAACATACACATGGGCATTGAAACACAGACAATTTAAGCTCACTTCTACAAACAGACAGATAGACAGATGGACAGAAACACACACACACACACAAACACGAGTGCAATCATATCTCTGTACACACATAAACACAGATATACACAAAGACACACAGAAACACACATAGAAACACTAATACAGTGAGAAATATATATTCACAAAATGAGTGTGTGTGTGTGTGTGTGTGTGTGTGTGTGTAATAAACTGATTCACATAACTCTGCCTGTGTAATTACACTAAGCCTTGGAGGTAGGTGAACAGAGACTACATTTGGGGAGAATCAATTGAGAAAACAATCCCCTGAACTTATTACCTCAATTTTCAGAATTAATGAACAAACAGTCATCTCTTCATCATGGTGACAATTAATGAAAGAGACTAATTATCTCTCCAGTATTAGAACAGGTATGATTATATTCAGTGGCTCTGGTACAGAGTCACTTATTTTCACTGATAAATGGTGTCTTTCATTCCAATACCTGTGTATTAAATTTTATACAAAGCTCTAGATTTATTGTGACAGCATAAAAACATTTAGAAACCTAGGTTTTTGGGAAACATTTCCGAGTTCACTCAGTTAAACATCTGAGAGACTCTTAAAAACTATGACATTGATAAGAACATGGATAATCCAATAGAAAAAAACAGTACCTTTGAGCAGCTATGATCATGTATTTTTCCATTGTCAATTGGCTGATTTTCTACTTGTTGAAGAAGCACCTCATGAATAACGTGCACCAAAAAATATGCAGCATTGTATATGTCATAACTGCTATCACTGAGGGCCATGTCAAAAGTCTGTGCCATTAGCCATTCCAATGACACATTGGATGAGCAGTTCTTCGTTGTCTTACAGTTAGATCCTAAGGATTCACAGTTAACGTTCATCCACTTCACACTTGCCAGATATTTATCTGAGTATTTGAGAGGGTTCAATGTCTGGACAAAATGTTTAAAACCTGAAATCTTACCATGGTGGTGTGTAAAAGCAAGAGTTCCATGGAATGGGTCAAGTGTGAGATCTCTCTTACTTGTAGGAACATCCCACTGTGAGGTGGTGATCCATATTCTCTGTATACCTAGAGATTCCCACATTTTAAAGGCCACAGCAAGAGTACTGTCTGTGTCACCATAAAGGATAACAACATCTGTGGAAGATGTCATGATTTGGTTATAATACACGTCAGCTTTTGACATGTAAACCTCCGTGTTCACTGGGATCATGTTCACAAAGGCAAAGCAGACTATATTCTTTTCCATTTCTCTTTTGAAAACTGAGAGAAATTGTGTACCCTGTTCATTGTCAGAGATGGCCAGCCCTACCCAGTTGCAGTTTACATAAAGTAAGAAGGCGACGAGGGCCATGGCGATAGATGTATCCGCATGGGCCATCTGATAAATATAGGAAAATTGTACACGGTCATTCAGGAGAGGATGGAAAGGCCCATAAGAAAGATGGAGGGCCTAGGACACAAGAAACAGCATGAGGTAGCATGTACTTTTAAGAACTTGTAAACACATTTTATCTGTAAAAAGTTCTAGAAATCCCCCTTACCAGTTACTTCTCCTCTTATCCCTATTTCACACAGAGAAATTCCAGATCCCCATCAAGTATCTGAATAACACCACTGAACTAACAGGTTGACATAAGGCCAGTATGACCAATCTCCTCTTTACACCCTTTTTCCATCTTATCAAAGCCACCAATGGAGACACAATTTCATTAATTTTAACCCCACAAAAATTTCACCTGCTGAGGTTCACGGCTGTACATTAATCTGTGATGTAGTACAGATGCTTCCCAGTTTGGTCCTGTAAGAAGTATTGTACAACCGCCACCTTTGGTACAGTCATAATTAGGATGAGTCCGATCAGGTGGTTGAGAAAGATGAATAAGATCTTTTACTAGTGAAACATTTAGACAATATGTTACTCGAAATACTAAAGACATGTTTGGTAGAAGATCAGGGTTTCTGTTTATTTCATCCAAGGAAAAAGTCAAAACCAAGGGAAACAGGCTTTCAGCTGGTGCTCTGTAAAATGGTACAATATTTATTATGTACAGAAGTATACACATAAACATTGGCATTCAATACAATGACTATCCTGTACTTGGAGATATTGTCTTTATCCCTATGTTTGGGACAAGTATCCCAAGTAATAAGGTTTACAAATAAGAAAATATGGAATTTTATAACACCTATAAAATTTCATGTGAGTTCATCTACACAAAACATGAATATTTCATGGAAAGCTTTTTCATCTGTGGTTGTTGAGTACTTGCTCGGAAGGGAAAGACAAGGCCACAGGTTATGACCAAGCTGTAAACCTGATCAATCATTCATTTATTAATTATAAAGAAATGTGAAAATTACACATGATGTTTGAGCCTCTGATTTTCTGGTATTTCCATATGAAATTAACTGAATTGGCTAAGGTAGTGAAAGAGTGACTGATGAGTGCACACGAGTGTTTCTGGGGCAATATTTGGTACCTGTACTAAAGATAAATTATAATTAGTTGGAAATATATCGTATTCTTCTCTATCCATCTTCATATTGTTGTTTTTCTTTTTAGATTATTTTTCAGAGAGAGCATCTTTTTACTGGTTTACTTTCAAACACATTCACACACAGGAGATGCATATTTGAATAGATGTATGTCTAACTTTGGAATTCAATCTGTTTCTTTATCAGAAAACTGGTAAAAGCTTAACCTCCAGACATAGCTATACTATACCTGGACATATACCCTATGACATTTGCTCAATTATGTTCATAACAGCATTAATCACAATAGCTAGAACCCAGAAAAAATGATGTCACTCAAACAATGGAGAATAAACAATGAAACACTACTCCAATATAAAACAAAGAAAATCACAAATTTTTCAGGCAAGTAAACTAGAAAACATCTGCTGAGTATGAAAACTCAGACTAACAAAAACACACATGGATGTATTTACTTAGCCATATAGTACAGGATAAAAAAATACTGGAATTACTGATCCAAGGATAATGAGTAAAAAGGAGGAACACAGACAAGATGCTTTATTCTAACTCAGAAAAAGAAATATAATAGATGGCAGAAGAAGTTGAAGATAAGGACAATGTAGGAGAGAGAGCTCAGATAGAAATGAGGGTGAATGACAGACCTGGGGAGAGATGATGCAGCAGGTCAGAGGGCCTGAACAGTAAAAATAAGGCAGGGGTAGAGATAACTCTCTGACAAGATGGATAAATGAGACACTTCTGGGATAATATGGTGGTGACTCAGTTGAGAGGACACCCTCTAACTAGACAGAACTCCTAATGGAGAGAGGGGAATACCAATCAATCCACAAGAACTAGGACTCAAAATTTACCTTTCCTACAAGATATACAGCGATAAAAAATAGAACAGAGCTTTAGGGAATGTCCAAGCAATGCCTGGCCCAAACTGAGACTCAGAACACACGAGAGAGACAACCTCTGACACTATTATTGATACTCTGCTGTGCTTTCAGCCAGGAGCCTGGCATAGATGTCTCCTGAGAGTTCCAGACATCAGTGAATCAAAACAGATGCTGAAAATAAAACCCAAATATTAGACAAAGAGTGTTGGGAGTCTTATCGAAAAGTAGGGGGAACTGCAGAAGAATAAAGAACTAACACGAACTACACAAGAAAATCCAGTGTCAATTTATCAAGGCACAGAGGGGGTTGTGGAGACTCAATCATCAACCAAGGATCCTCAAGAGTCTGGTCCTAGGACCCCTAAACAGATGTAGGTGATGTGTAGTTCAGGCTTAGTGTGGATCCCCTAGTAAGAGGAACTCGACTTTCTCTGACATGTACTCTCTTGCCTGTCTTTTTACTCTCTTTCCCTTGGTGGGGCTTCTATTTCAGGCCACATGGGAAGAGTACACACTCAGTCCTGATGTGATTCATGAGTTAAGGTGACTTAGTCGGGGACTCCCCTTCTTTGAAAAACAGACAATACACCTGGAGTAGATGGAGAGAGCATATGACAAGGAATAGAGGAGGGCGAGGCCATGATCAGTAGGTAAAATACATGAACAAATATATTATTTTAAACTGATGTACGCCTGTATGCATCTAGATGTATGAACCTAAGCAATGTTCTTTTATGACATGAGCAAAAATTAAATTGAGTGGTTTTTTTATTCTCTTCTTGGGAAAAAATCATTCCTGTCTATTGCTAGTTATTTCCTACCATCTGAACAATAAGTGTCAAATATAATCCTTCGCTTGGAATGATTCACTCATATTTAAATATAATTAGATTTTCACTTTGAAATTGTACCTTTGAGTTATCTGTCTCTATACAAATAGCTGCTTTTAGAAGACCCTTCATACAGCACAGAAAAAATTGCCATTGGAAATTTCAGTAGAACACATTAGAAAGTGAGAGTAGAACTTGTGTGACACAAACACTAACTCTTGCATACTAAACATAAACAGCATCAATTACTTGGGCTACCAGAGTGGCCTAGTAGTCTAAAGTGCTTGCTGTGCTTGGAAACAACAGTCAGAAATCCACAGAGTAAAAGTGTGTAGAGTATTCACGTGGTAAAATGTGCAATTATACATAGTAAAATTACTGAAAGAGAAATATAATTGGCAAATGTGATAGAAGTATCAGATATAAACAACTTAGACTTAAAAAGGAAGACACAAATTTTTTTCTTTTTCTTTTTATTATTATTATTATTAATTATTATTATTATTATTATTATTATTTATTATTATTATTAATTCATTCATATTACATCTCAATTATAATCCCATCCCTTCTATCCTCCCATTTCTCCTTTGCAATTTCTTGCTATTCCTCCCTCCTATAACTGTGACTGAGGGGGACCTCCACCCCCTTTATGTGATCCTGGGGTACAAAGTCAAATCTTGGTAGCCTGCTATCCTTCCACTGAGTACCACCGAGCCTTCCCATCATGGGGAAATTGTCAAATATGGGGCACCAGAGTTCATGTGAAAGTCAGTCCCCACCCCTCACTCATCTGTGAAAAATGTCCTGTCTATTGGGAAGAACTGGGTAAGGGTTTGATGTTTACTGCATGTATTGTCCTTGGTTGGTGCCATTGTTTGAGCAGAACCCCTGGGCCCAGATCTGCCCATCATAATGTACATAATTCTTAAATAATTGAAGAGATGAGCTACTAGGAAACTCCTCTAATCATGTTCTCAAGTACTGTCAACTACCTACACATGCTACAAACGTAACCCAGTCAGATCACAAGGAAAGTAAGTGATCATCACAATTAGAGATAGCCTCAATTTTCAAACATAAAATTGATAGTCTAAGCATTCCTTCTTTTTGCTAAATAGAAAAGGAAGAAAATGAAGAACTGGGCTTTCTAATACTTAAAAGCCAATAGTTGGGTATGTATACAAGTTAAGATGGAGATATAAGGACATATTTAAAGTTCACATTGGACAGAAATCCTACTTACGTTTCTGATGCAGGTTCAAAAGTCATATAGAGTGACCACATCCAGATAATTTTAGAGAGTAAATGAACATCTATGTGAAAGCTTTCTGTGTCTAGGTGTACTCCAAATAGGAGGTGCACACACACAGGAACTGATAGATACACACTGACAGAAACACACTCTATGGCCATTTAATTTTACCTTCTCAGGATGAAACATATTGAAATAACACGGGATATCATTTGATAATAATGGACTGGGTACTGTGTAATGGAAACTGTCAAAAACAGGGCTAATATTTATGATCATGGTAGAGATTGTTTGTCCACTCAACTCTTGTCCTTGAAATCAGGAGGCTAATTGGAAGAAACATAATAGTTTATTGACCAATTTAAGTTCATAAAATAGCATTGAGTTTATAAAAGAATTTGGTGTTGTTTCTTTGAGTACACATTGGAAGAAAAAGACAACATTCAAAGCATTGTTCTGTTTCTCATCTTCAAACCTCTCCAGAAATACGTGTGATGAAATCTACAAGAGAATTAAAAAGCACTTACAGCTTATCCAGAATGTTGCTTAAATAGTCTTTCTCCACAGACCATTGCACTGCATAAAGGAAGATAATACACACGTCCCTTAACTCTCTGTCCTTTTCTTCATTCTTCATTCTCCAAAAGCACCTGGAAGGAGTGAAACTCATCATGAGAAGTGGAGTGTTCCGAAGCAAGGAGAACAAAATCAAAGTAAACATCTTTGTCCTACTATAAGCCTCAGTGTTGTGGATTGTGAAGTGTCATGCATATCAGTCTAACAAATGGACACCCATGTGTTCCTATCTTCTTTTATGTTTCTGGACAATGGAAAGTTTACTTGCACATTCATGATTCCTTTTTCCCTTAGGCCCTTCCTCATTCCTGGAGGAATCTTCCCTGGGACTTGTCATCTGAGGTCCACCGTCCATGTGGTAAACATGAGTTGATAAATATATTTGATAATAGTTCTGTCTGTGGTTCCATGACATCATTCAGGTTTATTGATGTTAAAATCCCTGAGCAGAGGCTGTTTAGTGAAAGTTTTGTTTCAGTGCTATCTTATATATCTGTTTATGTGTACATCAATAGAAATTATGTCAGTAGATATTTCTTAGATTGTGCACAGTGAAATATAAATTATTGATTCAGAAGGGGCATATAAGATGGTTCATGACTATATAGTGAGCACTGTATCACCAAGTCTATATGATGCACAGGTACCCACTTGTCTGGACCATCTTAGAATCTCAGAGCATACACACTGTGAAATATGTCACACCAGTGACAAATAAAGAATATCTACCCAAAGTCTATGTTTCTAGTTTTGGAGAACCAACAATCAGGTGAAATACAGAAATTTCTTGAGTCCTGTTGTACCATAAACCATCCCACTCCTCACCCAATAGCACCTCATGCACACTTTAAATGTTGATTTTTAAAAGTTCAACAATATGCACAATATTCAAAGAAACCCAAGACTTTTGTGTATCATTTCAAATATTAAATGAGACTTATCCCTCAACCAATGTCTACATTATTAGTAATAAACTAGGTTAAATGTTTTAATTCTAACACATGATCTCCATCCTAGAGCTTCGGTTCTCACAGATCAATAAAATGTGATAGCCCATTTCTTGTACTGAATCTCTGCTTTTCAGTATTGTTTTATACTCATTTCTATTCAAATAGTATCTGTAAGGAATTCTTGTGCTGAGTATCTTAGAAGCAAATAATAACTGGGAAACAACTGTGGTTTTAATGTGTAAACTCTTTCTATACAAATTGCAAAGTAATCTATTCTTCGTTGCAGTGTAAAATCTGCATTGCCAGTATAAATGTATACTGCTGATATTTTCTTCCCACTAGTGTCACAAGATATTCCATCCCTAATTCCTGTAGGCCTTTGCACTTCTCACATAATGCCTGACCTAATTTTTGGTGTAAAGATGTGTGTGTCACACACACAAACACACACATCAACAAACACTCCTACATACATAGATACAAGACATACACTGTTGAAACTGGAGTCAATGATAATTTAGAATTTCAAAAGTCTGCATGTGTAGCTTAGCGTAATGACCTTCTGTTCCATTACAAATTCCTGATAATAACATCATTATTTTTTCCATGTTGAGGTCAAATCCGTTATTTACATATAGACTACCATGTGCTTTTCCTCTGAATTCAAATAGGTCTAAGAAAAGTATGGACCTAATAATTGTATTTCTTTAGTTTCTTCTTTTATTTGTGCTTTAAATCATTTATGAATTATATATAAGCTAATTTTAAATATCTGTCTGTTGTATCATATAATTAAAAAACAACACTGTATGTATTTAAAATATAAGAGATAATATATATTTAATTTTATTTAAGTAATTCATTCAGATTACATCTCAGTTGTTATTCCCTTGCTTGTAACTTCCCATTCCTTTCTCCCCCACTCATTCACCATGTTCTCTGCCACTAGGCATAGGCCAGAAGGGAACTTCCTCATCTACCACATGAATATGGCCTATCAGGTCTCATCTGGATAGCCTACTTACCCTTCCTCTGTGTGCCACCAGGCCTCCCCACCAAGGAGAAGTGCTGAAACATGGAGCACCAAAGTTCATGTCAGAGTCAGTCCCACTCTCCATACAACTGGGGAGAATGTGCTGTCCATTGACTACATCTGAATAGGGAGCCTATGTTTATCGCTTGCCTTCTCTTTGCTTGGTACAGCAGTTTGAAAAGACCCCACTAGGTCTCAATCTGCCATCCTTGATGGTCTTCTTCTAGGGTTTCTAGAACCTTTGTGTCCTAATATGTCCCCATTCTCCAAGGCCCCTAGCGCCTGGGGTTAAAATAGGAATTCTCAGCATCTGTCCCCATCTCCTGCTGATTTAAGACTCTAGAGGACATCCCTGTGGGGCTAGTGTCCAGTTATTAGTGAGTATGTACCATGTGTATCTTTCTGGGTCTGCATTAACTCACTCAGTACGATCATTTCAAGTTCCATCCATTTGCCTGCAAATTTCTATATTTCCTAGTTTTTAATACCTGAGTAGCATTCCACAGTGTAAATGTGCCACAGTCTCTTCATCCATTTTTGACTGAGGGACATCAAGGTTCTTTCCAGAATCTGGTATTATGAAGAAGGCTGCTATGAAGAAGGTTAAGCATATATCCTTGTGTGGTGGAGGATATTTTGGGTGTATTCTAAGGAGTGGAATAGCTAGGTCTTGAGGTAGTCCTATTCCTAGTTTTCTGAGAAAGTGCCAGATTGGTCAGTTGGATCAAAGTGGTTGTACAAGTTTGCACTCCCACAAGCAATGACGAGTATTCTCCTTTCTCCACATGCTCAGCAACCTGTGCTGTCACCTGAGTTTTTGATCTTACCCATTCTGATAGATGTAAGATGGAATCTCAGAGTCATTTTGAGTTACATTTCTTTGATGACTGAGGACATTGAGCATTTCTTCAAGTGTTTCTTAGGAATTCGATATTTATCTGCTGAGAATTCTTTGTTTGACTCTCTACCCCATAACTTAATTGAATTATTTGCCTTGGTGGTATTTGGTTTCTTGTGGTCTTTATATATTTTGGATTTGGACATTTGTCAGATGTAGAGTAGGTGAAGAACTTTTCCTGATCTGTAGGCTGTTGCTTTTTTCTGTTCACAGCATCTTCTGCCTTACAGAAGCTTCACAACCTCACAAGGTCTCATTTATTAATTGTTGACCTTAAGTCCTGAGCTATATGGTCTCTGACCAGGAAGTTGTTTCCCGTGTCAATGGGTTCAAGGCTCTTCACCAATTTTCTCTTTTTTTCTCCTTTATTAATTTATTCTTGTTACATCTCAATGGTTATCCCATCCCTTGTATCCTCCCATTTTTCACTCCCTCCCATTTTCCCTTTATCCCCCCCATGACTGTTCCTGAGGGGGATTACATCCCCCTGTATATTCTCATAGGGTATCAAGTTTCTTCTTGGTAACCTGGTGTCCTTCATCTGAGTGCCACCAAGTCTCCCCCTCCAGGGGACATGGTCAAAGGTGAGGCACCAGAGTATGTGAGAAAGTAATATCCCACTCTCCACTCTACTGTGGAGTGTTCTGTCCATTGTCTAGATCTGGGTAGGGGTTTAAGGTTCACCGCCTGTATTGTCCTTGGCTGGTGCCTTAGTTTGATCGGGACCCCTGGGCCCAAATCTGCCTATCATAATGTTCTATTTGTAGGCTTCTAGGACCCTCTGGATCCTTCTACTTTGCCATTCTCCCATGATTCTCTCAGCTAGAGTCCCACTAGAATGTCCTCCCCTCTGTCTCAGTTTCCTGGTAAGTGAAAACTTTCGTGGGACATGTCCCTTGGGCTAATATGCAGATATAAGTGAGTATATACCATTTGAGTCTTTCTGCTTCTGGGTTAACTCACTCATTATGACCATTTCTAGCTCAATCCATTTATCCACAAATTTCGGGAATTCCTTGTTTTTAATAGCTGAATAGTATTCCATAGTGTATGTGTACCACAGTTTCTTTATCCATTCTTCTATTGAGGGACACTTAGGCTGTTTCCATGTTCTGGCGATTATGAAGAAGGCTGCTATGAACATGGTTGAGCAAATGTTCTTGTTGTGTGCTGGAGCATCTTCTGGATAAATTCCAAGGAGTGGAATAGCTGGGTCTTGAGGAAGCCCTATTCCCATTTTTCTGAAATAGCACCAGATAGATTTCCAAAGTTGTTGTACTAGTTTGCATTCCCACCAGCAATGAAGGAGTGTTCCTCTCTCCCCACATCCTCGCCAGCATTGGTGTCACTTGAATTTTTGATCTTAGCCATTCTGATGGGTGTAAGATGGAATCTCAGAGTTGTTTTGATCTGCATTTCCCTTATGATTAAGGAGGTTGAGCATTTCTTTAAGTGTTTCTCAGCCATTTGATATTCCTCTGTTGAGAATTCTCTGTTTAGTTCCAAGCCCCATTTCTCAATTGGGTTATTTGGTTTGGTGGTGTTTAATTTCTTGAGTTCTTTATATATTTTGGATATTAGACCTTTGTCAGATGTAGGGTTGGTGAAGATCTTTTCACAGTTTGTTCTCTTGACAGTGTCTCCTGCCTTACAGAAGCTTCTCAGCCTCATGAGGTCCCATTTATTAATTGTTGACATTAATGTCTGGGCTGTTGGTGTTCTGTTCAGGAAGTTGTCTCCTTTGCCAATATGTTCCAGGCTCTTCCCCACTTTTTCTTCTAAATGACTTAGTGTCTCTGGTTTTATGTTGAGGTCTTTAATCCACTTGGATTTGAGCTTTGTACAAGGTGACAAATATGGGTCCAGTTGCATTTTTTTACACATAAACATCCAGTTAGACAAGCACCATTTGTTGAAGATGCTATCCCTTTTCCATCAAATGGATTTGGCTTCTTTGTCGAAAATCAAGTGACCATGTGTGTGTGGATTCATATCTGGGTCTTTGATTCGATTCCACTGATCAACCAGCCTGTTGCTGTGACAGTACCATGCTGTTTTAATTACTATTGCTTTATAGTAGTTTGAGATCAGGTATGGAGACTCCTCCGGAGGACCTTTTATTGTACAACATTGTTTTAGCTATTTTGAGTTTTTTATTTTTCCATATGAAGTTCAGAATTGAACTTTCAATGTCTTTTAAAAATTGTGAAGGTATTTTGATAGGGATTGCATTGAATCTGTAGATTGCTTTTGGTAGGATGGCCATTTTTACTATGTTAATTCTCCCGATCCATGAGCAAGGAAGATCCTTCCAACTTCTCCTGTCATCTTCTATCTCTTTCTTTAGAGTTTTGAAATTTTTTTCAAACAAGTCCTTTCACTTGCTTAGTTAGAGTAACTCCTAAGTACTTAATGTTGCTTGTGGCTAATGTGAAGGGTGTAGTTTTCCTAATTTCTTCCTCTGCAAGGTTGTCATTTGTGTATAGGAAGGCTACAGACTTTTTTGAGTTAATTTTGTATCCAGCCAATTTGCTGAAGTTGTTTATCAGCTGTAGGAGTAATCTGGTGGAATTTTGAGGGTCACTTATGTAGACTACCATATCATATGCAAATAGGGATAATTTGACTTCCTCCTTTCCCGTTTGAATACCCTTCATCTCCTTTTGTTGTCTTATTGCTCTGGCTAGAACTTCGAGTATTATATTGAAGAGATATGGAGAGAGTGGGCAGCCTTGCCTTGTTCCTGATGTTAGAGGAATTTCCTTGAGTATCTCACCATTTACTTTGATTTTGGCTATTGGCTTCCTATATATAGCCTTTATTATGTTGAGGAAAGTGCCTTGTATTCCCGATCTCTCTAAAACTTTAAACATGAATGGGTGTTGGATATTATCAAACGCTTTCTCTGCATCTTAAGAGATGATCATGTGGTTTTTTTATTTTCAGTTTGTTTATGTGGTGAATTACATTGATGGATTTCCGTATATTAAACCATCCCTGCATACCTGGAATGAAGCCTACTTGGTCATGATGAATGATATCTTTGATGTGCTCTTGTATTCGTTTTGCAAGTATTTTATTTAGTATTTTGCATCGATGTTCATCAGAGAAATTGGTCTGAAATTCTCTTTCTTTGTTGAGTCTTTGTTAGGTTTATGTATCAATGAGACTATAGCCTCATAGAATGAATTTGGTAATGTACCATCCCTTTCTATCTTTTGGAGTAGCTTGAAGAGTATCGGTATTAGCTTGCCCTTAAAGGTCTGGTAGAATTCTGCACTGCAACCGACTGGCCCTGGGCTTTTTTTGGTTGGGAGACTATCAATGATTACTTCTATTTCTGTAGGGGAAATGGGACTATTTAGCTTGTTTATCTGTTCTTCACTCAACTTTGGCAAGTGAAATTGATCAAGAAAATCATCCATTTCCCTTAGATTTTCAAATTTTGTGGCATATATGCCTTCAAAGTAGGATCTTATGATTCTTTGTATTTCTTCAGTGTCTGTTGTTATGTCTCCCTTTTCATTTCTGATTTTGTTGATTTCAATACTGTCTCTCTGCCTTTTAGTTAGTCTGGCTAATGGTCTGTCTATCTTGTTGATTTTCTCAAAGAACCAGCTCTTTGTTTTGTTGATTCTTTGGACTGTTTTCTTAGTTTCTAATTTGTTAATTTCACCCCTGAGTTTGAATATTTCCAGCTGTCTACTCCTTTTGGGTATTTCTGCTTCTTTTTTTCCTAGGGCTTCCAGTTGTGTTGTTAAGGTGCTTATGTGAGATGCTTCCAATTTCGTTTTAAAGGCTCTTAGTGCAATGAATTTTCCTATTAGAACTGCTTTCAATGTATCCCACAAATGTGAGTATGTTGTTCCTTCATTTTCATTGAATTTCAGAAACCTCTTGATTTCTTTCTTTATTTCTTCCCTGACCCAGGTGTCATTTAGCAGAGAGTTGTTTAGTTTCCTCATCCATGTAGGATTTTTGTTATTTCTGTTGTTGTTGAATTGCAGCCTAAGCCCATGATGATCTGATAGGATACAAGGTATTATTTCAATCGTCTTGTATCTGTTGAGGCTTTCTTTGTGAACTACAATGCGATCCATTTTGGAGAAGGTTCCATGGGGTGCAGAGAAGAAGGTATATTCTTTCTTGTTTGGGTGAAAGGTTCTATAGATATCTGTTAGATCCATTTGACCCATGGCCTTGGTTAATGATGTTATTTCGCGGCTTAGTTTCTGTTTCAATGACTTGTCCTTCAGAGAGAGTGGGGTGTTGAAGTCTCCCACTATTATTGTGTGGGGATCGATGTGTGGTTTAAGCCTTTTTAGCAAATCTTTTACAAATGTGGGTGCCCTTGTATTGGGAGCATGGATGTTCAGAATTGTGATGTCATCTTGGTTGACTTTACCTTTGATTAGTATGAAGTGTCCATCCTCATCCCTTTGGATTAATCTTGGTTGAAAGTCTATTTTGTTTGATATTAAAATGGCTACGCCTACTTGCTTCTTGTGACCATTTGCTTGCAATATTTTTTTCCAACCTTTTATCCTGAGGTAATGCCTATCCTTATGGGTGAGATGTGTTTCTTGAATGCAGAAGAATGTTGGATCCTGTTTATGCACCCATTCAGTTAGTCTGTGTCTTTTTATTAGAGAATTGAGACCATTGACGTTGAGAGATATTAATGACCAGTTACTATTTAGAGTCTTAATTTTGATGTTGGTTCCAGTCGAGCGTTTGTGTAGTTGTGTTTTTGCCATGGTATAGTTATCTATTTCCTGAGTAGTTTTGGTTGTAGCTTGACCCTTTGGGGTAGAGTTTTCCTTCTAGTATCTTCTGTAAAGCTGGGTTTGTGGATAGGTACTGTTTGAATTTGGTTTTGTCATGGAATATTTTGTTTTCTCTATCAATGGTTATTGAGAGTTTTGCTGGATAAAGTAGTCTGGCCTGGCATCTGTGGTCTCTTAGGGTTTGCAAAATCTCTGCCCAGGCCCTTCTGGCTTTGATGATCTCTGCTGAGAAGTCGGGTGTAATTCTGATAGGTTTGCTATTAAATGTTATTTGGCAATTTTCCCTTGCAGCTTTTAATATTTTTTCTTTCTTCTGTATGTTTTGTGTTTTGATTATTATGTGATGGGCAGTTTTTCTTTTCTGGTCAATTCTATTTGGTGTTCTGTATGCCTCTTGTATGTTTATAGACATCTCTTTCTTTAGATTGGGGAAATTTTCTTCTATGATTTTGTTGAGAATAGTTTCTGGGCCTTGGAGTCTGATATCTTCTCTTTCTTCAATGCCTATTATCCTCAGATTTCTTCTTTTCATGGTGTCCTTAATTTCGTGGATGTTTTGTGTCAGGAGTTTTCCAGATTTGGCATTTTCTTTAATGGTTGCTTCAAGATCTGTTATTGTGTCTTCTAGACTTCAGATTCGTTCTTCCATCTCTTGGATTCTATTAGAAAAGCTCAGCACTGTGTCATTCGCCTTCTTCTCTGAGGCCTCACGTTCTCGTTTTTCTTCTGTCTGTGTGTTAATCATTCAATCCATTTTGATCTTCATATATTGAACAGATTTTTTTTTTCATCTGGTTGTTTACATTTTCCTGAAAATTTTCCAGTTCCACTCTATGTGCTTCTTTTATGTCTCGCATCTGCTTGGCTGCGTCTTCCTGCATCTGACTTCGAATTTTATTTGTTTCCTCCTTTATCATCCTCATTACCAAGGATTTGAGGTCATTTTCTTGTGTTTCCCTTGTATTTGAGTTCTCCAAGTTATTTTCTTGGGATAGCTGGGAACTGGAGATGCCATGTTGTTTTGGGGTTTTTTGTGTATGCTTTTACACTGTCCTTTACACATCTTTCCATCTCTGTTTTTGTTGGGTAACTTCCAGAGTTGGGTGGAGGGAGTCTGATGATAAATTCACTTGTTTTCTCACGATTTCCATAAGCTGGAAGCCCTGATACTTCACTGGTATGGATGTTAGGAGTTTAGCCCTGTCGTTTTGGGCTCTCACCGCCAGTGATCCTCAGGCCCCTTTGCTGTGTGTCTTCTAATTGTTCTGGGTATCTGAATGAGCATTGGATCAGGCCAAGGTATCCACAGCCTTTTGGGTTCCCTGCGAAGTCCAGCCAGGGATACTGGGCCCGAACCACACATCATGCTCAGCTAGTTTCTCAGGGCCTGAAGTGTCTGCCACAGCAGGAGAACTGCAACTGCACTGAGCAAGCACCTAGGGTGGAAGTGAGTGCTCCGCCCAGCTTACTTCACATCAGGAGAACTGTGTCTGTGCTAAGCATTCACCTAGAGTGGAAGTGAGAGCTCCGCTCAGCTTGCAACACAGGAGGGAAACTGTGACTGTGCTGAGCAAGCGCCTGGTGGAAGTGAGCGCTCTGCCCATCTTGTGTCACAGCAGGGAAAATGCGACTGTGCTGAGCAAGCTCTTAGGGAGGAACTGAGCACTCTGCCCAGCTTGCATCACAGCAGGAGAACTGTGTCTGCGCTGAGCAAGCACCTAGGGTGGAAATGAGCGCTCCGCCCAGCTTGCGTCACAGCAGGGAAACTGCGACTGCCCTGAGCAAGCACCTGGTGGAAATCAGTGCTCTGACTAGCTTGTGTCACAGCAGGGAAACTGCAACTGAGCTGTGCAAGCACCTAGGGTGGATGTGAGTGCTCCGCCCAGCTTGCATCACAGCAGGAAAGCTACGGCTGCGCTGAGCTGGAGCCTAGGGTGTAAGTGAGCACTCAGCCCAGCCTGTGTCACAGCAGGGGAACTGTTCCTCAGGCAGAATTGCTTGCTGAGCTGAGCCAGCTTCTCCACGGCACAGCTCACTGAGCAAACCCAGGACTCTGGGGCTGAACTGTCTGCTGAGTCCAGTTTGGGTCTCAAGGCACCACGCGACCCAAATCCTGTCCAGAGTCCCCTCTCCCGCAGCAACTTCCACCATCCACCACACCAGTCACCTCCACTGGAAGGCTCTGAGCTGCAAACCTCAGCCACCACCGCTGGTGCTGCTGGTGGCACTGCTGTCTCTGCTGCTGCTGCTCTGATCCGAGAAAGTCCACGCTCCTCCCATGTGCAGGGGAGGGACCTGCTCCCTCCGAACCCAGGAGCACTTCTGCTGCCGTGGTGTAATGACCTTAGTGTTCGTGGCTCAGAAATCTGTGCAATTCCCTGAATTGTTCACTGGAGCTTTCAAACATGGTCCACACTGCTCCCCGCCATCTTGGATCTCCTCCATCAAATTCTTTTATTGCAACTTCTGCACCTAAGATTCTTTACTCCATCTCTTGAATTTTGTTAAGAAAGCTTACCTCTGCATTTCCTGTTTTCTTCTATAATTTCTTTTATTCCCAGCTTTCTTCTGTCTGTGCTTTTATCATTTTTTCGATTTTCATTTTCAGGTCTTGAACTGTTTTGTTGATTTTCATCATCTGATGGTTCACATTTTCCTGAATTTCTTCTAGTGATTTATTCATTCCACTGTCATGGCGTCTCTAAGGTCCTCAATCTCTTTGTCCACATCTTCCTCTATGTCTTTAGGGATTTTGTTTGTTTCCTACATTATCATCTTCATTACTTAGAATTTAACGACATTTCTTGTGCTTCAGTTGTGTTTGAAGTCCCAGGGTTTAATTATTTGGGATAATTTTGTTCTGGAGATGTCATATTGTTTTTGGTTTTGAAGTTTGTGTTTTTATGCTGGTCTCTAGCTGTCTTGCTCTTTCTGATGTTAGGGTGTAGTTTTGGTGTCCTTCACTGGTCATTGAGGGTAGTTGGCTAGACCCCTCACCTGTGGGTATCAGGGTATCCTTCAGTGACTTGTTTTCAGCTCCAAGGGACTTTGCCTCACACCTTGGGTTTGTGACTCGGCCAACAGAGGCTGATGATGGTGCTCTGTTACCCAAGGTTCAGTCTGAGATAATGAAGGTAATATCTGCTTTTGGCTGGGTTTGGAAATCTTCCACTTGGCCACAGGGCACCTAGGACCTCAGATTAGTATGTGCGAGACTGCAGAGCATTCTATCTTGGGTCTTCCTCTTCTTGCTCCAGACCTGGCCATGGGACCTAGGTTCAGTCTGACAGAGTGTGGAAGCTGTCCGCTGGCCTGAACTTCTTCCTGACCATTCTTGCTCCTGCCATGAGACCTAGCTTAGAATCTGTCAGTATCCATCAGGGCCTCTATGTGAACTGGCAGGTTGATCTAAAGTCAGATCTATCCCATATACACCCTGTGATCCCTTCTGGGCTAGCTGATACTAAGGTTAGAGTGTAACCCACACTTCAGCCGGAGTGAGTGTAGGTACCACCCATGTGCCTTTGCTGGGCTTTAAAGACACAGGACTGCATGTGTGTTGTCTGGGGTCTGATTCACACATTCGACTGGGTTCTCCCTTGGGCCATCAGATCTAAAAGCTGGTGTTTCATCACCCACAGTTCAGTCCTAGATACACAGTCCAAGATATAGAGCAGAGCTACAGCTGAAAACATCATATGCAGCCAGTCTCTGGAGACTGAGCACCCATCCTCCCGAGACCAGTTGGTTGGCCTGAGGACAGACCCACCTGTGCTCTGCACCACGTCCATATCTCTCATCTGGGGATCTCCAGGTCTTGTGGTCTCTAGCTCCCATCCTATGTCTAGGCTCAATTCTGCCTCTCAAATACAGTGAATAATTGGTACTGCCATCTTTGATCAACCCAAGAGATAATACATTTAATGAAACTTTTAAGATTCTAAAAATGTATTACAAAGAACAAATGAATATGCTATGAATAGGATATGAAGGTAAAATCACAAAATGTTGGATGTTATTTTTTATTCATTTTATCATCTGTTGTGAGCCATTAAATTTGATTACATATATTGTTTATTCTGAATAATGCTGAAATAAACACGGCAGACAAGTGTCTATGTTCAGTGCTAACTTATGAAAACACAAAATGTGCCATAAGAGGTTTAATGGAGCAAAACTGACTCCTACATTTGCTAAATAAAGTAGCTGTATTCTGCTTACCACACTGGAGCCCTCAGTTTCAACTCACACTAATAATTTCCTTCCTCTCATTGACCTATTTGTCATTGTTATTTTTTTATAATTTATTTAGATTATATCCTGAATGTTGTGTCTTCACTTGTACCTTCCTGCTCACCATCCCCCTTTTACCCTATTCCCTTCCCCTAGACCTGTGACATAAGGATACCTCCTTCACACACCCTAAGATCATAGCCTATCAGGTCTCATCAAGATAACCTGCTTCCCCTTCTTCTGAGTGGCACCAGGCCTCCCCAACAAGGGGAAGTGCTCAAAATGGGGGCACCAGAGTTCATGTCAGAGGCAGTCCCCACTATCACCACAACCATGGAGAATGAGCTGTCCATTGGCTATATCTGAAAAGATGGACTAGATTTCCTACATGCATTGACCTTGGTTGGTACCACAGTTTCTGAAACACCCCACTCCCTGATCTGCAAGCCTTGACAGTCTTCTTATGGGGTCCTAGACTCTCTGGATCCTCTATCTCTACATTCTTCCATACCACTCTCACCTGGAGTTCAGTAGAGAGTCCCAGCATCTGTACCAATCATCTGTGTGTGAGCACTCTCAGGGGATATCCATGTGGGACAAATATCCACTTATAAGTGTATATACACCATGCATATCCTCTGAGTCTGGGTTACCTCACTCAAGATGATAATTTGTAGTTCCACCTACTTGCTTGCAAATTTGAGGATTTCCTTTCTTTTTTAAAAACTGAGTACTATTCCATTTTATAAATGTACCACATTTTCTTTTTCCCTTTTTTTAATGAAAGATATCTAGGGAGTTTCAAGATTCTGGCTATTATGATTAAGGCTGCCTTCAACATAGTTGAGCAAATTTCCTTGTTGTGTGGTGGACCATCTTTTGGATATTTGCCAAGAAGTGTCCGAGGTGGGTCTTGAGGTAGCATTACTCCTAATTTTCTGAGAAAGTACCAGATTGATTTCTAAAGTGGATTCACAAGTTTGCACTCTCACATGCGGTGGAAGAGTGTTCTTCCTGTTTCCACACATCTTCAGCACAGTGCACTGTCACTTAAATTTTTGAACTTAGCCATTCTGATGAATATAAGGTGGAATCTCAGAGCCATTTTGATTTGCATTTCTCTGATGTCTAAGGAGGTGAGCATTTCTGTGTTTCGCAGCCATTCAATATTCCTCTGTTGAGAATTCTCTTTTTAGATCTTAACTTCATTTCTTAATTATGTTGCTTTTATTGGTGGTGTTGAATTTGTTGAGTTCTTTGCAAATCTTGGATATTATTTGTCAGGTATAGGATTGGTGGCAAACTTTTCCTAGGATGTAGGCGCTTGTTTTGTTCTGTTGACAATGTCCTTTGCCTTACAGAAGATTTACAGATTCATGATGTCCCATTTATTAATTGTGACCTGTTTGTGGCATCAACAGGAATTTTTCCACTGTGACAATAGATTAAGGCACTTTCACAAATTTTCTTCTGACAGATTTAGTGTGTCTGTTTTTAATGTTGAGGTTTTTAATACACTGGGCCTTTAGTTTTGTACAGGATGATAAATATGGACTTTTTGCATTTTTTAATGTGTAGACAGGCAGTTAGAGCAGCACCATTTGTTGAAGACCTTCTGTATTTTCCATGCTATGGTTTTGCTTCTCTGTAAAATCTCAAGTGTCCATAGGTGTGAGGATTTATTTCAGGGTCTTTGATTTGATTCCATTGATGAACCAGCATGTTTCTATTCTAGTACCATGTTGTTTTTATTACTGTTGTTGTATAGCATAGACTGTGCACTGGTGGGGAGATATGAGATCAGATCCACACTCTCACATTCCACTGGGCCCACTGACTCTGATGTTATTACTGTGTGACTCACATATCTGTCAGAGAGTGAGGGGGAGGGCACATGTGAGGCAAGCACATTCGACTGCTTTGGGCTTTGGATTTTGTGCCTTTATGGTGGCCAGCACCTGGAACTTTCTGTGGACTCATAGGTGGGTGTGAGGTCAGATCCACCTGTTTTCCTGAGATTTCTCTAGGGGAGCATCTCTGGAGTCTGGCACTTTACCATGCACAGTTCAGTCCCAGATAACAAGTCCATGCTATAGAGCACAGCTGCAGATCATCAGAGCTGGTACATGTCCAGACTCTGGTGACTGGGAACTGGCCATCCGTGGGCCAGTTGGAAGACCAGAGGCCAGACCCACCTCTGCTCTGCATTTTGTGGATCCATTTCACCTAAGACACTTCAGGACTTGTGGGTCCGCAGGCTCCATTTTGCAGTGCTCGGGATCACCATCTTGGATCTTCCTGAAAAGCAGCTTGCTTATGCAGACTCTTTAAAATATTCTCCTACATTCTTTCATAGACTACATGTTTTCAGTTTTATATGACAATTTGTGTATACATGTTTATTTGTTTGTGTTTGTGTGTGTGTGTGTGTTTCTTTTTTTGTTTTGTTTTTTGTTTTGTTTTCTTTTTTGAGATAGGGTTTCTCTGTGTAGTCTTGGCTGACCTGGACCCTTTATAGACCAAGATGGCCTCAAACTCTCAGAGATCCACCTGCCTTTGCCACCCGAGTACTGGGATTAAAGGTGTGTGCCACCACGCCCGGCAGTGTGTGAATATTCTTGTCTTGTTTTTTACACAGGTGAGCTCAGGTAAAATGTAAGCCAGAAGAGGACAGCTTATTCTTTGGAGCTATTGTAACGTAGTGTTAATTACATAAATTTTTCAGGGCTGAGCAATGAATCATGGCTTATTAAAGAGCTAGGTATGGTATTAACTGCTAAGACACAAAGCCATCTTCTTTAGTATTCTTTATGTTTGTCAAACCATCACTCTTCTAAGTTTAACTCTTCAACTTCCTTGGATAACGTCAATATTCCCTTACCTTCCCCTTGTAAGGAAGAAAATTGGTTTACTTCCATGTGCAAACATGAGTTCACACTCCCACAAACTTCCTCAAATTTTTAATCACCATTCCACTGGCATCAAGTTCATTCACCCAGAGATTATAAAGTTTGATTTTAGTTTGAATGTTTTTATTCTAAAGAGAAAAGAACATTTGCACTCAGCACTATGCCCCAAGAGTTATAAATTGTGAAATAAGTATCAGGGCAAGATATATGGAAAATATAGAACTCTAGTAGCCATCATACTGCTATGCAACATCATTACAGGAAACAGTGAGCAACATCCTAAGAAGAGCCAGATCATGCTCTGCAGCCCAATATTTGGTGGTTTTGTACCAACTTCATATTTCTCAGTTAGATTTCATTTACCAGTCAGACTACCTGGCACAAGCCAAGAATCAGTCTCTGGACAGAGCCAACCCCTGACATTATTAATGATACTCTGCTGTGCTTGTAGACTGAAGCCTAACTGTGTTGTCCTCTGAGAGGCTCTGCTAAACACAGGTTGAAAACAAATGCTGAGACTCACAGCCAAACATTCGGTGATAACTTGTGGAACAGTGGGAGGAAGGAAAAATG